>NC_052392.1:22966636-23286636 GCF_009389715.1 Phoenix dactylifera | reverse complement strand
CTGGCAGGAGCCATGTGGGTCTTGTTTACTATTTCCCCGTGTATGGCCGGTGTTGCAGATTTTGGCCATAGACTTTGTTTTGTATTTATCTGGTTGTCTTGCTTTTTTGTGTGCGTTCGATTGACTCCAATCTTTGAATTGTTTAGTCCATGTAGTCTGTCTTTGTATATGATACTATAGTTATTTGTATATGCTGCTTTTCTATTGTCAACAATGCGGTTGGACCTAACACAGCAATCGAGCAAGCCCTTCTCAAGTCTTTCTTTTCTATTGAAGCCGGTTTTAGTTCTCCTTAGGAAAAGCACCGTTCAAATCACCATATGAATCTATTTCTAAGCCTGCATGGAACCAGTCATGCATCAAGGACACGCTGGATTCTCGGTCATCATTGGATCTAAGATTAGCCTTGTCTTTGTTAGTTTTCGATGCAGACGCACTAATCCCAGTCTCCCAGAGACAATTGAAGGATATCAGAGCGGAAGAGAGAGGGGGAAGTGGAAGGGTAGAGAGATAGATGCTAAGAGGCAGATGCCGAGGGGCCCAAAGGGGCGACTGCAAGCTCACATCACATGGCAAAGAAAGAGGAATTTAGCTGCTGTGGGAGCTGGAACTGGGGCCTTGGGAGATGAGTTAAAAAGAGTGGTAAGTGGGGGCATCTCGTCCCCACTCCCCTAATTCCTATTTCTCCTGCTCATCTCCTGGAATCGCCTTCTCTTTTCCTTTTTTTTTTTTTTTTTGTCTTCTTTATTAGTGCCAAACACTTCGATGGAAAAGTTCACCTTTCCCCGCCTTATGTCCCGTGAAGGCAACTGCAGCGGCGAGCTGTAAAGCCACCTCCCAATTTAACTCTCGCATCATTGCTTTCATCTCACCACCACCTCTCGCCTCCTTCCTTCCTTAATTTTTTTTATCTCCTGCCATAACTTCACGCATTTACAAACGACAGTTACAGTGAAATAATTCAACAGGACAAGTTGGTTGGCAACCACCACTCCACCTTTTTTTTTTTTTAAAGGATCCTTAGCTTTTCCGACGCGTCGTTAGATAGTTAGGTTGTGTTCCGGCGATGACAGAGATAGGGGTGGGGTGGGGGACCAAAGTGTTGACCACCCACCGTATGGACTTCGGGCTCGAACCGTGTTAGGTGAGGCATTTGTTCCGCAGTCGGAGACAGGTGACCTGGATTGCTACTTACTGACCCCGTGCTGCACGTCACATGCGCGGTGGAGCCGGATCCGATGGCCCATGGATAATAATGCCTTGTTCTACGTGTGATGGGCATCGGACTTGACCCCAATCCCATGTGACATGCGTCACGGCTGCCTACATTGGCGAGTAGCTGCGATCCCATCTGCATGCCTTGCAGAAGATATCAGGTGATTGGCCGAACACGGTAGAGTGTTGACAGGCACACTATTCATGTATTTCGGAAGACAAATAGTGCAGCAGATTGGGCTGACTCCTTCGCAGCACACCATTCAGAAGAATTCCTATAGGAGAGTTTTGAGTCCATCTTTTTTCCCTTCGTCTTTTTCTTCTCTATGACTCTTATGGGTGCACTCGTACGTGCATAGTGTAAGGTACCATTGTAAAAAAGAAAAATAATACTAATTATAGATATAGACACAGATACATACCAGAACATGTTTTAAAACAGATTTGAGACACTCCATCTTTGCCCTTCACGACCTGCAAGTAAATCTAGGGGATATTTCCTTTTCTCTTGTCTTTCTTTTTGTACGACTAAGCAATCTTCTCTCATCTGTAAGATTTTCCTTCTCTTTGTTTTATCTCTGCTGAAAATGGCCTTTTCACGTATAAGAGACTGCATGTATCTGAGTGCACCGGGATGGTGCAACGGGTCTAGAGCAGGCTGAAGGGATGGCGGGCAGTGTCTTTATCTATGATGGATAGATTGACACTGATCAGATCTGTACTTGATTCCATACCCTTGTATCTCATGGCTAACACGATGGTGCCAAGGACAGTGCTACTGAAGATTGAGCGGCTACTTCGGAGCTTTTTATGGGGCTCGCATGGTGGTGGACGGGGGGTGCACTTGATGGCATGGGGGAACATCTGCATCCCATTCAGTGAGGGTGGCTTTGAGATTCTGTCTCTCCTAGAGAGACGGGAGGTGCTCATTGTCCGGTATGCAGTCCAGTTCCTTTTGGAGCAGTAGGGGATCTGGAGCCAAACCATGGTAGCCTGTTATGGACGGGTGGGCCCTGAGGCACTGGCACGAGGGTGGAGATGTTCTTTCTTGTGGCAAGAGATTGCGAGGTACCTGCTTACTGTGCTAATGCACACTAGATGACTGATAAATGATGGGCGCAGTATTGATGTGGCTGGGGACCCATGGGTAGGCGCCCTTCTCTTGCGGCATTGGCTGACTATGGTTAGTATCGAGGATGCGGATGGCTTGCGGGTCTGTGATCTCCTCATCCCCGAAGGGGGGCTGCATGGGACTAGACTAGGCCGATTTAGCTTTTCGAGGGGCATCTAGCGGAGAGGATCTGTTCCCTTCCGTTACCTGGGTGTGCTGGTCCAGATGTGTAGGTTTGGAGCACCTCTACCAGGACCAGAGTCAAGGTGGGCGACCTCTCCCATATTCTCCAGCGGTAGTACGAGCTTGGACCAGACTGTGCCTGGATCTGGCACTTGGGACTCCACCTAAGGTATCACTGTTCCTCTAAAAGGTAGTCTGGGACCGTCTTCTGACGAGAGCAGTACTTAGTGGATGAGGATTGAGGATTCCCCCGGTATATGGGGATTGCGGTGTGGACGAGACAGTGGACTATGCCTTGTTTCAGTGCACATGGGCTAGGGCGACTTAGCGACTGGAAAGGATCCCGCGGAAAGTTTGGGGCCGGAAGGACCGGTTTTTACAGGCCATGTGCTGATGTTTGGAGTCCCCACTGCTTCGCTAGAACGCGGCTCGAGCAATTTGCTCGTCCTATCGGATCTAGCTGATTAGGAATGCTTGAACTTTTGGCGAACGCAGTATGTCACCGAGATTTGTGGTGGAGAGTGCTTGTGTATATGCGGCGGAGCTCAGTTACATCATACCTGTCGAAGGGACCTTGACAGCTCAGGACATCTGAAGTTCCTATTTTGCTTCGGCAGCATCCCATACGGTGTTTTTCACTTGGGAGCCTCCACCCCTCTGTCTTGGACGGAGGTACGAGAGGCGACGCGGGTTTTGTTATTCGAGATCCATCTGCCACAGTCGTGGCTGTAGGGGCAATCAATTCTTCGATATATTAGTTCTGGATGCGGAGTTGAGGGCCGCGTGGGCGGGCCTTCGTCACGCTCGGTGTATTTTATGGGCCAATTCCATCGTCTTGGAGGGGGGACTCGGCCACGGTCATCAGTTGGATCCGTGGAGGTCCAAGGGGTAATGGTTGCGTCCACCCTTTACTTCGAGATATCTGGACAATGGTGAGGGATAGAGAGGCCTTTCAGATCAAATATGTTTTCTGTGAAGTTAATAGAGCTGTGGACTGGGAGGCTGCTAAAGTAGCCAGTCATCTTAGTAGTACCCTGTGGGCTAATAATGAGTAGTTGCCCCTAGCACTCCGAGGTATTTTGTTTTTTGATTTTATTGGATACATCCATACTCATCAGGTATGATCGACCCGCCTTAGGAAAAAAAAAAAGAAAAGAAGGGAAAATGGCCTTCGCTGCGTTAGCGTAGAGGTTTTAGGGCTTTTACTGCCTTCACGTCTATTCTAAACCATATATAGGTTCAATTAGTGCGGTTTGCTTCTACTTTTTATTGTAAGTTGGTAATGTAGTTTGATGAGTATCGCTCGGAGGGTCTATCATGATCTCCTTGTTGATTGAAAAGATGATGATAATTTATTGATCTAGATAACTTCCTATTTCTTGTAAAAGAAATTAGTGAACTCTTATTGACAAGATTTTAAGTTCGCGAATGCATCGAGCAATGTATTGGGCGAGGATGAGTTTCTTGGCCAATTGCTGCTCTTGGACTCCTTTTTCTCCGCCTATTTCAGCAGAAAGTTTCAGACGATCATACTTCACTGGATGAGGTCTTCTGGCATCCAAACTGTAAAGAATAATATCTAACTGCAATTAAAACTTTCAAGGACTAGTCTTTATGTATATGATCTCGATCAACGTGATGACCTTTATCAATAAATTAAATCTTGAAATTTAAAAAAAAAATCCTCAAAAGTGCCATTCTTTCAGTTTTCCTCATTGTTATACATCAACTTATGTCAAAAATTGCTGAGTTAAATTGGATCAGTCAAAAACATGTCTACAAATTGCTATACATTATGCCTTCCATAAAGCAGCTGATCTTAAACCGAGTTGGGCCAAGCTTTTAGTGGAATGTTGCATGAGCCTAGATTACATGATTGCTGGATTGGGCCCGCATCATCAACCTTGTACATCGGCATGTTACAAGATCAATTTTCTTAATATATCATGTTCCAAATTCATGTTCATCAACATAAAATGATAGAGATAAGTCTGTAATTATGTTCCATTTTCACTCTAAGCATAGCGACACAATCTATGGTGTGATCGGCACAGAATTCTTTCACTACAGGTTTTTGGTAATTCTAAACTTGACCCATTTCCTGTTAATTTAAGTTCCTGGGATCAAAAGAACATTTAGTTAAAGCCTTAAATGTGCATGGTCTAGGGCACAAACAGGTAGAATGAGCCGGAAACACATCCATTCATCCATTATAGAGCTTAATCGAAGCCTAATTAGCTAGATAGTTAGTTCATTTCAATGAATCGACTGGTCTAAAAATCTACAAGAAATGCTTAACTCCAAAAAAAAAGAATCAAACAGTCACTCTGGTGAAAAGTGATTGGTGCAACGGAAGCATTGCTCCAAACCTAATACATGAACTTTGCATTCATTGCTTAACTCAATAAAAGCCGGGTGGTCATTACTCATTACCTCCCTTTCCATCAAAAAAAAAAAAAAATCTATACATAAACTTTCATGGCTTAAACAAAAAGAGCACTGCTTCCAAGCACCATTCCACTCCCTAGCAAGAGCACCAGCTTATTGCGGCAAGTCAGGGATTGGCATGGTAGTATGGTACATGGCATGGGTTCGCATAGGCAACTGGTAGGCTCCATCATCATCCCACCAATCACTGCATGGGGAACTTGGCATGGGAATGGTGCAGTGAAGCATTTTTTTTCTCCTAAAGTACAGATGCATGATACGATTTTTGACTGCTGGTATGATAAAAAAGGATGTGATTTATTCTGCATCAAGGTAACGTTCCCACTGGAAACCAGTGCATCTGTACCCAGATCATGAAAGCTGCATCGCGGTTCAGTGTACCAAATTTTTTTGGGTAGGGTATCTTATTATTTTTTTTTGGTGACGGATGTGGATGCATGCAGCCCATAAAGTCAGAAAGAATGAGAGAATATAAAGAAGCCGGGACTTGGACATGAGTATTCCAAACAAAATCTCCTGAATGGTGGGCTGCATAGGACGTCATCCAATCTACCGCACTATTCGCCTTTCGGTAAAGATGAACAGCCCGATGGGAAGCACAATCCCTCAAGAGGCTGTAAATGTCGAATATCAGTCGCAATCCGGCAGCCGCATGACCGAAGTCCTGGATCCCCTCGATCATCGAGGTTGAGTCTCTCTCCAAGACAATACAGTCTGCGCCCAGCACACACCTCGCATAGGAGACGCCCTTCCATGTAGCTCTAACCTCAGCGTCCAGCACACTCTTATCAAAGATCCTTTGACCCCTAGCCGCCACAAATCGGACCTTTTGATCTCTGATGACAAACCCTGCGCCGGCATAATCACCCTCCCTGACACTTCCATTGAAACTCACATTGAGAAGACTAGGGGCTGGGGGCTCCTAAGAGACGATCGTGGTTCTGGATGCTACAAGAGCAGAATGAAAGCTCCATATTTTTCTAGCCAACTCAAAGAATGACGACGCAATGACGCCAAAGATCTCCGTTGTATGAAGAAGTGCTCTGTCTACCACTAGCCTTGGTTGCGCCCCTCTGTGCTCAAAAACTCGAGTGTTCCTATCTAGCCAACAATGATAAACCAGGTGGGCCGCCCTAATCTTCTTCTCCACCATGGCAGGCCTCCAAGAGGAATCCCTCAGATACGGTGGGCTGGGTCAAACTTTGTCTCCAGATACGCGTTGTTATTATGATGCACAGGCCTAAGCTTAGCCCGACCCATTTTGGCCCAACTAATTCCGGCTGATGACGGCCCAAAAGTTGATCTGAACCGGTCGAGCCGCGTGCTATCACGAGCAAGAAGGTGGACAACTATGACTGCAATGTAGGTCTGCATGTCAAGCATCTGGACACTTTTACTATACAACAAAAACTACCCAAAAACACTTCAAAGCAAATTGTAGTGCATTTATAATCAAATAATACATTAAACATACACTCTAGTACTAATTAGGTTTTTGATTGTATTACACCAAAAGATCGTATGCTAATTATGCTAGAGAAGATATATCTCAACTAAAGTGTCAAATTGAACTCTTCCACATTGATTTCTTTTGATGGCATAGCATTAATTTTCAATCTACATTTGAAAGAAACAAATCTGAGATACATATATCAACATTGTTATGACATTTGAAAAGTAGTTCTTAGTTATGGAGAAATCCATGGTGCCTTGCTTCACTTGATATATATCGTTCTTAATTATTGAGCTGCCTTTGCGTGATACAGTAAAGTAAACTGTATTGATCTAGGGAATTAAATCAGCTACTAAAGAATCATTGTCTAATCTAAGTAAGTAAGTTTAAAATAGTATACTATAAATTTTAATATTATAAATTTCCTACGCTTACACGTATGGGTGTGGCGGTATCTATAGAACCCCTTTTTTCTATAAGTATCCCAAACAAAATTCCTAGAATGGTGTGCCGCATAGGACGCCACCCAATCCACCGCACTATTCGCCTCCCGGTAGACATGGGTGACCCGATGGAAAGCACACTTCCTCAAGAGGTTGCGAATGTCGCGTATCAGTCACAGTCCGGCAGCCACATGACCGAAGTCCTGGATCCCCTCGATCACCGAGGCTGAGTCTTCCTCCAAGATAAAACAGTTTGCACCCAGCACACGCCTTATGTAGGAGACGCCCTCTCACGTTGCTCTGATCTCAGCATCGAGCACACTCTAATTGAAAATCCTTCAACCCTCAGCCTCCACAAATCGGGCCTTCTGATCTCTGGTGATAAACCCCGCACAGGTATGACCGCCCTCCCTGACGCTGCCGTTGAAACTCACCTTAAGAAAACTAGGAGGTGGGGGCTCTCAGAAGACGACTGTGGTCCTGAACGCTACAAGAGCGAGATAAGAGACCCGGATTTCTCTAGCTAACCTAAGGGACGACAACGCAGTGATGCCAAGGATCTCCGCCGCATGAAAAAGTACCCTGTCCACCACCAACCTCAGCTGCGCCCCTTTGTGCTCAAAGACTCGAGCATTCCTATCTAGCCAATAGTGATAAGCCAAATAGATCGCCCTGATCCTCTGCTCCACCATGCTGGGCGTTCGAGAGGAATCTCTCAGATATGATGGGGCGGGTCAAAGTTTGTCTCCAGGTCTTGTGATGCACAGGCCTAAGCTTAGCCCGACACATTTTGGCCCAACTAACGCCAGCTGATGACGACCCAAAAGTTGATCTGAACTGGTCGAGCCGCGTGCTATCAAGTTCCTTTAAAATCTATGCAACTACGAGCGAAACTTAGATACTCCCTCATACATGATTTACCAAGCATCATACATCACGCAAACAGGCCTGATTGCATGTCTTACGCTTTCGGGCTCAAAAAAAGGTGGCAAGATTCCAATTCACTCGTATCATTCTGAACCAGCTCGCTCGAGAAAGAAATGCGATATCTAAATGAGCACGTAAACCTGGACGCAGCATGATCGGCGTGCAGCCGACTTGGTCTTCTTGCTACGAGAATGTAGGCTTCTAAACCAGCTTATATTGAAAAAAAAAAGGACGGTATGCTTGCATGGCACATGACCTTGTAAATGGTCATAGCAACATGTGATTGGCCATATTAGGTATGAAGACATGCGTGTATTTAGTCCCACATCGGTTATTCGATGGATAGATCTTAGGTACTTATACAGGATCAAGAAACCCGAATAATACCTTTCGGAAAGTTTTTTTGGATAAGATCCTAAATTGTTACAAATGGTATCAGAGCGGACATGGTCCATAACTTATGTTGACTAGGAGACACTACAGTACAAATTCAGTAAGGCTGACCACGGCCTATCGTGGTGCTTGTGATTAGATTTGAATGAATTTGAACTTTTAGCTTGACGAGGACATCAGGGCTAAAATGGAAAAAGTATGTGAGAGCCTATCTGGATGTATGTTTAGTCTCACATCGATCATTCGCTGGATAGATTTTATGTACTTATACAGAATCAAAGAACTTGCAGCCTATCACCTAAAGGCTGTCGGGCGATAAAATACTAGAAGGCATGGTCTGTTGGATTAAGTGCGTTATGTCATGGCAGCATGTGATCATGCAAGGGACCACATGACAGCATGATCATCTTGCAGCCAATCGTAATCTTTTTGCCATGAGCATGTAGCTAGGCTTCTAAACCAGCTGACATTGAAAAAGACCAGTATGCCTGCATGGCACATAACCTTGCAAATGGTCATGGCAGCATGTGACTGGCCATGCTAGGGATCCATGCAGACCATGCATGTAGCGCTTGCAGCCCATCACCTAAAGGCTGTCAGGCTATGAACACTAGAAGGCATGGTCGGTTGGATTACGTGCGTTATGCTTTAACCCACCACTTTGTCTAGTCTCATTGATGAGACCTATTGCCGTTCAAGAATAGCAAAAAATTTTGATATGCAGTGCCAATGCTTAATTTATATAGGCTTCTTATTCAGAGAGTAATAATAGGAAGCCAAAACTTTAGCTAGCATATTACATCCAATCGTAGAATTCATACATACAGAGAGTGGCTTTTTTTATGCTAAAAACGAAAGTATCGTACATAATATGTACGGATACAGCCAAAAAAATCAAAAAGCAAAACATCACGGAGGGCTTTAAGCAACTCCGCTTCTCCAACCCATAGATGGTCCCTTGAGTGGTTGGCGACAAAGAAAGCGACCCAGTCCGCTGCTCCATTCGCCTTCCTAAACACATGTCTTGCCTGAACAACCATCCAGTGGCTTATTCTCTTCATTGTAAATAGTATATTTTCGTTCTCAATTAAATTCCTGAATTTTCTCCCCTATTATTGGCCTTTTGCATTTTATTCGTCTCCTTGCTTCTTTGCTTCCACTAGAGATTTTAAGTCCTTAATTTTAAGATACCGAACTAAATTCATCCGATCAATCTGATCATTTGATTTTTCTTAGAAAATAATATTAACTATGAAGTAGCTTGTATAAAAGTGGGGCTCAAACCATATATCTCTAGGGTTCTCTTGGTCTCCTATCAGATTTGTAATATATGGTGGCAGGTCCATAAGTTTGGTTGCATCGAGTAGTAAGATGAGAATTCTATTTTTTTTAATGAAATAGCGGAATAGAAATCCCCCTTTACATTACAATAATGAAATGGATCCAATGATGAAAAGAGAATCAGGAGGATTTTCGAGAAAAGAAAGAGCATGAATAAAATGATATACAAAACCCAAAAACCCTTTGCGCAAAAAAGAGAATGATATCGAGCTGAAATTTCATTGTACAAGGCAAATTGAAGAGCTTGCTTTTGCAAACAAAATACCGTTCCATTGCCCATATATGACCGTTTTCTACTATTTTCAGACAAATGTAATAGAGTTAAGAGACTCCAATCACATTTCACCATGACTTGTTAACAGAAAATAACTAGTCTCTCCCAAGACATTTTGAAGGATTAAGTTGACATTTTGGCCCCAAATTAGTTGTTATTCTATTTGTTTCATCTTTTGTCTACCATTTTCCACATGTATAAGAGGATATTTACAAATAGCCTAGCTCAACATGAGAGGTAACTACTCTTAAGGGCATGTCATGATTAATGTAATCCCAGAATCAGGAATTAATAATACGAACTGCGTCACATTGGGCTTTCTAATATACATCATATTGTACATCTTCTGGTCATACTATGAATCCGTTAATGGAATTTTTAAAACATTATTCGACTAACAATTTTTTACAAAAATAGATAAAGCATTCAGGATGAATAAATGTTAAAGGAAAATGGTTCTTATGTTAGTTTTATAAATCTTGTTTCGCCAAAACTAACAAATGATAACATCTAAAAAGTAAGTTCTATAACAAAGATAAATTTTATCAATGAGTTCCGTAAAAAAAAAAAAAAATCTTATCCTTTTTTTCATAAAATTTGTTTTAGAAAAATATATATATATTTATGATTATCCAAAATCTTTACAGGCCCCTTGTAAGTAATATATAATGTCTTGAGCATTTGATTCTACCCCTTGCAAGGCTTTTTTTTTTTTTATTTTTTGAGAAGATAGTTAAAAAAGATCTTTCTATATGCTAATAATCTACTAATAATTAAACTGGAGGCTGTCGCTCGGTTGAAGTGTAGATCCTGCTCGCACGCATGAAAGCTACAGAGCATCCATGAAAGATTCAAAATAGCAGAGTTCCCGAGGGGAGAACGGCCCCCTGCCCTCATTGAAAACGAAGTAAAGAGCGAGAAAACAAGAGGAAGAAAACAAAAGGAGAGGACTTCGCACCGTTCGATGAATCATAAATAGCTTCGAATTCAATGCAAAAAGAAAATTACAAAGGACGGAGGGAGCAGAATCACGAAGCCGGAGTTGGAAGCAAGGATCGATCCATCAGTAGATGTCGAGCGTCTCGAGGATCGACTGGTTGCAGAGAGGGCACGATCCTCGGGTGATCCACAGCTCCCGCGCGCACACCCTGCAGAAGGTGTGCCCGCACGGGATGAACGCCGCCCCCTTCCGCCGCCCCATACACACGCAGCACCCCCACCACTCCCTCCCCTCCTCCTCCTCCGCCTCCTCTCTCTTCTCCTCCTCTCCTTCCCTCATCAGCCTCATCAGCGACGACCTCTCCGAGAACGGCGTCATCGTCATGTCCCTCTCCGTCGCCCGCAGCTGCCGCTCCGCCGCCAGCGCCATCGCCAGGTTCATCTCCTCCTCCTCCTCCTCCTCCTCGATCGCCGTCACCGCGTCCCCCGCCGGCGCCTGGTCCAGGATGCACCCGAAATCCTGATCGCTCTCCCTCCGGTTCCGCGCCGCCGCCGCCGCCTCCCGCCGGTACCTCGGCCCCCCTCTCTCCGCCGCCGCGGGGGAGCCGGCGTCTTCTCCGGACGAGGCGGTGGAGAAGTCGAAGGGGGAGCGGGAATCGATGTGGGCCGCCCGGGAGCGGGCCCAGGGGCTGCCGCAGCAGGCCACGCCCTTGAATCGCAGCCGGTCTTTGAACCTCCTCCACCGCTGCCGGGCCCCCATCCCTCGTTCCCCTCTTTCCATACACGCCCCTCCCCCTTCCTTCTTATCCTCGATTCCCTGTACCTTACCAAGATTAGCTAACGGTATAAACCAACTCGCTAGAAACGAAAACAGTTGATGCGGTTTTATTGGTCTTAATTACAAAACTACCTAACCACCTCTCCGTTGGGGTTTAGGTTCTCAGAGCCAATGGAGCAAAACCAATGGGGAACTCGAAAGCAATAATCCAAGTTAGGGAAGAGGAAACAAGAGCTGAGGATAATGATGGATACCTTCTTGATGTCGTTAGTGGGTTATAGGAATGGGAAACCGGCCAACGCCTTCTGCTTCGCAGGACGGAGAACGGCGTCTCGCTGTCCACCGGAGCCTTCGGTATTCTATTGCCTATTATTGGGTCTTCGGGATCGAAAAAATAGCGGTTTCTTCTTCCCGGTTTGGAACTAGGGGATGGATCGTGGGTGCCGGACGCCGCGAGGTCAAAATAATTATAATAAAGAAAGAACCGGCAGGCGGCGCGCGGATTGAGGCGGATCGCCACGTGGCTGCCAGCTGCAGCGTGAGTGGCGCCCGAAAGCAAAGGCGGTCCGCTTTCCCGCCAATAGATCCCGCCTGAAATGGACACGGTATCCCATGAGCATACCCGCTTCCGTCGCCGGGACTTTTACTGTCCCACGTGGCAGGTTGGTGGGCGTATAGGAAGGTGCCACATCGGCACCAAAGGAGGAGTAAGGCAGACCGGCTCTGCCATAGGTAAAGTTATTGCACTGAGATATGTACGTGCTTGATGGTGGGGCCCCGTAGAAACCAGCGATTGTTATTGGCTGCATTCACGCCATGTGGTGCATATAGTATAAGTAATAATTTCTTGTACTATAGTACTCCTTGCTTTTGCCATTTAGCTCGGCCATCACCGTAGTTCGTTCCTCCGCATAGCCTTAGAGCTAAGGTGCCAAGCTGGAAATAAAGCTATTCCTAGGGAGTGTGTTTCAAGATGATGGCCCTTACAACGGGATGCAGTCGGACTAGATTTTGGGACATGAATGAATGAATGAATGGCCTATCATGTCTCTATCTAATTATGGGTTACATTTTAATCTAATAAACAAGCAGTCAACTTTGATTTCGTTTTATCGCCAGGATTGCATATTGTCTCTTGCAGATTTTCTACTGAACTACAGACAAAAGGTCCAAAGGAGAGCTTGCTTTGTATATAGGTCTTAATTCCAACTGATTAACAATAATCCAACCTGTTAAAAATAATCAAAATCCTCGCAAAGATGCTAAGAATTTTGATAGTATAAATTTTTTATCGATGCAGGAAAAATAAAGCATTCCTCATTAGCAACCTAACAAGAGATCTGCAGCCACATTTCGTTATCACTTTTTCTTCTTTTTTTTTTTTCCTGAGGTACATCGGTGATTTTTGCACACAATAAATGTGAGTGTAGCCCATAAAGTAAAAAAAAAAAAATAGAAAATACAAAGAAGACGAAATAGAGTCGTGTCTCTTTTAGGTACATTTTGTTATCACTTCATTCGAGATCACATGAACAAACTTGTTTGAATGTCCAAGTTCTCATTATATATTAACGGACATGTAAATTACCGAAAATTTAAATAGCTTCTACCGATTACAATGCACTATGCAATATTTTCTTCTCCGGTCATGATCCAAGTAACATGATATTTTTTAACTTGAAATTTCACACTTGTGTTTTCATTATGTAGAGGTGCGAATGTTATAAGGGAAAAAGGGGACTGGTATCTAAAGATCCATCTCCATCTCTTATTTGTCACTTGTAATTTGAGCAAAATTTTGGTGGGAGTTAAGATTTGTAACCGGTCGTTGGAGCTCCAGATAATACGTGCGAAAGCTGCCAAGCCCGCTCAGGCTGCGGAAGGACGAAGCCGCACGGGACAATGGGCCAAGAGGATGGCGACACTAAGGACAAAGATGGGCCATGGTAGGAATAAGATGGGCCAATTTATAGCCTCTCTTAGGCCTGTGGCCTGGTCTGTGTGGGGATCACCCAACATAAGGCGTTTTGGACGTGTGCGGGGAGTTTTATTTTTAATCTGCAAGGTGTCACAGACTCATAACCCAAAAGCTTAAGTTGCTATAGATTAAATCTTTTTGTTAAAGTTGATGCACTCCCATCCGATGGGGTCGTAAGCCAAAGTAACTCATACAGCATAGTTTTGCTCCAAGAAAAGGAATGGGCAGCTTGTTACTATCCAATAATCCAACTCGACATCGATGTGCAGTTGTGCATTTACATGAGGTATGCAGGTGCAATAATTCTGCTCTAGTTTTATAAGAAGGCAGGAAAAATACATGAAGAAGCACTTAATAGATCAACGAGGTTTTTTTAAAATTAGGATATAATAGTTGTAAGTTTAATAAATCGCTTTGTATGTCCAAAGATATTGGAAGTGTGTCTTGGGAATTTTGGGTTGGTCTGAGTTGAATTCCAGTCTAGCTGTGAGTCAGCAATGATCGATTGGGTCGGCCTTCTTTGGGTCTGTGGATTAACTAAATAAGATGGTAAATGGCTTGAATTGAATACCTGAGGGCTTGAATAGGCACTCCAGGGATCGGCATGGTTCATTGCATTTTTGGTCAACATTTAGAGGTGGAATTGGAATAGCGTTGCATTACCAAATGCATTAAATAGTCCTAGTTTTAGCTTAAGGTTCATGAACTGCATGAAGGTTAGGGCTTGCTCGAATAGACTTGTATGGTCAAATTAGCTAGGATCCAGCCTTAGAATGGGACTAGGCCGGGATCGAGCTAGAGCTAAAGTTAGATCATGCTTAGATTGGGGATGGATTGGGTTAGGGATTATTAAAATTCTACAGTTGCTTGCTCGGTCGATGGCCATGAATCTTATAGGGGGGCAAAAAAAAAAAAGTTGCAGAGGCGATTGCTCGCGCAACTTTGACAACATGAAAGAACCTTCATCTAGCAGGGCTGTCTACTATTGTGAAACTCTAGAAGAGGGATATGAACAAAAGGAGCAAGAAGGTGGGCAACTATGAATGCAATGTAGGTCTGCATGTCAAGCATCTGGACACTTTCACCATACAACAAAAACTAACCAAAAACACTTCAAAGCAAATTGTAGTGCATTTATAATTAAATAATACATTAAACATACACTCTAGTACTAATTAGGTTATTGATTGTATTACACCAAACGATCGTATGCTAATTATGCTAGAGAAGATATATCTCAACTAAAGTGTCAAATTGAACTCTTCCACATTGATTTCTTTTGATGGCATAGCATTAATTTTCAATTTACATTTGAAAGAAACAAATCTAAGATACATATATCAACATTGTTATGACAATTGAAAAGGTGGTTCTTAGTTATGGAGAAATGCATGGTGCCTTGCTTCACTTGATATATATCGTTCTTAATTATTGAGCTGCCTTTGCATGATACAGTAAACTGTATTGATCTAGGGAATTAAATCAGCTACTAAAGAATCACTGTCTAATCTAAGTAAGTAAGTTTAAAATAAGATGCTATAAATTTTAATATTACAAATTTCCTACACTTACACGTATGGATGTGGAGGTATCTATGGAACCTCTTTTTTCAATATGTGAAGATTTTTGCCGACTTTTGCATTTGATGGCTTTCTAGGGATATACAAAATATTAATGTGTTTTGGTGAGAGCCATTATTATATCCATCAAAAAAAGTAAAAATAGAGAGCCATGATTAACCGAGCTTTAAAGTTGTTGCTTCACTGGTGCGGTGTAAAAACCTAGTCGGTACATGAAATCTCACATGCCATTTAAGGCGCGCATAATCCATGAATGGTACTCAATGGACTCACCTGACTCTCAGGAAACAGAAAAAGAAAAATATGGTCAATAAAAATTTATATATATATATATTTATTTTATATCTAATCTAAATTTTTTTAAAAAAAGATAGATAGGAAATTAAAATTTATATAGAATATAAAAAATTTAATTTCCACCAATTAAAAATTAGAATATTTTTTTATTAAAAATAGTTTTAAACTTCTGGACAGGATGAGGTAAGATCTTTCTCTTTATTTAAAATATTATATGTATTTTATATAATTTTTGTAAGAAAATAAATGCTCAACCAAATATAAGTCATCCTATAATATGTCACTTTTTCATTGTTAATTAAACATGCAAGAACCATTTTTTCAGACATTATATATTCAGACATCGGTTTTTTAGAAGAAAAAAACATTCTAGTGAAGAAATTTTTTTTTTTGCGAATCAAATGAGTCGAATATGTTAATATTGATACTTGTAATTATGTAAATGGCAAGGTGCATGAGTAAATATGCACTCATGATGTTGGCTACACCATTTTCCAATGATGATGAAAACCCAAAACACCTTCATTATGATTATTCCTGGCGACTCTATTATTCATTTCCATCAAATTAATTTGGTCATTTTGTAATCTTGATTTTATCAATTGAAAATAAACTAACTCATTATATTATTGTATTCGGTCAATTCCAAGTCTCTATGTCTTATGTTACATTACAGTTGAAGTAAACATTTGGATTCAATCAGTTGCTTGGATTACCAATTTATGAATTTGTAAGGTTTTGAGATTCGATATTTTAGTTCCATGTCTTGTCGGAGAAACATTCATTTATTCGGATAATTTGATGTAAATGCAATTTTGTTCTATTAACTTTAGTGATCTGCTAGGCAATTTCAGCCCTGCTCAGACTCTTGACCTGATTATTTTACAAAATTATCTTATGATTGTTATAAGATTAGAAGAAGAGCAAGAGCAAAGAAAGAGTTCCTCTCCTACCCTCCGCCGCTAGAAACAAAAAGATCTCATTGCCATAAGTATTCCCCTTTTCCTTGTCATGGTTGTTTATTTTTATAAAATTAACAACAACAAATTTTGGAGTGCTCTGGGCATCTCCGGCCCACAAGGTGCCTTCAAAGTCACAGGCTACATAGGAAGCCATCCAGTTCGCGGCTTCGTTAGACTTTCTAAATACATGCCTAGCCTGAAAAGTCATTCCATTATTTACCATAGCTTAAATATCTCGAAGCAGGAGAAGTTTTCCTCTCTCTACGATGCACGCACAAACGAACCTTATGGCCCAAATGGATTTAGGCGAGCAAGGAACCAAGTGTCTACACCCAACACGGCGGGGCTTGCGACCAAGGTGAAAGGAGGTATGGGCATTCTCATCAAGTTGCCAGATTTTATGCCGAGTATGCAAATAAATAAATAAAAATAGTACCAAATCATGGAAAAAAAGAGAGAGGAATTTATATAGTTTTTTTATATAAATATTTTCTTCAAAACAGAATTATTTTTTCAATAACCTTGTGACTACGATTATGATCTATCGAAGTAGTTAAATTCAACATTGACAGGTATCGTTCCCGGAAGATTCCTTTTGGAAACTTTGACTAACATGATAGACGCCAATCAAATCTCACTAAATTTCTCCTACCTTCGAGCAAAAGGTTTCCATTAGCACCACTTTTTCATTATAATAACCCCCCTTGTTGTTTGCCTTGTCTAAACTTTAATTGACTTTTGGGTTGAAACATCTCCCCTGAGCACCAGCTTAACATTGCAAAGCAAGCTTGAACTCGCCAAAGACTGGAATTCTATTGGCATTCAGAAACTTGTTGAGTTACTACTTAAGCAAGGGTTATGTTTCTTCTTACCTTGTGCACGTACTCTGTAACTTTTATTTCGTGCTTGTTTGGATGTCCGAATAATTTCTCAAACATGGTTGCCACTGAGGATAACTTGGGATTGCCCTTTCTCTGCTACTTATTCCCTTGCCATCGGCCAAGAAATCCAACTTATCCACGAATAGGTTATGCCTGGGATTCCAGGAGTCTTTCTCAAGAAAAAAAGAAAAGAAAGAAAGAATTCAAACAACAGTTACACCACTGACAATATCCAATTACTCATCTCATACGCTGTTGAAACTGTCAGAATGGCCGTCAAAATACTTCAAAAAATACATTTTGTGCAATTACACAACCACAGATGTAACAAAAACTATGGATAGGGTGGCAAATCCAGCTGCCAAGATCATATATATGCAGTGTCAAACACTAGCATCAGAAACTTCATGGCGACTTCTGGCTCCCGGCCGGAGTCATGGCTCTATAAGCCTAGGCACTTTTCCACCGTCCAGGGCTTCAATGGTGGGTCCTCACTTGCTAGGCCAAGGATCCTCGCTAGTAGAAAAGAGTGACATCAGTCTACATTTACGGTTTTGGAGTCATTGTGACAAAGTCCAGCATTTGGGATAACATGCAGCCTATTCAGCCGACACGCTTCTAAACTTTTGCGGCAGTCTTCATCAAGCTGCTTGCTTGGATAGCATTGCTGTAAGCCAAGACCTCCAAGTGGAAAAATACAAACTAGGAAGAAAGAAGGAAAGAACCACCAAGGTGGTAGTACAGATGGAACGAAGCTCTATTTCCACCAACGTGGTTCAGGTTCGAAACGCGCAGACATCGATTAAATGTAGGGACCGGATGCCCCCCACCTAGACGCGCTCGGTGTGAGCGTTTTTGGTCCGCTGGTACTGAGGTGGTATTGGGGTGGCGTACTCATACATGGGTAGCCACGAGTCAGAGAGGGTATGAGTATATTATCTATCTGCATCGGACATTGTTTGGTGAAAGGAGGGTCCAGTGGAAACTGCTACGCAAATGGAGTTAATTCTCCTCCCTTCTTTTTTTTTAAGGAAAAAAAAAAGGGAAAGAAAGCAAAAGCTATTCTTGGATAAAGAAGAGGAGCAAATCTCGAGGCTCAGTTGTCTCATGGAAGGCCCTACCAAATTCATAAGAGATTATAAAGAGAGTTAAGGAAGTTCTTTTCGAAAAATAAATGTGATGTTCAGGAGAAGGCAGATGGATTGGTTAGAAGCTATTTCTTTTTCTCTTGTCCCCCTTTATTGTCCCATGTAATTGAAACAACAATGTTTTTTTAAAACTTAGATCAGTCCTATCAAAGAGCAGACTTTTCAAATTATCAGCATGTATTAAATTTTGTGCTTTTATCATAATTTAGAAAATGATAGTCCTGTTTGGCACATGTGTACATAATGATACCCTTTTGTATCTCCTTCCAAGAGATTAAGAGTTGCAACCAAAAGGATTTTGTATATAATACAGATAAATATGTATATAAAATGTGATAGCAAAGAACAGAGTTGTAACGAAAGATGGCAGTGGATTTGTAATGAGTTAGGACCATGCCATAGAGGGATGTAACCAAAATTTGCAAATGCCTTTCCATTCATTGTCTTGCCAATATTGCAAGGTGCATGGTCATCATAATCCTCATATATGAAACACAACTGCAGGGCCTCACCCAAAATGGCCCTACATGCATGTATATATATACATGCATGTATATAAAAAGACATAAAAGGCCCTTAAAAGTTATAAAAAATAAGAGTATTTTTTGTCCAATAAAAAATGGGTAGATTGATAACCTACCATAATAGAGAGTAGGTTATCAATCCCCTATATATATATATAATGCACATTTGATACGGTGCATATATCTTCCCAACAAAGAATCATATCCATCTGATAAATTAGCTAAAATGCTAAATAAATCATATATGTTAAATGAGCTTATTTACTCGAAAGAAGCATTGGATACATGATGTATTTTAGTCAAGTAAAATAGTACAAAATCACTTCATATTTCATCAGGAGAATGAAACATGATGTAAGATGGAAGAAGCCAACTAGTTAGAAATATATCATGAGACCACCGTCAAACTCAACACACAACATTTCTCCATTAAACATACTCATAGAAAATCAGTGTTAGCAAGTTCCATGAGAGCCATAGAATAGTAGCCATGGGTGTCTTCAAGCTAGGAAGATCAGATCAATGCCTCACAGAGACTCACCATGCACATAACTAGAACTCTATTGCCCCCTTCTATGTCTATTTAGCGCTCTCACAAAGATTTGATCAATAAAAAACAGTGACTGTTTGGAGCCATCTTGTTTTTCCTGTTTCTTGTTATGTTTAACAGGAATACAAAATCCGAACCATATTTGGTTATTTTGTGTTTGTTTCTATTTTTTTTAAAGCAGCTTCTATTATTTTTTTAAAAAATAGAAATATTTTTTTTTACTTCCACTTAAAAGTGGATTTCATCCTTTCTCCTTCCAACTCCTATTCTTCTACCTAATCTCATCCTTAGACCCGTCACCTTAGCCCAACCATACCAGCTCCTCATATTTTGCCAGCCATCTTTCCATCAGTTGCTGAGGTATTCCTTATCCTTGGCTGCATCGCTAGCTCCTCTACTTCTTCTCCATCTACAATTTTATTGATCGCCTCTCCATCCTATGTAGAGCTTTTCTTTATCCTCAACCATGCCATCGGCTCCATCCCCAACCTTCCTCTCCTTCTTCGCTCGCCATATCATGGGCTCTTATTGTTAAAAAAAAAAAAAAAAGGAAGAGTCAAATATATTTTCTATAATCAAAAAATAAAAATAAAAATAAAAATTCTCTTTTCAGTTTTTTTGAAAAAAAAACAAAAATGCCAAATACATCACCCATAGACATGCACAGGAGAGAAAGTCAATGGCTGTGATTCCACATAATTTTAATTGGCACTCTCCTAATTTATCTCATAATTTTTCTTCCTTGGTAAAAGATTGGGCAACAGCCCAAACACTTTATTTTTTTACACATCAGTAAAAATTAAATTTAGTACTAAAGACTTTTAGTTAAACAAGATGATATGTTGAAAACCTAGGGACAAGCGGCAGTATCGGACCGCACATATATTGCTTTCCGTCTTCCCGCTTTCTTTCTTGTTGCATGCAATAATTCTTCCTCATACGTGCACGTGCCCAGTGCTAGTCTACAGGCAAGCGGCAAGTAAACGTCGCACTCACGATTCTCGAGCGTAAAATGTTCCGGCGTCACAACATTGCGCCGCGGCGCTCCGTGAGCAGGGCGTCAGTTGGCCGGGGCTCAGCTGTCCAGTCTCGTGCGGCAAACAGCCTTTTTTTCCGACGACGTGTCAACTATTCACCGGCATTAAGTACCAATGGCTACCTTTGTCCTTTGTCGTTTTGCCACCCGCCATGCACGGAGTAGGACCAAAAACTAGAAACCTGCATCCAAGATGCAGTTGATAACATCTTCCCGGACCTCACCATGGGGAGAGATGATAGCGGCGTGCCTCCATTGTGGCACCTACACACAAGATGTTAATGTTGCTGCTGCGAATCAGCTTGACTCAGACACTGAGCAGCAGAGGTACTAAAGAGCTCGATGGTGAGTTTAGAATGAAAAGTTACGCCCAAAGTTCTAGTTCGCAATCGAACTTCGACTTGAAATATTAAAAACGAAAAAGTTAGTCCAAATGTGTCCAGTGAGGAATCCTCCGATATCTAAGTCGGAGTGATACTCCAAGAATAAAAAAGATTCCTAGCAGATGACAGTGTAATGGTCTATCAGGACACTTGAGCACTTATCTACAGAAATTTGGGCACTTGGGCATGTTGTGATTGACAGACCTCTGCACACTTTGAGAATTAGGTGCGGATATTTCGCACATGCTCTGCCTGTTTTGTAGGTGCGATTTTGAAAACTATCCAAAATTATGGCCAAAGTGTTGCTAGCTATAGGAGTTTTGAAATTCGAAAAGCCACCTATGCACTTCTAGGTTTGCCACATGGCAGGTTCCGATTATTGGTTTAGAAGTTTCTGGTTTGGTGGCGGACCTTTTGTATGGACTGTGGTCGGTTTCAAGGTACATCGGTTAATAATCGCATTATTCCATTGTAACATATTTATGCTGAAACTATTATTCCCTATCCTTTAGGGTTGCCATTATCTATCTCATATGGTATATTTTAAAATTATTTATATGATGGCTTTATGGACCGTTATAAATAATATGGCGAAATCGACAACTCTTAGGTTTAATCAGTAACAGTATAATTTTGTTCAAGTGACAAATATCTTCCTATTAATCTTTAAAGGTGTAAATGAAAATTGATGGTTACCATGAGTATAGCAGATGATACGTATTGTTACTTTACCTTTAAATAAAAAATAAAATAAAATAAATTTGATTAATAAATAGCTCAAACATTTAATTTATGGTTAACATATGGAAGAGAGAGAGAGAGAGGCTAGAGGGGAAATATACACATGGAACTGTAATAGCAAAAAAGGATAAAGATGGAGAATCAGATACATCTTTATGTATCATAGAAGTTAACATTATAGACTCTAATAACAGCTGTTATTTAAAATGTAAGTATCAAGTGACAACTATACAGGTACTTTCTTTCTTTTTTTCCAGACCATGTACGGGGCAGGTCAGTTGCTGTTCAAAGCCAGATAGCAGATCAGAATAGTTCCGATAACACAAGCACCGCCCGACTCCCGGCTCCCGAGCGCTTTTGCGCGCCATTACGGCGACACCTCACCCCTCTGGCTTTATTTATTATTCTTCCCCGTTTTAAACTATTTATCGTACCAATTCCCTCACGTTAATTAAACAAAAAAATTATATATATTTTATAAAAACGGCAATCCATATATTTCTATCGTAAGTAGATCCTGTGCCAACTCAGGAAAAGCTAAAAAATAGGCGGAAAAATTATATCACAACGACAGTTTAAAACTAGTCTATTTTAATTCTTCTCCTTTCTTTTTTTTAAAAAAGGAAAAACTCTCACTTTCGAATGTTTCATAAATATTAGAAAACTGGAGCAGAGCCTCGGTCTTTCAAATTCCTCGTGTTGAATCCGTCGAAGAAAAAACAAAAAAAAAAGAAAGGAAAGAAGAGCCATCAATCGATCGATCCATCCATGGAGATAAAAAATTCTGTCGGGAAGCTAGTCTGGTCCCTCTTCCCCCAATTTTGATGGTTTTCGGAGCCAAATCGGTAGATTCGCCGCGAAATCCCACCGGAACGAGAGTTCTTCTTGCGAAACGAGCAAATCGCCTGCTTCAAATCGATCTAGGGAGATTCCGCCAGTCGAAAGAGCGTTGTTTCGTCAAAAAATTATTAAATTTGGTCGGAGAAATTGGTGCCTCCTTTGGAGATAATAATACTAATAGCAATAATAGGGTTTGATTCCATCGCCTGGAGAGATGCCGGATACCATGCCGGTCCTGAGCAATGCCGCTGCCGATTCCTCCGATGCTTGCCAGGATAACCTCGAAGGTAGTTTCTATTTTGGTTGGATCCGTATTTGTTCCTTTTTCTCTCTCTTTCTTTAATTACATGCTCCAATCGTGGATTTTGTTCTCCATCTTTATCTTTTTCGATCGGTATGATTAGTAATCGCCATGTTAAATTGTTCTGATTTCTGGAAAAAAGGAAGAACTTTGTTTGATGAAGCAAGCAGGCAACCGATTTTTGGCAGAGTTTGTAATGGGTTGTGGAGTAAGATTAGCATCGTTTTTGGTTGCAGAAGCCATGTGGCAGCTAAAAGTCGAGGATCGCAAGATGGGAGACGATGCTCGCCTGAATCCATACCCCGATCGCCCTGGCGAGCCCGACTGCATCTACTATTTGAGGACGGGGTTATGCGGTTATGGGAGTAACTGCAGATACAATCATCCTACTTACATTCGGCAGGTGAGAGCAGTAGATTCACTTTGTGTAGTTAATTGTGCTGAAACGCTTTAATCCTGTGCTTTTGTCCTCATCTGAGTTGATGATATTTGGAAAGAATCGGTGCTTCGTATTTGTCTATTGAGGTGTTGAGTGGATCAGCTTGCTAAAATTATAATGATTTTTTGTAGGGGCGTCGGCGTGGTGGTGAACCCCCGGAGAGAGATGGTCAACCTGATTGCCAGGTATTTTTTAACTTCACATAGTAGCTAGTTCAGTTTCCCTACCATATTCAGGCGGTTTTCAGATTGACAATTACCCATTTTATTAGGTTAGGCAATGAATTGATTATGGCAATCAAGTTCATAGCCAAAACTATAACCACAGCCAACTACCTCTGTCTCAATTATGTGGAGCAACAAATTTAAAAAGGAAACACATTATTATAGTCCCAGAGATCGAAGAAAATAGGAAGAATACATTGAGGATAATAAAATGTAACAATGTGACGTGACTGAAATGGCGAGTTATTGTTTGGCATTGCTAATATAGATTAATACTTAAGAGATGATCTAAGTAATAAAATAATCTCTATTCTTTAAGCCTAATCCTTATATTTTTCTAATTGCCGATATGTTGCTATTGATGAACTTTCGATCATGCCAACTGTTGAAGGTGATCGACTTGTGTTTTTTTTTGTCATGTACTAAAGATACTTGTTCCAAGGTTGTTATCAGTAACGTGGGTACATCTCTCGAGTTTTATATAATTGTGATAAATTTATAGAAAGTTTTTATTATCAAACTTATAAAATTTGGTACGGTGTGCAGCTTTTATTTTTTTAAAAAAGAAACATATAATTAGACAAATTTGAAAAAGAAATGAAGGAAATTCTAAGAAGAAAGTAGTAAAAGAACAAAGAGGTTGATGCTAATAACGTAAACAAGAAGATGAAAATCCAAAATAATGCATGTGTCAGATGAGATGGCAAACATACGATTCTTTGGGTGCTTTCCAAGAACCTTTGTCCTAATATACATGCATTAAGAAGACTAGGAAGAGTTTGCCCCACAAATTAAAGTTCTCAGTAATGGTTGTAATCAAGCTATGATAGGCATACCAGGCCATTTTGTGCTTGGTGCTGGATGAAACAATACATTACCCAAATTAACCACTTCTTACTAATTAATAGTCCTAAATGGTTTTATGATTCAAACTTCTCATCTTATATGGACACATACATATGTCACAGTTTTTACTAGCGCAAGCTGATATAAAGACCACAATAACAATATTCCACCACAAACCACCAACTCATGTCATATCAACACTACCAGGGCAAAAAAAAATCGTACTAAGGTATACTTTCCAAAATTTTTGTAGAATAAGTATCTTATTTTGCAATTACTCCGTTTCATTGTGCGACAACCAGTGTGCTATCATTCAAAAATACATTATGGTGTTTATTATGCTTTCAACTCTAAAAGAAGGTGCTTGATATGATATAATATATTAATTTCATTACTTCAACCTAGGATTTCAACTAGTGTTGCCTAGAAGAGCAACTAGACATTCATGTTGTTACCTCAAAATGCTGAACAAGGTGCTAATCAAAGATGACATGAGGTGATATATAAATTCTCCATTTTCTTAAATGAATATGGTTAAAGGAATCACCTCAAGCCTTGGGTGGATCTCATTTATGAATGATCATAAATATCCTATTGTAGAGCATGTTGTGCATGAATACATCCACATTGTAAGCATTACAATTATCATTTGTCCAATCTCTTTCTCAAACTTGAACATTTCTTATGGTAGTGTTTCCACATTATGCTTAATGGTAGGATGCTAATATATGTTATCTAAAGCAAATCAACCCCCCAACTACTATTTTTGTGTAGTGAAGAATGTTTTCCGTTGGTACATAATGAATAATTGCATGAGCAATAATGGAAGATTTTGGACTGTAATTAGGCCTATTTAGAAAAAGCAATTTTCTGTCATCTTTAGATTAATTTGGGCATATTGATGTATATGATTAGCATGTCTTTAGAAAAACTAGTATGATATTTGCTTCATATCATAATCAATGTTTTGAACCCTAATGGGATGATGAGTGTCCTGGCCAGCCTGTTCCTTTGCGTGAGAAAAAGGGATCGGGATGGGGTTGGGACTCTGAAACCTATTCACATGAGGAAAGAAGAAAGAGGAAAGAAAGAAAAAAGAAGGAAAGAAAAAGAAGCGGAGAAAAGAAGAAAGGAAGGAAAGAAGAAGAAAAAGGAAAGAAAGAAACAAAGAAGGGAGAACAAAAGGAAGAAGGAAGAAAGGAAAGAAAGAAGAAGAAAAGGGAATGATAGAAAGGAAGAGAGAAGAAAAAGAAGGGAAGGAAAAAAGGAAGAAGGGAAAGAAAGAAGAAGAAAAAGAAAGAAAAAAAGAAAGAAAGAAAGGAACAAGAAAAAGAAAGAAAGGAACAAAAGAAGAACAAAAAAAAGGAAAGAAAAGAAAGAAGAAAAAGAAATAAATAAAGAAAGAAAGAAATAAAGGAAAGAAGGGGAGAAAGATAGGGGGTATCTATCGGGACGACCACCAGGAGGGGGCAGCACAGCATGGCATCTCATTTTGTAGAGAAATAGGGACACCTTTGCCCACTATATCTAAACCCTTGATTATAATGATGATGATGATGAGGACGACAACGACAACAACAACGATGATGATGATGACGATGATGATGATGACGTTGATGATCATGATGATGATGACGTTGATGATCATGATGATGATGACAATGATAATAACAACAATGATAATGATGACAACAATGATGACGACAACGATGACTACGATGATGATGACGACGACGATGACTACGATGATGATGATGCTGTCCAACTAGTACTAAAATTTGTGATGAACTTCTGCCCCACAAAAAAATGTCTTTTAGGGACATCTTGAATTTAGGCCCCGTTTGGGAGAGCTTTTGGAGGGCCAAAAAGCACTTTCTGCCTATCCAAAAGTACTTTTGGATTAAAAAGGATGTTTAGTAAAAATTTCGAAAAGCTGTTTTAGCTTTCTTCGAAAGCTGAAAATAGCTTTTTGGGAAAAGCTCTATTTTGGAGCTTTCCAAAAAAGCTGCTTTCAGCTTTGTCGGAAAGCTATTTTTTTAATCAAAACACCTTTATTTAAAAACCTTTTTTTCTCCCAAAATGCCCCATCCCCCTCCTCTTCCTCTCCCACCCATCCCCCTCCTCTCCCTCTCCCCCGCCGCCACCCACGACGCCCTCCCCCTCTTCTCCCTCCTCTCCCGCTCCGTCTCCCCCGCCGCTACCCTCTCTCCCCCGCCGCCGCCCCTGACGCCCTCTGCCTTTTCTCCCTCCTCCTCTGCCGTTCCCTCTCCCCTGCCGCTGCCCCCGACACCCTCCTTCCATGCCGCTGCCTCTCCCCCCGCCACCCCCGACGCCCTCCTCCCCTGCCGCTGCCTCTCCCCCGCCGCCGCCCCCGACGCCCTCTTCGTTTCTCCATCCTCCTCTGCTGCTCCCTCTCCCCCACCGCCGACTCCGACGCCTTCCGCCTCTTCTCCCTCCCCCGACTGCCTCTCCCTCTCCCTCTCCCCCGAAGCTTCTCCCTCCGGCTTCGCCGCCCATCCTCCCATCGTCACGCCGCCGGGAGCTTGATCGCCCCTTCCATGACTGCGCGAGAGAAATGAGGCAAGGGAAGAAGAAGGGAGAGGGGAGAAGCTTCGGGAAGGAAGAGGAAAGAAGAGAAGGAAAAGAAAAGAAAAATAAAAGAAAAGAAAAAAGAAAAAGAAAAGGAAATAAAAAAATAGAGAAGATAAAATAAATAAATAAATAAAAATATTAGTAATTGTTTAACCAATTTTATCATCTAGCTAAAAAATTTGTTAGAGAGATAAATGGTCATCATAAGAGTAAAAATTAATTTACGCTAATAATTAAAATAATTTATACCTTTATTATGGTATTATACTATAAAGATAATACTATATTATATTATATCATAATACATTAATATGTTATGTTAAATAATTTAATATTATGTTATATTATGAGAAATTAATTTATGCTAATAATTATAATATTTTATATCTTTATTATTGTATTATACTATAAATATAATATTATATTATATTATATCATAATACATTGATATGTTATGTTAAATAATTTAATATTATATTAAATTATTATCCTATAGTATACAATGTTATAGTTCTATATTATAATAATATTATATTACATTACGATAATATTATACTATATCATATATTTATGTATTAATACATATTGTATTTTATTATGCTTTGTTGTATAATACTATGTAATGCCCTTTATGGTCATTTTGTCATACAAAAGTACTTTCTCAGTTTATTTACCAAACACATTAAAATGCCACAGCACTTTAAAAATATAGTTATTAGACAACAAACAGCTTTTTATAAAAACTGTACTTCACAAAGCTCTACTTCCAACAGCTCTACTTCTAAAAGCTCTACTGCCAACAGCTCCCCCAAACAGGGCCTTAGTCAATTAAACATTACCTTCCTTCGAGGGCCTAGTATGGAAAGTCCGTGTTTGAACTATACATTTTTCCTTTATGAGAAACATAGTAACGGTTTCACTATCTAGAATCGAGCATGGAACCTCACCATTTAGGAGAGGGTTGCTGACAGCTGGTCTAATTTATGTTGGCATTTTTAAGCAAAATTGGATCACTTCTCATAAATCAATTAATAGTAAATGGGGAGTATTTACAAGATCTAGGAGTCATTTTCTCTATCCATAATAGAAACTTCATATCTAGCATGGGTTTTTAAACTTTGTCACAATCAATATGAGGACATTTGGGTGATCAGTATGAATGTCATTTTAAATTCCAGTACTGTAATCACTATGAAGCATGGAAACTGATACTGGATAATGATATGACCAATTTGTTCTTAATTGTTGACTCGTATGCTTAACTTGATGTACATATTCCTTTATCCTGCCCTTCCTAATTTTACTGCACATCATCTCAACATTGTCATCTCACTCTTCTACGTGCTTAGACTCCTCTTTAATGGTCATCTTTCTTGATCATATAGCATTGTGAACCCTATAAGTTTCAAAGACATTCATTAATTGCATAACATTCTAGAGGCACCTTATCAGTTTACCCACTTGGCTCAATTCTATTAGATTTATCCTCATATTTTTCTTTGATCTTCTATATAATAGATTCGATATAGTGAGAATGATTATGGCATTCTCTCTTAGCCATCTATATCTAGTGGGATTCCTTTTCATTTCCAATAATGTATTTGTGTACTTTGTTGTAATGCTGTTGTTCCTTTTTAGTGCCTTTATCATCCGATGCTTTCCTTTATAATTCTAGCTTTATGTGCAACACTATTCTTGTCTTTTATTTTATGATATATTATTTGCAGCAAAAAAAATATGACCATTGGTAACTCTACCTACATATTAGCTTTAAGCTTGCTTATGTTAGGGGTAAAGAGATAACATATGGTGTGGAATTTTGGTGTTGGACTACCAAAAATGGACGTTTGCTTTTTTTAACCAAGGAATGCGGAACCGTCTCGAACCAACCTCTTCCGAGCCTTACTGTTGGCTTACCGGTACGGTTCCGGCTTTGAAAACGGTTCACTGTCCGAGCCGGAGAAGGAGAAGGAGAAGAGAAAGAAAGAGCGAGCGGGGGAGGGAGGGAGAAGGAGCGGTCGCGGACGCCTGCGGAGGGCCGCGGGGGAGGCCGAGGTTGCAGCCGCATCTCCTGTTTCTTTCACTGAATTCACTTAAAAATCTCCAATTTTTTTCCGTGGCTCTCCGTAGGCATTCGCGGCCGCTCCTCCCTCCTCTCTTCCCCGCCGCTCTCTTTTTCTTCTCCTTCTCCGGATTCGACTGCTTTTCTCTTTCGGTATGGGCCCGACACGATTCATACCGACTTGTGCTGCCAGGCAACCTGTACGGTGCCCGGTACCGACACAGACCTTGTTCTTAACACAACTATTTTCAGCACTTATCACCATGCCTTTGCACATGTCCTAAATAATTTTCATATATTTCTTTTATATGCTTTTCTACCGTAATCCCACCAGATTCGATCTCTAAATTGTTATTTTTCATCTTTAATCCAATATCCTCTCCAATAACTTCATAATGACTCATAAGTTTAAAACTATTGTTGTTGATGCAGTTTCATACCTCAGTTGTATTCTATATGTATAAGACATTACTTCTTCCTTTTCAAGATCTTATTGTATAACCTAACATGCGAAACTGGCCCCACTTTTCCAATGTAATCTTTCTTTCTTTAGCATCATCATCTTTAACTAAAATCATATTGTCCTCACACTTAATATGCCTAACTTGATCTGTGTCTGTAGTTTTCATGTCCATGTAGAAACTTTTGTTGTTACTGTTTTTTCTTCCTAGCCAAACCTTATTATATAGAGCATATTAGTCTATGCATTTAGCTAGATCAGATTTTCTTCTACCGTTTTTACTTTGTGAAATGTTAAAAGAATTCAATACCATTCCTTTTTGTCATCCTTTCAAGCAAGTTCTCTTTTCTTCTTGGTTGTTTTTTGGACCTTGTAATTCTACCATTAAGTTTTTTCGTTGTACATTATGCACTTGCTAACTCAATTTACCATCACATATCAGATCCTATTTGGTGCAATTGTCAAGTTCCAATACCTTTAATTAAAGTTCACTCTCTAAAGGATGTTCAGTTTCCCTCTTGTACTCACCATCCTATTCTAGAGCATCTTGTGGTTTGGCTTTGGCATATGCATAATTACTAGCTCATGTTATGACATGCTTATTGTATTGCTTGGCAATCATTTGATGTCCATTTTCATAATTTTGGGGGAAAATTGTATCTATAACACATCTGAGCTGCTCTTTGAATAATATGATTATTGCTCTTTTTGAAAGAAGCCATTGAAATGCAAGGTAATTGGCAACAAATGCTTATTTATTGAATTGTTAGCTTCATTTATCTTTAAACTCTAATCCACCATGTTTCCTCTCATATGTTGTGCTACTTCTTCCAAATTGACCATTAAGTCGTTTCTCCCTTTAGTGCATTAGTATTCATCTCCTTTGGTTTCTTTTTAATTCGTTCAATTCATTGTGCTTGTGGTGCATAAGCTCTAACTACACTAGCAAATTTTATCTATCTCCAATTTTGTAGCCACCAACTCAATAGCTAGTAATCTATCATGTATTCTTCTATCATGTACAATTTTAACCTTTATATCTTTACCCTATACTCAATTAACATATCCAGTCTTATCCTTCCTACAAATATAAGCTCATTCATTATCAATTTCATTGATTTTTAATTCTAGTGTGCAATAAGTATGCTCCCATTTTCATCATCGTACACTACTTCACAAGTTTGCTATAATATATTATAAAATTAGAGAGGAGTATGCAAAAAGAAAGGCTCGCTCTGTTAAAATTATTAACCAAAATGTGATTAAACTTTATTAACAAAACTTACTAAAATGATATTTTAGAAGGATATAAATGGAACATGGATAGCTAAGCATAGATTATTTTTTTTCAAAAAATACCGTCAGTCCTTCTTAACACATCCCTTTAAACTATGTTTTGTTTCAAAGGGGCCCCCTTCGTCCATTACTCCATTGATGTTGTTGATGGCTATGCACAAATGATCAAGATACCCCCACTAGTTCATCTTTTCCTCTTCTTCCCACATCATCATCCTCGTCCTCACTTGCAGCAAATTTTACTTCGAGAAGGTGTGATCCCCCCCCCCTCTCTCTCTCTCTCTCTCTCTCTCTCTCTATATATATATATATATATATATATATATATATATATATATATATATCCAAGGCCTCATCTATGCCATTGTTTGCCCCTACCCCACTCTCCGCCCTAACGATCACTGTTACTAACCAATTTGATATAGGTAAGGAACCCTATGGGAATCCTTAGTCAACACAAGATCAAAGTTACACAATGCAAAGCACTAACTAAAATTAAAATTCAAACTAGAAGCTAACAAGATCAAACTAGAAACAAAAGTATAAAGAAAAGAACTAGAAAATATAACTAGAAGAGAGAGATTAAGAACTAGAAGCTAAACTAAAACCAAAGAGATGATTAGATGGCCTTGCACCTTCCCTTGTTGTTGGACCTTCAGTCTTGCATCTTCGATCTTCACAGGACGTCGATGGAACAATCTTGGCCTTTTATCCATATCCTCTCCCGAACGATGACCTCTCACTACAAGCTGTTAAGCAATCCCATGCTAGACAAGAATTGAGAAGAATCTCATGAAGGCTTTATTAATATTATTATGATGAAAAAAGGATACATAGGAGTATTTATAAGCTCTAGGGCCCTTGCATTGAAGGAAAGTCGTATAGGTCACTTGGAACTTGAATCTATTAATTTATAAATCATTTTCATATTTTATTCTAAATAATATAATGAATAATATAACTATTTTTATGGGCAATTACCAAGTAACAATGAATATCATAATAACAAACCAGTTAGTTCTTGATTCTAATAGCAATATAAATGTTTGACTTTGTTCATTCAGATACAAAACAACAATATAGTTCATATATCAACAACCATAATAGCAACATAAATGTTCACCAACATTTCTCAATATCCATGTGACAAGCATAATATCCGAAATAAACAAGTCAATAACTTATAAGAAGCAATACAATCACGCAAAGCATCCATCTCACGATTATTCAATATGGCTTTGATTTGTGCTCCTTTCTACTCGTGGTTCATCAATCTCTAAACAATCAGGAAGATGTATATCAAGGTTCGTCGAACCGAACGATTCCGGCTAGTTCCGTTCCGGCCACATCCAATTAGTTTTCAGCCTCTAAGGGGCCGGAACCATCTTTCATTGGGGAACCAACCCAGTCGGAGACCGAGTTAGATCAATTCGGACTGAACTGGCCGGTACGGCTTGGTTCAACAATCCTTGATGTAGATCGTCCTCATCATCATAAGGTTAAATTCAAAATCCTTAATTGAATGATTATGGCAATAAAAAAGACACCAACTTAAATGATTGTTGCAATAAAAAGTTTTTTAAATTATTTTTTTAAAAAATCATTGTTAGGACTCAAATTCAAGTATCTAGGGTAAAGCTTTTGCCAAGAAAAAAGCATCCAGACACATCTTAGGTAGAGCTTCTGCCCAAAAGCTCCAAAATGAGCTTTTACCTAGTAGACCTTTTTGAGCTTTTGGATGAACTAGAAAGTTGTTTCAAAATTTTTACCAAGCACCTCAAAATCATCCAAAAGTGCTTTTGATCCTCTAAGAAACGCTTTTTAGCCCCTCAAAAGCAATGCCAAACGCGCCTAAGAATTCTTGCCAAAATAGCTTCTAGAAGCAAAACTTTCTTTCGACGGTAATAAACAAATTGTCAGATACCTTCAGACGGCAATTAGTGCACTGTCCAAACATCCCAAACTTAGACAAGGTCGGACTTGGATCAAACTTGAACTGATGGTGTGTTAGTTCATCATCCGCTGGAGCTGATAGTTTGACAGAATGTACTAATGTCATGTTTCTAGCCATTCGTATTCTATTGATGGCATGCTTTTGGCTGTCAATTCAAGTTTTGGACTGATTGATATAGCTTCAATAATTTGGCCATATCTCTTTCATCCAGGCTCTAATTGAGGTGATTCAAGTTGCATTGGAACACTAACTCGATGCTGGACGTAATAGAAGTGGTTTCACCTGAAATCTCCAACTATGCTGATCTTGGTACTGTCATCTTTGGGATTGATGTGCGGTAGCATGTTCTATTGGCTACGACTTGAACCGGTTTTGCCCAAAACTTCAAAATTGCAAGCCCATTGGACCTGAGAGTAAAGTGTCAAGTTGGAACGCTCCGTGAAATCATACTGAGGATTGGGTGGCCATCCTAAGCGTGTTCTTTCCTCTAAAAGCTGATTTTCACATGAGGCTTAGGAACCCACCTTCAAGTTTGCTTAAGCGCAAGCTTTCAATGTAACCATGTGATCCTTTTCGAGTTTTGGTAGCCTTTCATCATACAGACTCTAGTTATGAGGCCTCTTTTTTGACTGTGTGGACTCCTAGCTCAGGCATGTGGCACACCTGGGATTCTGCAATTGCATCACATTTAATTGCTGCTACCTCTTCTTTTAACTAGCTTCGACTCCAAGCTTGAATTCATGTAGAAAACCCTTTGCAAAACTCAACAAAGAAACAAGGAAAAAAATAATGTAGAAGATTCCCACTCCACTCAACTCCATCTCTGTCTCTCCAAACTCATCTTCATCCATCCCTTTCTAGAAACTTAGATCTATCCATCAATCTGATTGTGATCTTAAATATACCTCACTTCATCTCTCAGCTACCCTATGATGTGATCCCGCTTCAACTTCCTCGATCCCCATACTTTTGTCTTTCTCTTGTTGCGCTATTTCTTTGTTTCGTTGTCTCGTGGGTATTAGTGGGTCGAAATTGGACTTGCAAGGGATGATGGCCTTGTGCTACAATTCGGGGTGTGCAAAAAACCAGCCTCACCACGAACTAGTCTCTTCAATTCGATTTATTTTTTTTAGATTCAATTTGGTGTTAGTTTGAGTTTTTAGAAAACCGATTTATACAGACCGACCTGACTCATATGTGTGTGTATATATATATATATATTCAAACCACTCAACTGGGCCCATATGTTTATATACATATATATATTTCAATTTTTTATTTTTTTTATTTTTTTATATATAAAATAGATTTTTTATGCTTAGATTTAACCCAGCTCATTTAGTCCAATCTATTGCCCGATAAACGAAACCTAACGGAATCGAACAGAATTTCTCGGATCTGTTTCAAGCAATTTTTTTATATGCTTGGTTTGGTTTTGATTTTGATTTTCAAAAACTTGTTTAAGTCGGTTCGGTTTTGGATATATCTCCAAATCGACCCAACCTAATCTGTGGATACTTGTAGCTATAGCCTCTCCAACATCCTAGCGTACCCAATTGGCTAGCACTACATTCCCACCTTTGCCCATTCTACTTATTCCCACTCCCTCTCCCTCACCTCCTTTCATTACTTCTACTCCCCAATTGCCGCCGACATCGCTTCCCTTATCCTCACCCTCCCTCCCACCACAAGGTTTACCACCACCACCATTGTTTACCATCACAATGGTCACTACCACCTCAATCACTACCACCATCATCACCATTAGAATCACAATCACAACCACAACCACAACCACCATAGCCACAACAATCACCATCAAAGGTGTCAACGCTAGTCGCAGACTCAGGAGTGAAGGTGGGATGAAGTTCTCCAAGGCTAAAGAAAAAGGGGAGAGAGGTGCGAGGGTGATAATTGTGGTGGTGTTGATAGTGGAGGTGATGGTGGTGGTGGTGGTGGTGGTGGTGGTGACAGTGTTGATAGTGTTGGTGGTTGTGGGTGTGTGGGTTACCAGAGGGCAAGAGGGTGATTGTTGTGGTGATGGTGTTGATTTTGGAGGTGATGGTGGTGGTGGTAGCAATGGTTGTGGTGATGAAGGTGCTTATGGTGATGGTGATGGTGGGTATTGTAGGTCATGTAGGGGATAGAGGGGTGATGATGATGGTTGTGGTGATGGTAGTGATAGTTATGGTGGTGGTGATAGTAAAGTTACTATTGGTGACAATGATAGTGATGGTGAGCATGGTGGTTGCCGGAGGGCTAGACGAGGAATCAATGAGAGGGGGAGATGTAGAGGGGATTTTGGCATGGACAAGGATATGTGGGAATTTCTGGATATTTTAGGACTCACATGATTCTCATGCGAGTCTTTTAATAAAGTTGGTCTAATGGAGTTGGATAGAAGGGGCCACTTTGAAACAAAATGTGATTTGAAGGGCTACTTAGAGACTTTTTAAGGATGGGGAGGTTAATGTGTCACAAGGGTAAACTTGAGAGGGTATGAGCGTATTTTTCTCAATTTATTTTGAAAAGTTTCCTCTAATCCAAATCTCCAATAGAATATCTTTCTTACAACCACCTTATTTATGAAACAAACTCAAGCATCTGTAAGATTTTGAATTTAATAATGAAATCAGATTGAGATAAAAAATAAGAAATACTTGGTTAAAAGAAAATCAAGATCTATTTGTTTATATAAATCTTACCTAACACATACATAAGAGACCTCTGAAGTACATGATTTCTTGTTTCTAGGCATTATAGACATCATAGATCTCTGCAAGGGTAATCATTGATTTGCAGTGAAAGTGGTAGAGGCCAGCTACTACTGAAAGTATTTTAGCTTCTCTCTCTATACACACACTCATAATCAGGTAACTTTTTTTTTTGATTTGGCAGTTTTATTTTTAATGTTCTCATGAATGTTTTCCAAAGCAGCTATTACTTTGATGCTAATTGAGTCAAGCAACAAACATTTTTTGTTAAATCAATTTAATTTATTGTTCTGTTCTTGTCTCGTAAATGATTGGGCCAAATATGCTTTAAGACCTGCACTTATAAAATCTAGTCCTGTTTCACATTATTCTTGCAGTTTTTCCTAAAGACGGGTACTTGTAAGTTCGGAGCAACCTGTAAATATCATCATCCACAAGACAAGCATGAACCACGACCAGTTCAGCTGAATATTCTAGGGTTACCAATGCGGAAGGTATCTGCTTTTCCATTTCCCCTCATGCAGCTTCAATATCAGCATCTTCACTTTTCAAAATTGATTGTGGTCTTGTATATAATGATTTTTTCTTCCAAGAGCTAACTAGTGAGATATTTATTGTGTGTTCATTGTTATTCTGATGTCTCAGGATGAAAAGTCGTGTCCCTATTACATGAGAACTGGACTCTGTAAATTTGGAATTGCTTGCAAGTTCAATCATCCTCAGCCTACCAGCCATGCAGCCATGTTACCTGTAAGAGGACCCTCATCCTATGGATCTACAGGGTCTCCTGTAGCAACTCCATCTGGGCTACCTTTAATTGCTGGACTTTCCATGTGGCCTTTATCAAGACTTCCTTGCATGTCTAATCACCATATACAAGGCCTTCCGTACATGTCTCTTGTTCTTCCACCCACCCAAGGTGCAATGCCTGTACAGCAGGGATGGAGCACGGACACGGTTAGCATCTATTATTTAATATTAGAAAGCTGAAATTTCATAAGATTGTATGACTGGTGGGTATTGCTGTTGGTGTCTCAGTATTATTCTTTGTAAAAGTTTTACATAGCTCATGATGTCTTAGGTGTTGTTATTTCATCTCTATACAGATCGAAACTCATTGACAATTGTTTAGACTGATGCTAGTGAAAATGTTTTTCTGGCCTTATATGTGCTGATAATGCCCCAGTCTGTGACTGCATATACATCATCTTTTCATATTATTATCTGCGACTACATATGCATTATCTTATCATGTTATTATATAAAACATTTTATAAATTAAATTTTATATAGAATGTTGATATAAAGGTTTTACTGTATGATTATAATTTATGTTTCCTTTACTCTGAGCGCTTTAGATGCATTATAGGTGTGGTATGTGCTTTAAATTTTGACTTACACTGGACCTACATAGCCTTGTCTTTCCTCTATTAGGATTGTTTGTTGAAAACTTGAAATAGATAGCATCTGCCAAATCTTTGAATTCCTAATATTGAAGAGTTATTGCAATATCATGTATCAATAATATGTATTAGTAACAACACTAATTTCTAGTTTGTTATTCTCATGCTTGTTATATGAAGACATAGATCATATTTGTTGAGAAGATGCCAACTGCCTGTAATTGTCAAATTAGAATATAAAACACTTCCAGAAAATCTTGTATATGATGCAAATGATCTAATCTGCAAACAATTACAGTGTTTTGGAACTGAACTCTTACCGTGACCACATGCATAAGCTATGGATCAGACTTGGTGTCAATATTGTGAAAAGAAAGCAACATGTGATCTGAAATTTATGGAAATATTGGAAAGCTCAAGAAATAGATCTTGGTGACTTCCTACTTGGCTAGACTTATTGAGATAATTGCAATGGAAAGAAGATATTCTTTCATGGTACTTTAATTTATTAGGTCTGTTACTGGTTTATGGGATTATAAACAGATGCTTGATTTTGTCCTAGAACTTCCATCTGCAAGTGGAAAAGAATGGCACAAGATAAGTAACAAGATGACTAATAAGATATGTAACAAGAAGGTACATGGCTTGACTCATCCATGTTTCTTATATTACATGAATCTGCAAAATGACTTGCCCCAAGTCCCTCTTAATTCGTGCTTCTCTAGTATTATACATCTACATATCAATAATAAGCACAACTAATAATGATGACTTACGAGCATTGTAAGCACAAAAGGTATTAATAAGCTAAAGTTGTGAAGGTGGGATATTTAACTGTGGTACTGAGAGCTACACAAAGCCTGATTGTGAAGTGGTGCATGATACACATGAACTCTGGTGAATGCACTACAGTATGTTCCAGCCTGCATAGGAGGCCCAGGTGATAATGCAGATTGAACCCTTCAAATAGTAATCTCAATAAAATATACTTGTTGATGAAGTCAATGGCAAGAGAACATTTTGATTAGTGAAGTAAACTATTAGGTTTGTCTGAAATGGTAGAAGTGAAAATTTGGCATCATAAGTAGATGATGTCATAACAATCGAACAATGGTGATGGTAGAGAAATCGCTTATACAAGCGTACAGGCAATGATGGTTGCTGAGTCTTATTGCAAGATCTTAAGATTAGAATTTGAATAATGCCAAAACTTGAGAGTATGATGTATATGAAGTAAAATTTATTTGCCTAAGAGTCATATCTCATGATAACAAAACCAATAAGAACTAACATAGAAGGTCTTGATGCAAAGAACATGAACGAATGGATGGCTGATGAGTGTGAAAGAAGGTATATGCAAGTGCTAGAAACACTTAGCAAAGTAAGGTCAATGTTACCTGTAATATTATATCCTAAAAGATTATCTCAAGCATGCTGAAAAGGTGTAACCTCAAAAAAGATAAGTGATGCTTTAGAGGTATTAAAAAGTGGTTACTGATATAATTCATAAATTTTAATTTTTTTCAGTTACTATTTTTGTTTATGACTTCTGGACCTTAGCATCAAAATAAAACAAAGCACACTAACAGTGTAAGCTGCATGTTTTCTTCTGTGTTTTAATGACTACCATACACATCCTGATTCCTGATTTTACAAGCCCAATCCATCTAGATCTCAGTATCTCACAACACACCCAGACAACAGAACATTATATTGATTGTTTCATGGACTCGGGACGATTCTAATGATGTCTACCTCTCTGCTAAGGTATCCATGCTCTCTTTCAATGATGGATTATATGTGCCTTCTTAAATATGTCTTTGCTAATATGGAAAATTAACTTTCTTCTGCACTTGCTGCTTGTTCACAAAAGAAAAGCTTCATAATTTTGACTTGTATTGTCATTTAGATGTGAAAGATGGGTCATATAGTAATTCAGATGTGAAACATGGGTGTAGTTGCAGTATGCCTTCCATTTGTTTGTTGCAGTATTGTATTCATGTAGCTGAATTTTTATATTCCATTTATAACTGAATATACTTTTGATATAAACCAGGGTGGTATAAACAATGTTGCCTCTACCAATGTTGTTGGATCTACTCAGATTTCCAACCCCAAGCATCATGCACAATCAGGTTCCAGCGCACCAGTTAATTTCCCTGAAAGGCCCGATCAGCCAGAATGCCAATACTACATGAAAACTGGGAGCTGCAAATATGGAACTTCTTGCAGGTACCATCACCCCAAAGAGAGGAACCAAGTAGCTATGTGCACAATTGGACCCCTTGGGCTTCCTCTAAGGCCAGTAAGTTGGATTCCTACTTTTACTTTTCCATTAGTCTTTCCATTGCCAATATCTTCTGTACTGCAAGTGTCTGACTGTTCTTTTCTCGGTTTGTGTTCTCATGGCTTGACCACAAAAGGGCCAGCCGGTTTGCACATTTTACAGTATGTATGGAAGCTGCAAGTATGGCTCAACTTGCAAATTTGATCACCCATTCATGGGTTACTACAATTACACCTTGCCTGCATTCTCGATTCCTGGTGCTCCAGACCACTCTGTTCTCTTTCCCGACCCAAGGAATTCACAAGCCGTGTGGATGTCATCAGAAGATTCACCTTCCAAAACAATGAGGTTGCCTGATCAGCATGTGAAATCTGAGACAAGTGAGGAACCCCAGGACTCAAATGACTATAATCATGGCAATCATTCTTCACAAACTTCTCCATCACATATTGCTCGTCATTCAGAGTTCCCAGAAAAATACTCTGATTAACTTTTGTTTTTTATATTTATATCAGTTCCTTCAATGGAAATTTTGGCATCTCTGCCTCCTGTAGCACCATTTTTGCCAGTGGCCATGTAGTCTGCGCTGGGCTGTTCGAAGATTTACACGGTGGGTGATGATGGGAGGCGAAAGGTCTTTTGTGCTGAATAAAATGCTGAAAAGAATGTACGTCAAGATATTATACGACAAATTGATGTTTTTTTCTTCTGAGAAGAATCTGAGACTGCTGGAGGGACGAGCTCGATTTCTGTCTACACTTAATGTATAGCAGGTCTGTCAAAATAATGATGGTAAATGGGACTTTTGACCATCGTTACGGAAATAGATTCTCAAACAAACCACAGATAGAAAACATTTCTGTCAGATTTGCATGGACTTATGAACTAAAAGGTTGTACTGTATGGCTTGGGCTGTTTGAAACTTCCGAAGTAGTTAATCAAGAATTTTGAGGTTTTTCAATTTATTTTCCGCTTGTAGGAAATTTGGTTTGGAGCTTCTCTTTGTGACTTCATTTTCACTTGAATCTCATGGCAACTCCAAAACGGGCTCCAGAGAACAATCCCAGAGAAGAAAGTGACTTGCATACTTAGCCTGATAGGTCTTAATTGTTGAGGATGCTGAGGGTTGGGTCTTATTTATTTGAAGAAATACAACAAAGAGCTGATTTTGTGAAGTCAGTTCATGTCAATGTGATTGTAGTAGTATGTATGAATATATTACGCACACACGAGAGGAGCTTATAGTCAATTGCTGATATACTGCTATCATGACTCGTAGAACTTTTCTTTTTTTCTCTTTTTTTCTCTTTTTTTAAAGTGAAAATTAGGCCTGAGGCCTAATGACTCTCATTCAGTAACTTCTCTTTTTGTTCAAAAGTACTAATTGGAATATCTGGGTGTGTCCTACTTCACTTACTGCCTAACTGCTTCGTACAGGGCATATAAAACCGCCAAATCTAATGGGTGATTTCACATATATTTCCCAAAAAAAAAGGAAGAAGCCATACAGCTACTTTTGAAGTTAATAAACCACAAACAAGAAACAAGTATTTACTGCCCGGCGAAATTGATACAGGGTACGGCTTCTTTATGCGTAGATGAAATGTTGAAGGGTGGCAATGAACCATAGCATCGTTCCAGTTGTTAATCCCTGACTAGCAGAAACCGACCTCAAACACCGACCCGGAGAATTGAACTGCAAGCTGACATGGCAGGGCACGGATGGTTCCTCACTTTTGCGGCCGGTGCTCGTTTGGGCGCGCGCGAACCACCCAATTAAGGAAAGATGAGTTTTGAAACGAAAAGGACTATAGTCGGAACACGGCCAGCTATCCCCTTACAGCGGACTCCCTTCACCGTAAGGCCTGCGAAGCTCTTCGGCTTCAGTTTTGCTTAGCATCAGACCAGGGGAAATATAGATCTCTCTCTTATCCATTTAGCCTATCAGCTTGCCAATACTGTAAATATTCTAAGATCAAAAGTTAAAATTTTATAATAATATAATTTTATTATGTTTCATCGTATCAGAACCCTCTTCGTAACTCATCTTCCACATAGGTACTAATTTCTTGATATTTTGTTATCGAGCCTCAAAAATAAAGATTCTACGTGCGCCGACATCTAGCTCTAGCCAGACCGATGATCCCAGGGTGGGATCAAACATCCACCTGCTGTACACCAAGAGGCAAGCAAGGCTATATTCCAACCCACACATCTTCGGGAATAAAGAATGGGGCCCAGGACAAGGTTCGACTGCACAAGGCGCCAGCCCTTGCTTCAGTTCCATGAGCAGTGGCTCGATTTGTCCGGTGCCCGGGCTAGTAGTAGGGTAGGGAGGATATAGAGGATGGGGAATGGTCCCTCGAGCTACACAAATCGGGGGGCCTTGGGTCGATTAATCAGTAATCACCGGCGAGGATAACCAGAAAATTACCCCTATCATCATCGGGGTCATAGTACGTGCTAAGAGTTATATCACAGGTAATGATGACTTTATAAAGCACCAAAAAGATCAAACAGTTCCCACATACTGCATTCAGCATTGCAATCTTTTGCACCGGAGATCTGTGAGTCCAGACACAGGCGCCCCACTATTATCTTTGTGCACGAGCAACTCGGCATCATATACGGCTTTCCAAAAGAAAGGAATTTCAAAGCATGGAACAGCATTTTTTTTCCCGCATACAATACTCATCACAAAAGCAAGCAAATACAGGGAGAGCATTTCTGTATGCCCCAATCATGCCACGGAAGGGATTTAGCGTCAATTACAACACTCGTTGGCTATGATATTTGTTGGAAATCCAATTGTGATAAATTTGCTCTTACTGACCCTTTAATCTCATTCAAGTTCATTTGACGCAGCAGGGCTTAAAATAGCAGCCATCCAGCGTTTGAATATTTACAATCCAAGAAGGAGAGATGCTGTTGGTCATTTAGATCAAGAAAAGATGGCAAAGCAGAACAACTAAAGAGCAAAGCAGATAGCTATTGCTTTAACATCCCCGTTCTCAATCAGGTTAGAATGAGCAAAATGAATTTAAATGGCCAGACTCAAGTACTAACATAAAATACATTCGAAAACAATCTAGAAGATTCGAGCATTGATCAAATATTGTGTCACTTTCATATCGCTCATACAACAATAAAGAAGCTTGGGTATTATACCAAAAACAAAAAGGTGCCTGTAAGATAGTCCATTAAACTTTTTACAAGGGTAATTAGCATTTGTCAAGGCAACAATTAAGTGCCACGATTAATCAAACAAATCACTCATTGGAAATATTTGCTGAATGTAGCAAAATATAAAATTCAGTTTGAAACCCATTAGATGCCGGGACTCAAATCCAAGTTGTCTGCAAGTCAAAATTTAAAGGCAGATAGCAAACCTGTAACTCGGCTATTTACCAAAATAAAATTCCAGTATCACCAGCAACCTATACAAACTGTTCAAGGAAATTACTCCACCATCTTATAAGTGCACGTATAACGAAAAAACCACAATACAGTAGTGCTCATCACCTTAGCAAAAGAACATGGAGTTGCGCACATTGGGATGCAATTGTGGAAGTTCTGGAATGGCAGGCTGTTGAGATGCAGTGACTGGACCTTGTTCAGAAGAGGTCTCTGAGAAGTCCTCGAACTTCAGGAACTGGGACATCTGTGCTGCCGCCAAATGTGCATAGCAGATAGGAGCCACTGGAAAAAGTATGGCACCATGTGTAAGCAACTTTGTGATCGTAACTGATGCAAAGGAAATAAAGAACCAAATAATTGGAGAGGGTTGGGGGGAGGGAGAAAAAGAGGAGAATCAGTCCAGCTTACCGATAGATACAGCTGTGGTACTCCTCTGATAGCTGCAAAGGAGAAATTAATCATGATTAGATACTCGACTAGCCGACTTCGTATTATATCATGGAAGAGCATTTGAGATCGAGGACCTACACATAGGAAAGTGCATGAACTAGCTTCTGCAGATCATCAGCTGAAAAGCCAATCTCATCAAGCAAGATGTTGTAATGGGTTGGTCTTGAGGTTCCCTGTTATGAGAATAACGAACCAACCAATTTATAAGTAATCACGATAAGTATATATATCACAAAGTGAGGGAAACATAAAAGTTTCTTTGCCCATCGCCAAAAATCCACACTACTTGTGTATTTGTCCCACCAGAATTGCGTAAATTCAATCCATAAACAAGGAAACTTACAATCATTCCAGCATGAGCACACATGTAGAAATCATAATTCCTCGGATGTACAACCTTTGTATCCACAACAGTTCCTGTCACCATAACCAAAAGTTGACAGAAATAACAAGATGCCATGTTGCAACTATGCTTCTCAGGTAACATTAGAAGAATAGGTCAGAAGGCAGACCAGGTGGAACATTTTCAGAGCCACCAGCCTGAAAAAGTTTTGTGTGGTGGTTCTTTTGTGCCACAATCACTGTAAACTTTGGAAGTGTAGTCTCACCTAAATGCTCATAAACCTAACAAGAATTTAAGCAAAAAAATATATATAAATTTTTTCTAGTCAACCAAAGAACTATGTCTAAATATGAAAGAACATGTCATCACCTTGATAAATTGGTCAAGCTCAATGTTTAAAACCTGATTGAACTGAGATTCACTCACACCATCCCTGCAAAATTAAATTCCAATGAATTAAAAACCTTCAAAGATGAGATGAAGTAAATCCTACAAAGCATGGATCACAAAAAAAGCGTCATTAGCATATCATATAATATCCACCTGGAATTTTTTAAAGATAAGACTAAATTTTAATTTTCCATAAATGCATAAGGTACAGGAACATAAGCATACAAACAGAGAAAATGGACCAGAAAGAAATTAAATTTTCTTTTCAACTGATAATAATCAGTATGCAGCTTAATTTGTCAGCTGAAGCATACTACTTGCATGTGAGGTCAGCCAAAGCACAAGACTCTATATGTATTTAATAACATGGGCCCCTACAGGACAATCAGACAGAAAGGCAGCTAAACTAAGCTAACAAGAGATCAGTAATTCAGATAGGAAATTTCTTCTTTAGCAAAGAAAAGTTTCCTTTATTGAAAAAATAACAATGCATGATCAGCCAAATATTCAAACATGCTAGGCAGCGAAAGGAGAAAAAAAAGAGAGCAAGTTTCCAAAAAATGTAGTGTTTTAAGGCATCCAACTGGTAAAATGGCATTCTTCAACTTTATGTTCGACCATAAGAGCAACCCACATGCCAACATGACTTAGGCCCGGTAGTTGGAACTCCTACCTTAAGAGTTTTCTTAAGTAAGAAGCTCTGGGTTCAAACCATGCTGGTGGAATTCCCACCGTATTTCTCATAAGAGTTGCTTAAAATTCACATCAATGACTATATCATTTGCTATACAAATAAATCTAAACCAATGTACCACTGCAACCATCTGCAAGTCAAAACTATTAGCATCTTTGCCTCTTTGGTATCGTACCATACCATGCTTTACCACCAGCATGTCTAATAACATATGGACCTATATCAGCTCATATCCTAACAACAGATTAGGATGTGGGTTGGCTGAAAAGAATATTGTTCTGACCAAGTGTCAAAATCTTGGTCTCAGTTTCAATTTCAACCAGACCAAATGGATTTTCATTTTGCCAGTTTTGGCCGCTTCAATTTGAGTGTTGGAGATCTAACCAAACATATAATATAGCCATAGAACATCCAAAAATTGAAGCAACAGATAGATATTCTTTTAGAATATATTAATATATTTGGCAATTTTAATAACATTATGCAGAATTTTGATGGTTGAACAATTTCGTAACTATTAAGAATTCTTGAGATTATAAAAAATGAATTCAAAAGAAAATTATGAAAAAATGACAAACAAAATATGCATTAGATGGGCAACCAAAAATTTAGTATTTTGATAACAAATCCTTTTCACCAAATGACATAAGTCTTTATGAATGAAATGATACATAATTTCTGAATTTCAACTATTTTACTTCACATATGTAAGCAAGTTCTAGAAAAATCTTTCTGAGTTTGCATTGATTCAGAGAAATACCATAAAAATCAATTTCAAGAAGTTATCGTAACCACAAGGAAGTTATCATACAAGAGTACGATTTAGTGACTAATCACATAAAACTTATAGCATATTAGTTTTTTAAATTGGAGGAGAGTCAGGGAGGGTGAGGAAACATATTATATTAGTTTCAGATTGGTTCAGATTCAGGTCAGGTCTCATGTTCCATGTACAATCCAATAACGAAACAGATCATATTTTTTTATCCAAGAGTGATACAAATGAATTCAGTTAGAATTGGACCCTGTCATTTTAGGGTTGTAACTGGATAAAGAACAGGAAACTTTATCCAGTTGCAAACAGGAAACTTTATCCAGTTGTGATCCTAGTTTAGGGTAAACAAATCATTCACCAAAATAAGTGGAATGACTATCTTAGAAATTAAGGCAAATTTGTGCTCAATATACTTAAGGGGGATTACATGCGACCAAGACATTCAAGCATGGTGATCAGAATCAAACAAGACAAGCCACTGCAAACAGAAAGCATAGAACAAGCAAACATCCCCTCAACCTGGGCCCTGGGAGTCAAGACCCTCCCAATCGATCAGTGAAAAGTGGACCTTCGCATCGGACTGAATGATCTATCAATCGTAAATATTTGTTTAATAGAATATTGAAAAAATGAAATAGCTTGCTGTTAGCCAAATTGTATACAATACCTGAAAATGATTATCTGAGAAGGTTTCCTGCAACCACTAGTTTGATAGAAGTCTACCAACAGCTCCCTGATTTTTCAAGAACTAAGTTTGTTAAGCAAAATAAACTGGAATTGGTAACTTAATTATAAGGGAAAACTCAATGATGTGTCCCGCTAAATTGCAACTGAAAAAAAAATTACTTAAAAAAAAGATGTTGGTTATCTTCTGAAACTACTTATTTCGTCTCATAGTTCCCTGCTTAAAATGTTATGCAAAAATAAAGCCATGATTTGTTCCAAGATTCACATCAATTGTAGGCAAAGATAAACTATATCAAAGAATAAATAGCATCTTTCTAAGTGGTTGCAAAGACATCACCTCAATATTCCATCATCTTGTCCATTTGCTTGTGGCTTGTAAAGAGAATCAATCAATTCCACCTTAGGAGACTGTGTTCTTACAGATGCTCTATATCTTGATATCAGCGGCCAATATCTAGACCCAACCACCTAGAAATTTCCCAAATAAAAAAAGGGGTATATGCTAAAGCAAATGTGGAACCATTACTAACCTACAATAGCACTAAATGGTATCAACATAGGAAAGTTCACACATTACTTACTGCTGCTATGGATGGAATATCAGATCTTCCAGGAGATCCATGAGAAACATCCATCCCCAAAATCATGGTAGGGATCTCATTTATTAAGGGGATACAATTTCTATGTTCAACAGCTAATATAGTGTTGGTGCCACCAAGCTGAGAACGACAAAATAAGGAAAGGAAAATTAAAAAAGGAACCACCAATGAAGTCAGAAATGAAAAAATACTTCATAATAGGAAAAATATAAAACAACAAAAGCTAACATTACACATAGAACATTAATCTCATATACCTTAGAATTAATTTTCAGAAGGAGATTCGTCACATACTGGTCATTGATTCTAGTAGGAGCAACACATTGAGTAACTATACCCAACTCATGAAGATTTTTTTTCTTCCATGGCCCTTCGCAGCAGTCAAACAATATATCACATGGTTAATATAGAAATAAACAAATGAATAAACAAGCAAAATAGAAAAGGTAAGAATGTATTCACTCACCATAGATATCAGAATTCTTTCTCTCTGGCAAGACACATAGAAGAAATTCAGGGGGACCAGGAAGCCTTGCCTTTATCTGTTCAATCATCCGTTCAACTCTTATCACAGGTCCAGATCTTATCCATTGACGATGCTCTTCAATTAAAGTGAATGGACGATTAATAAGCTGCAGAAGCCATTTATCTTCAACCAGGGACCCAGATTTAAATATGATTATAATTAACTCAATGAGATAACTTACAATTCCTTTGTTCTTTCCACAGTTTATCAGTTCCCGAGAAAGATGACTCATATCACAACGTGCTGAAAAATTCACAATTGCCCAATGCTCAATCTTTATGGGAGCCCAAAGCCTCTGAAAAGGAGACAAGAAGGAATGTAAGAGTTGCTTTCAGTAACTGCAAAACATGGTGAAAGCTATGAGGTCCCTAACCTTGTTGTTAAAATTCCATCGCCCATTGCGAGGGACACAGTCTTCTGCGCTACCAACCTTCAACTGTGGTAAGATAACAAGATAATGAGGTCCATAACTAGTTGAAAATTCAAAAGAATCAAAACCATGAACTATAATGTAAATCAAAAGCTATAGAAGAAGTAATTAGAAAAGAACAGTAAGAAAATGTCGATTATCACTGTTGGTGCAGAAAGAACACGGCCATCCAACTGGGTGAGTTTCTTCTCAATATGTATACCACAAGAAGACAGCAACATGTCTTCATCATACCGATTGTTTTGCACAGCCTATCACACTTGGAATGGTTAGTATTCATGACAACTCTAGAATAGCAACAATATGATTTTAAGAAGTCCTAAAATAAACCCACATCAGTTACTACTCTGATTCGTTCGTGAGGCTTCTGTCTTGATTTTTCCACTAGGGAAGCTCTTTGTTGACCAGACAGTGCCTTAGTATAACGTTGCAGCGACACAAGATGACAAAGCTGAAATAAATATTTTTTTTATGTGACAGTTGAAGTTCAGAACAGAGCTCGCATGTAAACTTGGTGAAGCAACATGAATAGGCAATCATCTTGCAAACCTCGACAGGAAGGTAAATAGGGCGCTTTGGTTTTCCCACATTAAGGCAGGGCACATGGGCTGACCATGTCAACTCAATCTTGCGGCTGTTGACAAAGTAATTATACACAGTAACCTCCACGATCTCATCTTCTCCACTGCCACCTCTGACTTTCATTGCAAAGCTACGTGCAAGAAAAGAAAAAATTTAAAATTTTTAATATCTTATAAATGGCGGACGGGGAGGATGACCATTAGAAGAAACAATGAATGATTACAGTAGGATATGAAGAGGCAGACGGGAGACAACAATAAAACTAAAGACATACTATTGCTGGTTGCATGGCATCTCACTTATCCCTGTAATCTTAAATTCCAAGTTATTGTGTCTAGTCTTGATCCTCATATTTTTCAGCATCCGTTTAGCCTGTAAAGTTTGAGGGAACGTGTGATCAAAACCTCCATTATTGAAACATGACTTAGCCATTTGAGAAATCATATGCATCAATCAACAATAGAAATAGACTGTTACATGATGAGAACTTGCATACCTTCACCCAGTCAATTTGACGAGGATCCTTATTGCCCTGGTTGGCCAGCAAAAAGTCCACGACTGGACCAGGTTTCATAATCATCGTAGTGGAAACATCTGGGCGAAGCAAAGCAACAAACTGAATTAGAAACCAAATATTTGAATATATAACTGTAGTGAAACTTCATTTGGAGAAACCATACCCATGTTTAATGACAAACCACATAGAGTGGTACGAAAGCTTGAGTGGAAACCTCGACAGCCAACTACGCCGCCACCCAAGTCACAGAAGTTTGTATGTTCACCGCTGAAAAAAGATTGCCTGACCAGGAGGCAACCCCTGTAAACAGACAAGTAGACTTTTAAAAATTTAAAGATGTCAAGCATGAACAAAGCTAAAACACAAATAGTGCTAAGCTGAAACATACATATATATGTGTGTGTGTGTGTGAATGCGCACCTGTTTGCCTGTTGTTGTCTTAGTATGATGTCTAGAACTCTCAAAGCATCCTGGGTGTGTTCCAACTGGCTTCCTCTAAGAGCAAATGCAATGGAGTTCAAGGGAATCTTAGCAGCATAACTTATTTCTACGTTAAACTTCTTTGCAAGGTGTAAACGCTTTGATCGCTTCCGATCACCTTCACTTGGGCTAGCATTACCTGAACTTACACCAGCAACCCTACTATAAAAGAAAAGGAAGAAAGGGAAAAAAATAATGAATCATCTGGAAACATCTCATTCAACGACAATTCTCTCTTCATGTCCTTAACCACATGTAGACCTCTAGCACAATGCAGCATGCCTGGTTGGTTCGCAGCCAACCACAGCCTTAACTAGAAGTGCGCACCATAGCCACGTTTTTTTTCTGTATTTAGTCAACTACCACATTAAAGTTCTTGCTTATCTAATTATTTACCATGTTATCACCAAATTCAGCAATTTTCATTAATAATGACTATGCAATGCAAATGTTTATAGTGTAATGCACACTCGGCCAATGTGGCAGCACGAGAATTAACACATTTAAATTACTAGAAGAGCAACCATCTACATAACGAGATAAAAGCAATCCTCATCAATAGAACACCCTAATCAATCATCAGAAGATCTAGCAGTTTAATAAATAAACCTGAAATGTAGCAGTAATAATTAAACTATGTACCTCACTGATGATTCTTCTAGCACAACTGTGAACTCGAAATTGTTCTGAGGAAGAGGGCCAATGGTAAACAAGCTCTTCTCTCCATCATAAGCAAACTCCTTCCCAGCAAGCTCAGAACTGTAAGTCTGATAAAGCTTATCCATGATTTTTCGTCCCATCCCCTTAGCCACTACAGCATGCTTATCTTCAGATTTGATGGTAGCCTACAAAGATTAGGAAACAAGTACAACCATACTTAGCTGAAGAAGAACCTGCAGTGCTTGAAAAGAAATAGATGCATATCAGACATACGCTATAATGGTAGAAAACTGCATCTTGGGCAGTAAATCTAACACTGAAATGATTCGAGAGCAACTGGATGTGCCGTCCATCAGAGCCAAAACCACGCCTAGCCATCGGAGAGCGCTTCAGATGTTCTGGTCTTGGAGAAGGTTCAGCCTTTATTGGGGCAACATGTGGTGGTATGCCTGGTGGCAAAGGGGGCAAGCCTTCTTTCCCAACTTCATCCTTAGATGAAGCCATGCTACAAGATTTTTAGAAAATAGAGCAGTGAGCCGCAAGAATGTTTTCAAAATCACAACCCTGGTAGTAAGCATACCACAAGATAACATTGAAACACCAGATTATATTATCACTCCCACCATACCTGATAAAATTAACAAAACAACTGAGGCAAATATAGACAATCTAAAGGAAAAGGAAATATAAAATAAAACAACACAATTAAATGCATAAAATCTTTATGTATTTATCTATCCAGTTAAATCAAAGGATCGCTGTCTAGAAGGAATTGAAAACACAAGAAAGACAGGGCTGAACCAGCATTAAATAGCTTTTCTAAAGAAAACACTAATAATCACTGCATGCAATAAGATGACATCGGACATAAAAGAACATTGACAAAAATAAAACCAAAACCAGTAACGACATTACATAGATCTGTATATCTCTAAAGCTTTAGATCGAAAAAATTCAATCATACAACAACTCAACAGACTGTAAGACAGAAGGAACCAAAACCGCCATGTATCTCTATGTGCAAACCAGAAATCATCTAAGCTCTATGCATCTAACACTCGTACAAAAGTAAATCAGCATACAAATAGCCTTTCCATGACCAAGACCACTACGATCCCTGCGTGCAAACCAGAAATGATCTAAGCTCTATTCATCTACAAACGTAAAACAGAAGTAAATCAGCATACAAATAACCTTTCCATAACCAAAACCATTCGTGTAAACCAGAAATCATCTAAGTTCTACGCATCATCCAAAAACACCACGAGCCCCTACGTTCAAACCAGAAATTGTCGAGCCTCTACCCACCTAACACCCTATAAAATAGAAGTAAATCCGCATAAAGATAGTTATTTCCATGACCAAAACCACAACGAATCCCTACCGTGCAAACGAGAATCTAGAATCTATACATCTGACACCAAGGAAAACAAGAGAAACGATAGAAACAGAGAAAAATCCATATATCAAGCTTTACATATCACTAGGCGCATAGGATAACAACGACGCGTCCAAACCGCCAGAAAACTCTGAACTTAAAAAAGACGGTGGTCTTAACCTCCCTTTCAATCCAAAAAAGAAACAGAAAAAAGAGCAAAAGCCAAACAATGTGGATGGCGAAAACCACAGCGATCAAAGGAAGAAAACTGGCAATCCAAGACCTAATCATCAAACAGAAAAATAAAGCAAAAAATGGAGCGTATGAATAAGAAATCCTTACGAAAAGAAAGGAGAAAACAAAATCGATCCTACGAGGCTCGTCGATGGCTTCAAAACCGCGGAACAAAACCATCTACACCATCAATACAGTAAAAACTATAACGAAATCGATCGAGGGAAGAAAACTGAAAAGATTCATAAAAAGGAAAAGCATCAAACGTCTCATCCAAACGGCCATAAGTTCTACGAGAAAGAGCTAAAATAAAAGAATACCTCAGAGAAAGAAAAAATCGAATCCTCTGACGCCTTCGGAAGAGAACAAGAAGAAGGAGACGAAGGAGAAGAAGAAGGCCTCTACGGCTCCCTTGCTCTCTCTGTTTCTATCTCTCGGTCTCCGCGACGGAGGAGGGAGGGAACAAAGGGAGGGAAACGAAAGCTAGCTAAGAGCCCACAATTCTGGTGACGTCCTTATACGGGGATTTATAGATATTAGAATTCAAGGAAAATTAGGGCTTCTTTATTCGAAGGGCGCCACGTGGCAAATTGGGGTTTCCTGATTTGGTAAAACAAATCGAATACATACATACATACATACATACATACATACATACATACATATATATATATATTATAAAATGTAATATATATATATATATATATATATATATATATATATATATATATTATAAATAACCGCCTTTTGGAGGACTCTCCCGAGGCTCCACAATCGAACGGCAGTAGTAGCACCAAGACCAGCCATCGGAGACGTGACTACTAGCCTTCCGTCGGGACAACAAAAATCAGGTGTTAGAAGGACGATTTAGGGTACGTGGCAGGCGATGACGAGGGGTAAGTGGAGTTTTAGGCGAAATATTATAGAGGGGTTGGGAATCGTTCCGCCGTTTTGTTATAGGGCTAATGATGCGCTATGTTCTGGACGTCCCAGATTAACAGAACGTGCGGATCAGACGAATCAGTCCGAGTTTATGGTTTTGATTTTTGATAGCACAGGGAATGGACGTGGATCCGTGCATAATGAGGTCGTTGTTATTACGAGGGAATGAGGGATGCTGCATTCTCCATGCATGGACGGCGGTGATTAATGATGTATTTAGTATATACCCCCCTCTCTCTCTCTCTCTCTCTCTCTATATATATATATATATATATATATATATATAGGAGATTGATAACCTACTCTCTGTTATGGTAGGTTATCAATCTACCCATTTTTCATTAGACAAAAAATATTCTTACTTTTTATAACTTTTAAGGGTACTTTATGTCTTTTTACAATCTCACATTTACTCACCCTTTTAACCCCTCCAATTAATGCTCTCTCCCTCTCTCTCTCTCATACATATACATATACATACACATACATACATACACACACACACACATACACATACATACATACACATACATACATACACATACATACACGCATACATACATACATACACACATATACATACATACATAGATATACATACATACATATATATACATGCATACGTATGTATATACATACATGCGTACACACACACCGGAGAGAGAGAGAGGGAGAGAGCATTAATTGGGGGTTGAGAGGGTGAGTTAATGTGACATTGTAAGAAGACATAAAGCACCCTTAAAAGTTATAAAAAATAAGGGTATTTTTTGTCCAATAAAAAATGGGTAGATTGATAACCTACCATAACAGAGAGTAGGTTATCAATCCCCACATATATATATATATATATATATATATATATATACACACACACACACACAGTTGGGGAGTCCAGTATACAAAATATCCCAAAAACGAATGGACATAGTACACAAATTCCTTCATAGTATGTCTAGATTGTCTGTACAAAAGGCCACTTAATCCATAGCACCGTTTGGCTTCTTAAAAATTTGAGTCATCTGAAAATCTATTAAATTCTTAATCATATTAGAGTTTCCCTCCAGAATTATGCAGTTAGTCTAAAGAACTGTGGTCGCATATCAGATACCCCCCCATGTCCTTCTTAGTGTAGCAACAAGAATAAAAATATCGTAAAGGTGGAACCCTCTTGCTACCACAAATGAGGAGCTTAGATCTCTAATCACAAATCTAGCTCCACAACATTTGCTTCCGTCCTGAATATTACCATCAAAGTTGATTTTCAGATAATTAGAGGATGGGGGCTCCCATGTGAAAAAGATCCTCTGAGGTAGCACAAAACCTACATAAAATTCCAGATTTTCCTAGCAATCTTCGATCCTCCATTAATCAAAATGCATGTCTCTGAAGCCTGCATCAGTGCTCCCATAAGAATGAGTGTCGGCAACAGATTTTTTTCCTTTAAAGGCATAATCATTTCAATTCATCCAAATATGATAAGCAATGTAAGCAGCTCCAATCACTTTCTTTCTTTCTAGAGTGATTCTTGCTCATGCAATCACAAGAAAATCATCTACTGGGAAAGAGAATGTAATGAAATAGGAAGGAATATCTAACAACCGCATTATTTCATAGCAAGGGGGGCAAATAGTGAAATAGAGACATGGAGAGGTGTCGGTGGGGCCCTGGCGAAGAGATGAGAGAAGAAGAAGAGAGCCGGGAGGATGATAAGGAGATGGCAAGGAGCGAAGCTGGGACTAGAAAGATAATGAGGTTTAGGAAGAAGCACTAAGTTATCGTAACTAATAGATACTTATAAATTAAAGAAAATCATGATGAATGGTTATAATTAAATTGATAGATATAATAGCAGAAAAGATATAGTGGCAAAAATATAATTCATTTCACGCTAATTATAAGGCCGCAAATGGGTCGGGTGACCTGTGAGCTGACCTAGCCCGACCTACTTAGATCTGATCCAACCTAATTTAAAGAACCAATGGGGTTGGGTCGGGTTCTAAAATAACCCATTCCATTTTTTGGATCAGGCATGAGTTTACTAAATTCTGATCCGACCTGACTCGAATCCGGTACGCCATTAGGGCTCATAGTGGTGCTTAAGGGTCTCTAACTCTTTATTTTTCTAATCTTTTTTTATGTTTGAGGACGAGAAGATTGGAAGAGATTGACTTTTGTATACTATCGAATGGCATGAATTTTATATTAAGGTTTACATTGGTTATATTAAATGAGAACATTGTTCCCCTATGAAGGAAGTGCAAACTAATGAAGGCAAAATAGAGTTAATTTTTTCATGCATAAGAAGATGGGTTCATGATTAGTCCTTTGTAGCAGTTGAACTTTGTCATATATCATTATCAAAACTATATTCCTTATTTTGGCTTATGTATGCTTTTCGAGTAATATGTTTAGAAAAAATAATAATAGATGTATTCTAACAAATTTAAGGGATATCGTTACCGAGTAAAAAGGATTAGCATAGACAATTATTTTCTACTCAAAAAAAAAAGTATGACATACACGAATAAATTTTTTTTTTTGAAGCTAATAAGGTTGAGCCTATTATTATTAGGCTAGTTTGTAATGGCATCAACCCTTGATGCTTAGACACTGTCACTTGTACAGTCCCGTGTGACCTACTTTTTATAGTTCTCAGTCATTACAAAAGAAACAAAGTACAGATAATACAAGTATAGGGATCCAACTCGAACCCGACCCAGACCCGAGCTGGATTCAATTTTTTTGGGTTGGGACCGGGTTATATATGGATCTGACTCTTAGGTTAAAAATTTTAGCCATTGAACCGACCCAAACAAAGAGCCGGGTCTAGATCCAACATTAGGATCCGAACAAAGAACAAGATTAGGTCGGAGTCACTCATGGCCCGATCCGACCTAATCCACTTGCATCCTAACTAATTAAGAATTTTTATTTACATCTTGGAGCAGTGCTCTCAAGAATTCAAAATATAACTATATCATTTTTAGTCACTACTAAATTACAAAGAAGTTAAATGAGAGAGAGAGAGAGAGGAGTAAAGATTTCTCTCTTTTGATGCCCGTGATCCATAACTCATAAAACATGATTTTTTATATTTAGCCTTTTTTAGGATAAATTTTTCTAACCTAGTAATAGAGTTCCTGATTTAAGTTGATACCGTTCTAAATCTTGTCATTAACACCCCCAAAATCCATTTCAAACATATTCTAATTATCCACTCATTAGAAGTTCCTAATCTAAGTCAAAACTTGATCTAAATCCTATCCTTTGCACCCAAAAATCTTAACTAAACCCATTCTAGTTACCCACTAACTAGACCCATAAGTATCCCCTAGATCATCTATGCATGCCCGTAATACGTCATATTGAGTTTACAGGTTAACCTTAACAAGTCTCTGAGTTTCCTTATTAGACCTGTGCACCCACACGCACACTTAGATCTCTCCACATTTGTTAGCCCAAGCCTATTTTCTTAAATACAGCCATTGAGGATATTTGGTACCCTCCTGCTAAGCTATCCGATTTCTTTTCTAGAAAGTACCCTTACATAATTACATTCACTCTTACATGCACCATATTTCTAGAATGGATTCAACATGGTTAGCAAAAAAAACTGAAGCCAAAATTTAAGTGAAATTCTCTAAAACTAAAGTTAAACAATTGTTGAAATAAAAGGCTATAACCATTAAAAAAAAAGTCCTCCAATAAAAAAAAAAAATTTTATTTAAAATTTTTATATATAAATAACTAAATTACAGATATCATCTCTAACTTTTATAATGTAATTCATACAGACTCACCTAATAAATACATCCAAAAATAATGACAAAATATTAATTTATAGAGTTAGTAACTTGAATTTATAGATTCCTATACACCCTTTCCTCTCCCTCAACATAGGTCCTTATTTAATTCTTGTCCATCTTTCCCTCAAATTTTACTAAGATTTATTTTCTAGATGATGACTCCACTTTAGATTTAGAGTCGCTTGCGGCACGATTTTTTTAAATATTATTATTTATATTTTTAAGGAAATATAATTTGTATAAATTTTATAAAAAGTAGGAAAATGATTGTTACACTATGTTAATCAATACTTGAATCTAAAGTAGCAATCAAGTTTCCTACAAAATCTATATTCCACAAGCATATAAGGCAATATTTTAAGTACTGGCTTCGATGATATTATATCGACATTCATTTTAGCGCACTACATCAATCAAACTCAGTTCATTAAAATATATTTGTTTTTATTGTTTTATATTTCGACGATCCTCTTTCCTTATAGTGATGCATTTATTATGTTTTTGATTACACACAAAAGTATGTACCAAAAATGGCTAGCACTAATTTAACCCTCAAATATTTTATCATTTTTGGACTTGGATGCAGTAGAAGAATATAATCACACTCAATTAGTTATTTGACTGATTACATCCAAATATAGCAAGTCATGAAGAAATCTTTAAATTGGCTCTATGAAGCTTCGGTGAAGTCACTAATTCGCATATTATACAGTCTGAATTGGGGAAAATCCAGTACAGTAGCCTATTTTTTCAGTTCCACCTTCCCTTCTTGGCCTCACAAATAGCCCATGAAGAATTTGTAGAATTGGACAAACTCTTAGCTGACATCTCCTTAGATTTGGAGAATGATCGGATTATTGAAAAAATAAGCAGAAGTAATTTCTCCTCGGCTTCACCTTATCAATTCACAATCAGAAAAAGGGGTATTAACTATGCCTTCGCCAAATCTCTATGGAGTATGTATGTGCCGCCAAAGATCAAAGACTTCCTTGGGTTTTGTCTGAAAAATAAGCTCTAGATACAACCTTCGAAAAAAAAAGGGAAAAAAATCTATGTTCTATAATGCAGCCGGGTAATCGGTAGATCATCTTTTCATCACCTGCCCCAACTCCAAGGAAACCTGGACTGTTATAAGCTCATGTCAAAATGTACCCCCAGCCAAGTTTGAATCTCTCGTTCTCGATTGGACAGTGCACTTATTTCCTATCTCCTAAAGATCATCAACCTATCATTGACATGCTTATCGCTGCTTCTTTTTTTTTTTTTCCGTTGCTTAGAAAAAGGGAAGAGAGGGGTGAAGAGAACCTCACCCGCATAGCAACCTCCACTGGGCCCCCTCTCTCTTGGAGAATATTCGATACGGGTAGACAAATTTTACTCATATCCTCTCCACCCGCGGGGAGCCCCACCAACATGGCAGCCCCTTCCACGTGTGAGTACGTCACACCAGCACCACCTAAGTACTAATAGATCACACTACCAGAAAACACGCGTATAGTGACGGGAAATTAGTGACGGACCGTTATCAGTCACTATTTGTGACTGATTAGTGACCGCCAGAAATTTGGTCACCGTGGTATAAACTTAGTGACCGATTAGTGACAGACCGGTCACAGAATGCGCGGGTAGGATGGGCGCCAAACCTTAGTAACCATCATAGTGACGGGATATCTGTCAGCAAAATGATAACCGAAATTGCAACCCCGCAGTGACAAATTCAGCCGTCACAAATATCGTAACCCAAGTATTTATAAATTTTTAAAAGATTATTTTTGGCGGTGACAGGTTATTGACAAAAATTTCCGTCACCAAATTTAATTTTTAATTCCATAAATATTAAAAATATTATTTTTGAGTAAATCTAAATTAAAAAAAGATAAAAGGAGTAAAATCCAACATGAAACTAAGTATGCCCGCCGTTTCGCCCAAATTTCTTCGATAACTCAAATTCCAAACGCTCTCCAGAAAACTCAAATTCCTTCTCATTTTCAAATCTCATGGTGTTGGCCATGACCCATTTGTACCCCTATTGCAACTTTCCTGCAATGGGATTGGATTTTGGAAGAAGGTCTCGAATTTTTTTTACCATGCTTTATAGTTCAAAAATATTTTTTCCAGCAAGTTCCGTCCAATCAGCCTTCTTCCAATCAACCTTATAGATAAAAAATAGTTCAATATGAAATTTGGCTTGCACACCGACTTAGTCCAAAAATAATTCAATATGAAATTTGGCTTGCAGTCCCGTCCCGATTTGGAGCTGGGTGACAAGGTGAGCCTGGGACTCGAAGCATTTGGTCTTGATTAAAAGATTGGCGTGGTTAGGGATTTGGCATCGCGGCTTCCTATCTCCTCTCCTCCCCTCCACCTCCGGCCTCTCCTCTCCGGCTCCCCCTTGCCGACGGCGACCACGGCAACATCACGCCTCCCGATTGCGGCTACATCACCTCGTCGACGCCCCCTCCTTCTTGCTCGTCGGCTAGGATCTCTGTTGCCCAGATAGACAACCCAAGAGGGGGGGGGGGGTGAATTGGGTTTTAAATTAATTTGGATAATTAAAACGTTATGGATGATTAATTAAAAACTATTGCAAGTTATTTAATTAATGCTAAGTGCTGTGAGTGATGTGAGAGGAAGAAGAGAAGAGACAATCCAATGCAAACACAGAGTTTTATAGTGGTTCGGAGCTACCCCTTGCTCCTACGTCCACTCCCCAAGTCTCTCTTGGGAATTCACTATAACCCCCTTGGATTACAGCCGGTTGTTTTGCAAGCTCACAACCAAACTTGTTGTTTTACGAGCTCACAACGAACTCGGTCGGTTTTCCCAGGCTCACCGACTAGAACCAACCCCGATTGTTTTCCCGGGCTCACAATCAAACCCTTACACACGTTGGTTTTTAACTTGGCTCACCAACCAACCTTAATCCCCTTGATTCAATCCCCCGATTGAATCAAGTAAATACAAGTTATAGAAAGAAAGGAAAATAAGCTTCTCAAAAGCAGATGTAAAACAATATAATCAAAAGAGGAGTTTAGAAGCCCTCAAACGCTTTTAAGCTGAAGTAGAGGAATGGCTTCTTGAACTCCGGTCTCCTCTCGAATGAGTAGTCGACTTGAATGCAGGAGGAGGAGGCTTTAATTGCTGGGAAGATGTAGTTGGTTGCAGTAAATGCTGATCTTCCCCTTTTTCGTTGACGAGCACGTTGCAGAGCTTGAAAGCTTGAATGCTTGGAGTGGAATGGTTGTTCTCTACCTTGCTACAGTCTTCTGAGGCTATTTAAGCCAACCCCCACGGAAACTAGCCGTTACACTGCTTTTTCTGTCCGTTCTGCACACTCTGCGCAGCCTGACAATATGACCGTTGGTGGGTTGGAGTCGACTCGCGCAATCAGGAGTCGACTCGGCTGTAGCGGGAGTCGACTCAAGCTTTTCCGGAGTCGACTCGGCAACTGTTCCAAATTTGAATTAAAGTTGCCGTCACGACTGGGAGTCGACTCGTCTTGACCCGGAGTCGACTCGCCAACTTCTGGAGCTGACCTGGCAATTTTGGAGTCGGCTCATCCACTGAAGTCCGTGGATCCAATTTTGAATTTTGTCCACTCGAGTCGACTCGACTGTCCTTGGAGTCGACTCGAATCTCAGAGCCCGAACTCCCGATTCTCTGTCTTTTGGCTCATCCAGTCTTGGAGTCGACTCGAACTTCCTTGGAGTCGACTCGGCTCTCAGTTTCCGAAAGTTGGTCTTCTGCCTTTTGACGTGAAGCTTGTCTTGGAGTCGACTCGAGCTGTCTGGGAGTCGACTCGAATCTCAGAGGCAGTAACATGGTTTTCTGTCTGTCGATGGTCGCACAGTCTCGGAGTCGACTCGCGTATTGCGGGAGTCGACTCGAATCTCAGAGTCCATAAAATGCTCTCTGACCTTTTCTTTGTGTACCGCTGAGAGTCGACTCTTGCTTTCTCTGGAGTCGACTTGCCAACCATCGGAGTCGACTCGCGTTCCACTGGAGTCGACTCGAATCTCAGACTCGAAAACTGCTCTCTGACTTTTCTTTGTGTACCTCTTGGAGTCGACTCTTACTACCCTGGAGTCGACTCGTTGAACATTGGAGTCGACTCGCGCACTTCAGGAGTCGACTCGTTGACAGGTTCTGAGATGAGGCTTTCTGTTCTTCTTTCTGTTCTCAGTCGGAGTCGACTCGTACTAGTCTGGAGTCGACTCGAACTCGTGCCAGTGAACTTGATACGCTTGGAGTCGACTCGTGATACTCGGGAGTCGACTCGAGTCTCAGACTTTGGTTCAGCAGACTTCTTAACTTATCCAAAATACTATGAACCAAAATCTAGAGACACTTGGACAGGATTTTCACTGAAACACTCAATTGAATTCATTAGTAATCACAAGATATACTCAAATGCTTTGAGTTCATCAAAATCAAATGGGGTTTTAATCAACCACTCCACAATCTCCCCCTTTTTGATGATGACAAAACTTTGAGTATATGTAAAATGACTTGCTCAATAAATAATGAAATAAAATCCATAAATGAATTCAAATGTCTGATAATTTAATTTATCCAAGTTTGAAAGGAGTGAAACAACAAATTTCGGAGTTAAAGCTCCCTCTTTCATTTGGAATTATATAAGCCTTCATATTATGCAATCAATTGTTTGGCTTATATGTCATTAATGATTTAGCTTGATTAAAATTCAGATTCTCCCCCTCAACATATGCATTCAACTATGTTTTGATTCTCTGAATTTCCTTTTAATGCTTTGAAGTTTTTGATCTGAATTTTTTTGTTTTTAGAGGAAAAATCTGTCAATTTGTTCTTGAGTAGGATTCAGCTAATCTCCGAATATTCCTTGAATAGATTCTGGAGTTTACTCCATTAGGAGCCCCAAAAGAGAGATAATGAGCCTCGAGGTACCGAATCCACTTAGAACAAATTTGTGTGTGTTTTTAAGAGTTTATCTTTTTATTTATTTCCATTGATTTCTTTTACATATATTTTTTTATTTTTCTCCCCTTTTTACACATTTTATACATATTTCTCCCCCTTTTTGTCATCATACCAAAAAGGAGGTAATCAACCACAATCAATGGCACAAACAATCATCAAATGGCACATAATTGAAGATAAGATGTTTACTCATTGTATTGATATGAATTGAAGTAGATTTGAGCATACAATAAGTAAAGTAAAACAATACAAAACAGAACTCAAACACATCTATGTCCTCCTCGAGGATGAAGCTCCCCCTCTCGAGGATGCATCTCCTCCTCTGGAGGATGTGGCTCCTCCTCTCAATCGGCTCTGCTCCATGAGGAGGGTGACTGCATCTGTGACATGGCCAAGCTGTGTGATGATAGACGTGGTGGCTCTGCTATGTGTAGTGGAGAGCTCTGTCACCGACGCCTGAAGCCCAGTCACCGATGTCTGAAGTGCGTCCAGCTTGTCGATGAGTACATTCGCCAAGCGCTCGGCCCCCTCGGTGGTGGTGTGCATGTCACGACCTATCTCCTCTCGCATCTGTCGAGTGGAGCTCGTGACCTCACTCATGCTGTGGAACTGGGCCTGGACCAAACTCCGGACATTGTAGATCTCTTCCCGTACATGAGCCGTCATATCAGTCACGGCTGTCAAGGAAGGGACCAACTGAGAAGATACGGGTGCAGGAGTGGGAGCAGGCACCGCACCTCGGAGCTCCCGAAGCAGCTCATCCCTCACCTCTCTGACTATCTCCTGTCGCAGCTCCCGGAGCTGCTCAGGATCAATCCGGACCGCCATAGAGGGTGGTGCCGAGGAGGAAGGTCCGGCGGAGGTGGTAGGAGCAGGAGGAGTGGATGGAAGGTCTGGATGGTCTGGAAGGTCTGGGTAGTCTGAATCGGGCTCAGGACTGGGTGAAGGTCTGGTGGTCTGAGCGGTGAGGGTAGACTTCCTAACCCATACCCCCTCTCTCTTCCGAAACCCCATCCTGTGCATGGTCCCCGTACACAAGCGATCTGTCCATCGCAATGCACGAGAGGGTTCCCTCTCAGGAATGGGAATCTCGTACTCCCTAAAGAGAAGAGTAAAAATCATGCCGTATGGGAGGGTGAGCCTAGGTCTATCTAGGGGCTCACACATATACCTATAGATGAGTTTGGGGAAGTTGACCGGGGTGTCCTGAAGAATGTAAGACATAATAGCTAGGTCCCTCTCATTTACAAAATCAAATCTTCCTGTCTTAGGGAAGATGGACCTGGACAGAATACTCAAAAGGATTCTCACTTCAATAGGAAGTGAGCTAGCAGATACCTCGTCTAGGGGGGACTGAGGTGGATGCCCTAAGACGACCGTAAGGGCCTCAACTCTATCCTCAGGGTGTGCGGGAGCCACCCCTACTAATGGAAGGTGGAGAATGTGGGCAATGAGATCCTCCATGACACGCACAGGGACACCTACTACTGTGCCCTCGATACCTCCATCTCCCCGATGGACGGTACTATAAAACTCTTGAACAAGGCCAGGGTAAGTGGGAAGGTCCAAAGTGAGGAAGTACTCTAGGCCCTGGGCTCTAAGCCTATCACCTATGGTGAACCCTTCCCGGGAGAGATAGTCAAAGTCGACATACCTCCCGGTGGTGACGGCCTTCCCGGCCAACGGCCTTGCGGGAACCGCCCTAGGCGGGGAACGAGCCGGAGGTGGTTCCCTCGCGGGATCGTGCCGCGCCTTGGAGCGCCGCTCGGGACCGGCCTCGGAACGGGACCTCTTCCTAACCACGGTCTTACGAGGCATCTTGACCTAAACGGGAAGAAACACCTAAAGGACGGAGAAAGGTCGACGGAGGAGACTCGGGACGGACAGGAGACGACCTAGGAACGGACGAAAACCCTAAGAACCGGTGAAAAATCGACCGAACAGAGGTTGGAGACGATCGGGGACGACCTAGGAGTCGGCTCTAGGGCTTTTTGAACAGTGGCGGCTTGAAAGAAAAGTGTTTGCGAAACGACAAACCTAGGGTTAAAAAGTCGGATCCCGACTGCGAGTCGACTCCCCTGAGTCGCGAGTCGACTCGACCTCGAGTCGACTCTAGAATATGCGCGAGTCGACTCTCCTTATGCGCCTGTAGACTTCGAGTCGACTCCCCCTCAGCTGCCATCTTTGCGAGTCGACTCCCGCAAATGCGCGAGTCGACTCCCCCTTAGGAGCCGGCTCTGAAACTTACTCGAGTCGTCTCTAACCTTGGCACGCACCTAAAAGTCATGCTATAACCGTGCCAAATGAGGGAAAATCACCTAATTGGGATCTGATTTGATGATCATTGAATAGAAACTCTATTTTAACCGCATTCTAATCATCAAAATCAATTAATCTAGTGGAAACTCCCACTAGGATGGATCAATCACTCCTAATCCCCTCCTAAGCACGCTAAACCTCTCTTCACTTAGGGGTTTTGTAAAAATATCTGCTAATTGATTATCAGTACAAACAAATTGGAGTGACACATCACCATTCAATACATGATCTCTTATGAAGTGATGTCTTATCTCAATGTGTTTAGTTCTTGAATGTTGAATTGGATTTTTAGTTAGATTTATGGCACTTGTATTATCACAATTAATGGGGATTTTATCTTGTTTACTGCCATAATCTTCTAATTGTTGTTTAATCCACAAGATTTGAGCACAACAACTCCCGGCTGCCACATATTCAGCTTCTGCAGTGGATAATGCAACCGTGTTTTGTTTCTTGCTAAACCATGAGATTAGGTTTTCTCCTAGAAACTGACACGACCCGCTGGTACTTTTTCTATCAAGCTTACATCCAGCGAAGTCTGAATCTGTGTACCCTATTAAGTTTAGGCTAGATTCTTTAGAGTACCATAGCCCTATGTTCTTAGTTCCTATTAAGTATTTAAAAATTCTCTTAACTGCAGCTAGGTGTGATTCTTTAGGATTAGCCTGATATCTAGCACACATGCAAACACTAAACATAATATCAGGTCTACTTGCAGTAAGATATAGTAAAGATCCTATCATACCTCTATAAAGTTTTTGATCTACAGATTTACCTGATTCGTCTTGATCTAATTTGCATGATGAGCTCATGGGGGTGCTGATTGATTTGTTTCCTTCCATATCAAACTTCTTGAGCATCTCCTTGACATATTTTGCTTGATTGATGAAGATGCCTCCTTCAGATTGTTTGATTTGAAGTCCTAGGAAGTAGTTCAGCTCTCCCATCATGCTCATCTCAAACTCACTCTGCATCAAATCAGCAAACTCTTCGCAGAGGCGATTGTTAGTAGCACCGAAAATGATATCATCAACATAAATCTGTACTAATAGCATCTCCTTATTTTGCTTTTTCAGAAATAATGTTGTGTCTACATTTTCCCTAGAGAATTCATGTTCTAATAGGAATTTACTAAGTCTCTCATACCATGCTCTAGGTGCTTGTTTTAATCCATAAAGTGCTTTGTTCAGTTTATACACATGATTAGGGTATTGATGATTTTCAAAACCAGGAGGTTGTTCTACATACACTTCCTCATTAATATACCCATTTAAAAATGCACTTTTTACATCCATTTGAAATAGTTTGAAATCCTTAGAGCATGCATATGCTAATAATAGTCTAATAGCCTCAAGTCTAGCTACGGGAGCAAAGGTTTCATCAAAATCTATGCCTTCTTCTTGATTATAACCCTTTGCCACTAGTCTAGCCTTATTCCTTATAACAATTCCATTTTCATCTAGCTTATTTTTATATATCCATTTTGTACCTATAATTGGATATTTAGAAGGTCTCTCTACTAGATCCCACACTTTGTTTCTAGTAAATTGGTTTAGTTCTTCTTGCATTGCATTTATCCAATTTACATCATTTTCGGCTTCTTCTATATGTTTGGGCTCAAAGTGTGAGACAAAAGCTAGATGGTTATTTAGATTTCTAAGTGAAGCTCTAGTCCTAACCGGTTGAGATGGATCATCTAGAATGAGTTCCTTAGGATGCCCGTGAGCATACCTCCAAGCTTTTGTTAGCCCATGATCCACAATAGGCTCTTGACTTGATGATGCTTCTTCAATCAATTTTTGATTATCATCTTGTAATCCCATCTCATCTATCTTTTCTTCAAGTATTTCAACATCATCATCAAAATTAACTTTCTTACTAGAGGAGATGTCACTAGAGTCATCAAATACTACATGTATAGATTCTTCTATGACTAAGGTTCTTTTATTAAAGACTCTATAGGCTTTACTAGTTGTAGAATAACCTAAGAATATTCCTTCATCAGATTTAGGATCAAATTTCCCTAGATTATCTTTCCCATTATTATGTACAAAACACCTACATCCAAAGGCATGAAAGTAATTAACTTTTGGTTTTCTGTTTTTCCAAAGTTCATAAGGTGTTTTCTTTATAATGGGTCTTAATAAAACTCTATTTAATATGTGACAAGAGGTATTAATGGCTTCTCCCCAAAAGTACTTAGGGAGGTTACTTTCACATAACATAGTTCTAGCCATTTCCTCTAGTGTTCTATTCTTCCTTTCCATAACTCCATTTTGTTGTGGTGTCCTAGGTGCTGAGAAATTATGGGTTATCCCCTTTTTACTACAAAATTCATCAAATGATTGATTTTCGAATTCGGTACCATGGTCACTTCTGATGGCTATGACTGAAGACTCTCTAGCATTTGTTACTTCCTTATGGAATTTCTTAAACATAGAAAATGCTTGATCCTTATGCGCTAGAAACATGACCCATGTGTACCTAGAGTAATCATCTACTATAACTAGACCATATTTATTTCCACCTAGGCTTGTTGTTCTAGTTGGACCAAATAGGTCCATGTGTAGTAATTCTAGAGGCCTAGAAGTAGAGACACATTTTATGGATTTAAAAGAGTTCCTAGATTGTTTGCCAAATTGACATGCTTCACATATTTTGTTCTTTTCAAATTTTAATTTTGGCAAACCTATCACGGAGTTTCTTTTAACTAGTTTAGTTATTGTGTCCATGCTTGCATGACCTAACTTACGGTGCCATAACCAACTAGCATCATTATCTTTAGTTTCATTTACAACTAGACATTGGTTATGTTTTTCAAGATCTTCTAGGTCTACAACATATACATTTCCACGTCTAATTCCTTTAAAAACTAAACTATTATCATTAGGATTTGTTATAATGCATAGTGATGGTTTAAACATAACATCATATCCTATATCACATAATTGACTAATGCTTAACAAGTTATGCTTAAGACCATCAACATATCTAACATTATCTATAAAAGTAGAAGGGGTGATTTGAACTTTACCAATACCAATGATATGACCTTGGTTGTTGTCTCCAAAAGTCACAGCACCTCCCTTCTTAGCTTCAAGGGTGAAAAATTGATCTTTATCATCCGTCATGTGCCTTGAGCAGCCACTATCCAAATACCAGCAGTTTTTGTTGACTTTGGCTGCAAGACACTCCTACACAAGCAAATCATGTCATCTTAGGTACCCAAGTTTTCTTGGGTCCTTCATGGTTAGTCAAGTTGGTTCCTTTTGGAACCCATACCTTTTTAATTTTTCTTTTAGTTTTACTTTTCCTAAAATTACACACATTTGCTTTATGACCTACTGTACCACAACAAAGGCAAATTATTTTCTTAATTTTAGTTTCCCCAGCTTTAACAAAGAAGTTACTAAGAAGTTTTTGTTTATTTCTTCGTTTATATCCTAAACCCGCTTTATTAAATACGGCTCGTTGATTATTAAGTATCATATTTAACTTTTCAGAACTATACGTAAACTTTTCAACTAAAGGTTTGTATTTTCCAAGTTCTTTAGTTAATGTTTGATTTTCTGCTTTTAAATCATTTAGTTCTTTTGTGAGATCCTTGTTTAAGATTTGTTTATGGTTTTTAAGTTCTGAAAGTTCCTTAGTTAGTTTTTCATTATCTTTTGTTAAGTTGTTAGTCTTCTTAATTAAGAGTTGGTTGCTTGTCTTAAGTTCTAGATTTTCTTTGGTAAGATTATCTTTATCCTTAATTAATGAATCATGCTTATGAATGTAAGTTTGGTTAGTTACTTTTAGTTCTCTGTTTTTAACATTTATATTCTTATATTCAATCATTAATTCATTAAACGCATCATAAAGTTCATCAAATGTAAAATCAAAATGCGTATCGGAAGTTACCTCGTTTTCGTTGGCCATGAAGCAGAAATTGGCCTTCTCTTCTTGTTCTTCATCCGATGATGAAGATGATGCGTCGGAGTCCGATAGGGTGGTGACAAGGGCTTTCTTCTTCTTCTTGTACTTGCTGCCCTTCTTTAGTAAGGGACACTCAGCTCTGATGTGTCCCGGCTTTTTGCACTCATAGCACCCAATCCCCTCATTTTCTCTTTCCTTACCTTTGTCCTTGCGGTAGGAATTTGAGGGGCCTCTCCTTTGATGATAGGACTTCTTGTGGTTGATAAATTTCTTGAACTTGCGCACAAGAAGTGCCTCACCACCATCTTCCTCATCTTCTTCTTCTTTACTACTGCTACTGCAAGATAAATCTTTGTTAGATGAAGTAGACTTTAAAGCTATTACCTTTTTCTTATGGGAGGACTCTTCCTCGTTGTGTTGTTTCATGGTGAGCTCGTGCGTCATAAGGGATCCAAGAAGCTCCTCAAGTGGTAGCTTGTTCAAGTCCTTGGCTTCTTGGATTGCCGTCACTTTAGCTTCCCACGACCTTGGTAGACACCGAAGGATTTTCCTGACAAGCTCACTGTTAGTATAGTTCTTGCCAAGGCTTTTTAGGGCATTGACAATATCAGTAAACCTAGTGAACATGCATGTGATTGTTTCATTTGAATCCATTTTAAATAGTTCATATTTATGAACCAAGATGTTTATTTTGGATTCCTTGACTTGATTCGTGCCCTCATGGGTCACTTCAAGTCTGTCCCAAATTTTTTTTGTAGAATTACAAGTTGAAACCCTATTGAATTCATTACGGTCTAAGGCACAATAAAACACATTCATAGCTTTAGAGTTTAATTGTGCCTTCCTCATGTCATGTTCATCCCAATCCGTTTCTAGTTTGGGTACCTTGACACCATCTACATATATGGATGGGATGTATGGCCCATTCACTACAATGGTCCACATCTCATAGTCTTGGGCTTGGATGAATATTCTCATCCTAGCCTTCCAGTATGAGTAGTCGGATCCATTGAAGAAAGGGGGTCTTTGGGTGGACTGACCCTCAATGTGAGAAGATCCAAATGGGGTTGTCATTTTGATCTTTTAACTCTTGAGTGGAAGAGTTTTTGGCTCTGATACCACTTGTTGCCCAGATAGACAACCCAAGAGGGGGGGGGGGGGTGAATTGGGTTTTAAATTAATTTGGATAATTAAAACGTTATGGATGATTAATTAAAAACTATTGCAAGTTATTTAATTAATGCTAAGTGCTGTGAGTGATGTGAGAGGAAGAAGAGAAGAGACAATCCAATGCAAACACAGAGTTTTATAGTGGTTCGGAGCTACCCCTTGCTCCTACGTCCACTCCCCAAGTCTCTCTTGGGAATTCACTATAACCCCCTTGGATTACAGCCGGTTGTTTTGCAAGCTCACAACCAAACTTGTTGTTTTACGAGCTCACAACGAACTCGGTCGGTTTTCCCAGGCTCACCGACTAGAACCAACCCCGATTGTTTTTCCGGGCTCACAATCAAACCCTTACACACGTTGGTTTTTAACTTGGCTCACCAACCAACCTTAATCCCCTTGATTCAATCCCCCGATTGAATCAAGTAAATACAAGTTATAGAAAGAAAGGAAAATAAGCTTCTCAAAAGCAGATGTAAAACAATATAATCAAAAGAGGAGTTTAGAAGCCCTCAAACGCTTTTAAGCTGAAGTAGAGGAATGGCTTCTTGAACTCCGGTCTCCTCTCGAATGAGTAGTCGACTTGAATGCAGGAGGAGGAGGCTTTAATTGCTGGGAAGATGTAGTTGGTTGCAGTAAATGCTGATCTTCCCCTTTTTCGTTGAAGAGCACGTTGCAGAGCTTGAAAGCTTGAATGCTTGGAGTGGAATGGTTGTTCTCTACCTTGCTACAGTCTTCTGTGGCTATTTAAGCCAACCCCCACGGAAACTAGCCGTTACACTGCTTTTTCTGTCCGTTCTGCACAATCTGCGCAGCCTGACAATATGACCGTTGGTGGGTTGGAGTCGACTCGCGCGATCAGGAGTCGACTCGGCTGTAGCGGGAGTCGACTCAAGCTTTTCCGGAGTCGACTCGGCAACTGTTCCAAATTTGAATTAAAGTTGCCGTCACGACTGGGAGTCGACTCGTCTTGACCCGGAGTCGACTCGCCAACTTCTGGAGCTGACCTGGCAATTTTGGAGTCGTTTCATCCACTGAAGTCCGTGGATCCAATTTTGAATTTTGTCCACTCGAGTCGACTCGACTGTCCTTGGAGTCGACTCGAATCTCAGAGCCCGAACTCCCGATTCTCTGTCTTTTGGCTCATCCAGTCTTGGAGTCGACTCGAACTTCCTTGGAGTCGACTCGGCTCTCAGTTTCCGAAAGTTGGTCTTCTGCCTTTTGACGTGAAGCTTGTCTTGGAGTCGACTCGAGCTGTCTGGGAGTCGACTCGAATCTCAGAGGCAGTAACATGGTTTTCTGTCTGTCGATGGTCGCACAGTCTCGGAGTCGACTTGCGTATTGCGGGAGTCGACTCGAATCTCAGAGTCCATAAAATGCTCTCTGACCTTTTCTTTGTGTACTGCTGAGAGTCGACTCTTGCTTTCTCTGGAGTCGACTTGCCAACCATCGGAGTCGACTCGCGTTCCACTGGAGTCGACTCGAATCTCAGACTCGAAAACTGCTCTCTGACTTTTCTTTGTGTACCTCTTGGAGTCGACTCTTACTACCCTGGAGTCGACTCGTTGAACATTGGAGTCGACTCGCGCACTTCAGGAGTCGACTCGTTGACAGGTTCTGAGATGAGGCTTTCTGTTCTTCTTTCTGTTCTCAGTCGGAGTCGACTCGTACTAGTCTGGAGTCGACTCGAGCTCGTGCCAGTGAACTTGATACGCTTGGAGTCGACTCGTGATACTCGGGAGTCGACTCGAGTCTCAGACTTTGGTTCAGCAGACTTCTTAACTTATCCAAAATACTATGAACCAAAATCTAGAGACACTTGGACAGGATTTTCACTGAAACACTCAATTGAATTCATTAGTAATCACAAGATATACTCAAATGCTTTGAGTTCATCAAAATCAAATGGGGTTTTAATCAATCACTCCACAATCTCTTTCCGGAGTTAAACCCTAACCTACCGAGGGTTTCATTGTCTCTTTGCTCGGCGCCTGTGTTCATCTCCTTCTCGCCCGGGACGAGATCATCGCGGCTACGTCACCCCGTCGACGCTCCCCTGTTTCTTGCTCATCGGCTAGGGTTTTCAGAACCGGTTCTTCCCGGAGGTAAACCCTAACCCCATTTCCTTTTACCCCATGATAACAAAATAAAAGAAACGAAGAAGAGGAAGAGGAAGGGGGAAGGAACCTACCGAGGGTCTCCCCCTGTGGATCCGGCGCCGCGCTTGATCGCCGTGCCTTTCGATTATATACATGATCCTGTGTTTACATCTCTTTGTGTTCATCTTCATCTAGTCATTATATACATGATCCAAGATTCCAAATGTGGATGTAAATGTATACATTTTAATCTCCTTTCTGAGATGCTGTGGTGAAGCAGGGTTTTTGAGATGCTGTGGTGAAGCAGGGTTTTTGAGATGCTGTGGTGAAGCAGGGTTTGTTTCCCTTAATTCCCTGTTGATGTTTCGTTTTAGTAGACGAATTTTTTGATTAATAGTGTCTGTTAAGTTTGGAACCGCAAAATCTCATGTTGTGACATGGAGCAGAACTATTTCTTTTTTTTTCTTCCCTTTTTTCTTTTTGAGAAATATGAAGCAGCCAGGATTTAGAGAATATATGTTCTTGGGGGTTCTTCTAAATAAACAGATCTCACTCTTTGAAACAACTTCAACTGAAAAACTGATGAAATCATTGACTAAAGGCTTGTGTTTCCAGCTGCCAAGGATTATAGTAGTACTTTGTTTCAAGAGTTTCAACATCAGATATTGTGGTTCCAATGGTCCGATACTATTAGCTCTCAATGATTAATCTCCATTTTTTTATTGTTCATGTGAAAATATTAAGGGAAGAGTTGTGTATCATTGGTGCAATTTTTTTTCCTCCTAAATCTGAATCTATAGTAACCTCTAATTTAATGTAATATAATTGAATGTATTTTATTTACTTGGACCTTTGTAGGAAATCTAATCTTTGTGTATTGTGATATATTTGAGCTTTCCTATGAATATCATTTGTCAAGCACCAAACTTGGGCCCATTAGAGATCTAATACTTAAAAAAGAGTATCAATTATTGATTCTTCATCAACTTGCAAAATTTATTTTCATAATTGTTGAATAGTACTTCAAAGCATGCCAGTCATGCTTCTTATGACATTGGTTTACATTTTTGAAAATTTTCTCAAAACTTTAACTTGACTCTGTAAAGTTCATGGATTTTAATTTCTTCGTCATGTTATTCATTTCTACAATCATTGTTCATCTGCAAGGAAAAATGGAAAGTGGTGGAAAATGGTGTTGCTTCATGGTTGTGACTTATTTCTAGTGTGCAATCAAGAAGGTGGTCAAAAAAGCTTGCTAAGAAGTGCCATGCTTTCCTAGCATCAGAGGCGATCATGTATATTGACATTTGTTCTATGTGAAGCAGATAGTATTCCATATGTAAATTTGGATGATTTGACTTGTATTCCTTGTCTTTGTAAAGATTAAATGCTTTTTGAATATTGCTGGTATTAGATGAATGAAGAGATAACTTGTAAAGATTAATTCGTTATGTTCAGCTTTTTATAAAGATTGAATGCTTTTTTAATGTCAATGATGCTAGGACAAGATTGAATGACTTATTTTTGTCATTCTTATGATAACTTCTCATCTTCATAAATATCATACCAGTTTTTGTTTCTTTTACATTTTTTATGATCTTGCCTTTCGTGTTTTTTAATGGCCCGATTTTTAATATTTTCTAGGCTTTCTAATGTTGTTTTATTTTTTTGATTTCTAGAGGAACTATGTCAGTTGATTGTAATTGGATGTACCACCGACTTAGTGAAAATGGTTATATAAGAGCTGAGTTCTGTGATGGAGTTAAAGGGTTCCTTGAGTTTGCATTTACTCAGTTAGAGTATTGTAGTGGTGATAAGATTAGATGCCCTTGTATGAGATGTGACAACCAGAAATTTCTTAACCGTGATACGGTCAATGTTCATCTGTTGAGAAAGGGGTTTACACCGGGGTATTCAACATGGTTTGCACATGGGGAGTTACTTGGTGCAGTTGCTCCTGTAAGTACAAGTGTAGTAGAAGCATCCACATCAATGGATGTTGGTTGTGAACATGGTCAGCAATATAGAACCATGGTGATGGAAGCTATGGGTCCAGAAGAGGAACTCCATTTGAGTAGTGCACTTGAAGTTAATCATGAGGAAGAGCCAAATAAGGATGCTGCAGATTTTTATTCTTTGTTGAAAGATGCAGAAGTACCTTTATGGAAAGGGTGTAAAAAACACTCTAAGTTATCTGCTATTACTCAATTATTAAATTGCAAGTCTGAATTTAATATGAGTATATCTTGCTATGATCGAATCATGAAAATAGTGAAGAAAATGTTGCCGGAAAGTGAGAAGCTGCCCCTTGATTTCTATCAATCAAAGAAGATGCTTCGGAAGTTGGGGTTGGAGTATACAAGTATTGATGTTTGTGAGAATAATTGTATGCTATTCTATAAGAAAACAGAGAATTTGATTGAGTGTACTATTTGTGGTCATCCTCGATATAAACTCAGAAGAAATGATGGTGGTGGTAGGAGAAAAGATGTTCCTTATAGAAGGTTGCGATATCTTCCAATAACACCAAGACTTCAGAGGCTTTTTATGTCAAGCAGAACGGCTGAAAACATGTCATGGCATGTAAAGGGAGGTGATTCAGATGAGATGGTGCATCCTGCTTGTGGGGAGGCTTGGAAGCACTTTGACCGCATTCATCCATCCTTTTCTACCGAGCCTCGTAATGTGAGACTTGGGTTATGTACAGATGGTTTTAACCCTTTTAGCCAATCAGCTCATCCTTATTCCTGTTGGCCAGTTTTCGTAACAGTTTACAATCTTCCACCATCAATATGTATGAAACGACCCTACATTTTTCTAAGTTTAGTCATTTCTGGACCTAAGAGCCCCGGCAAAAGTATCGATGTCTTGCTTAGGCCTTTGATTGATGAACTTAAAATATTGTGGGAAGTAGGGGTCACCACTTATGACATTTTCAGAAAAGAGAATTTTCAAATGAAGGCAGCTTTATTGTGGACTATCAACGATTTTCCTGCATATGGCATGCTTTCAGGATGGAGTACACATGGAAAGTTGGCATGCCCGTATTGTATGGAGAACTCAAAAACTTTTACACTACAACATGGTGGGAAGACTTCTTTTTTTGACTGCCATCGTCAATTCTTGCCCATGGACCATGCATACAGATACCAAGTTGATGGTTTCTTCAATGGTAGAATAGAGACAGACCCCCCACCTCCTCGACTGTCTGGTGAGGAGTTGAAAAATAGGGTCTCTGCCTTGCCTAATGTAACTTTTGGTTCGAAAGCTCCTAAGCACACCATTCCTGGATTCGGTAAAGATCATAATTGGGTGAAAAGGAGCATATTTTGGGAGTTGCCCTATTGGCATACACTACTTATTCGACACAATTTAGATGTCATGCATATTGTTCGAAATGTGTTTCTCAATATATTTTACACTTGTATGGATGTAAAAGGGAAGACTAAAGATAATGTGAAAGCAAGGCAAGATTTAGAGCTGTATTGCAAGCGTCCCAAGTTGAGGATTCAATTTGTTAATGGAAAGCTAGTTAAGCCTCCAGCTTCCTATGTATTGTCCAAAGACCAAGCAATAGAGGTCTGCGAGTGGGTGAAAGGGTTAAGACTCCCTGATGGATATGCTTCAAACATATCGAAGTGTGTTAACCTGGATGATTATAAGTTTTACGGGTTAAAAAGTCACGATTGTCATGTTTTCATGCTGAGATTGCTTCCAATTGCATTCCGTGAAGTATTGCCAGCACCAGTGTGGGATGCATTGACAGAATTAAGCTGTTACTTTAGAGATTTATGCAACACAACTTTGCGTGTCCAAGATATGGAGGTTCTTGAGAAAAATATTGTGGTAACTCTCCGCAAACTTGAGAAGATATTTCCTCCTGCATTTTTTGACTCAATGGAGCACTTACCTGTTCATTTAGCTTATGAAGCTAAGGTTGGGGGGCCCGTGCAGTACAGATGGATGTACCCCTTTGAAAGGTAACAATTTCTATAATTTTATTAAATAGTTTTTTTGTATCTATTAAATTTGAGAAATTAACATATTAATCTTATTTATAGGCTTATGCATGATATAAAGCAGAAGGTAAAGAATCGAGCATCGATTGAAGGTTCTATTGTCGAGGCTTACATCATAGAAGAAATATCAACTTTCTGTTCGCATTATTTTGAGCCTTCTATACAAACGAGGTTAAATCAAGTTCCCCGTAATGAAGACGAAGGGGAGTTTGATCTCGTGGATCGTCTATCAATTTTTGCTCATCAAGGTCGGCCTTTTGGGAAACCTTTTGGAAGGCATTTAACTACTCAGGAGTTTAATGTTGCTGAATTATATGTTCTTCTGAATTGTGAGGAGGTTCAACCTTTTGGAAAGTAAGTTACACAAGTACTTAATTATAATCATCCTTAAAAATGCATATGGAGTACAATATATGTGATTCTAGCTTTTGTGTTGTAGGTATTTTGATGATTATATCCGGCAATCTTGTCCAAATATAAGCCAAATAGATTTGGAAAGACGACGCGAAATGGAGTTTCCGGCTTGGTTGAGGTCATATGTGAGTACATAATTCATAAATATAATAATAAATTAGACTTTCTCTTGATTTATTCTTACGATATTATTTTTATCATGCTAGGTTAATGACAGCAAAAATCATGTTGATGGGCGCTTAAAGGACCTATCATATGGCCCTGGGAATAAAGTTAAATGTTATAAAGGCTACTTTGTGAATGGGTACAGATTTCACACTAAAGAATATGGAAAGGATAAAAGAACCTTCAACAGTGGTGTGTGCATTAAGGGAAGCAGTTACAATGACTTTGAGAGTGACTATTATGGGATGTTGGTTGACATTATCGAGTTAGACTATTTTGGGGTTGGTAATAAAGTAGTGTTATTCAAATGTGACTGGTATGATAGAGACAAGGGTATGAAAGTGCACCCTCAACATGGCCTCGTTGAGATCAATTACAAACTAAGACTTCCAACCAATGATCCTTTTGTATTAGCTCAACAAGCACATCAGGTGTTCTATACTGGTTACCCAGGTAAGAAGAAGAATCGAAGATTGTGGTGGGTAGTAATTAAGACAAAAGCTAGAGGTAGGTTCACTCCTAGTGTGCCAGAAGAAAATTTTCTTGATTTTTATCAAGAAGAAAACCACAGGATTCCTACCCCAATCTCGATGACAGATGAGCTTGATGATCCAGACATTTTGGTTGGTGTTAACAAAGATGCAGAAGATATTGATGCAGTAGAAATTGAGTTGACAACTAACCAAATGGAAGAGGACTTTGAGGATGAAGAAGAAGATTTTGAAGATGAACAAACCGAGGAAGAGGAGCATGAGGCTGAGGAAGATTAAAATACAACATGCAACTTTGTGAATGCTAATATAACTAATTTTAGACTTATAAATTATAATTGTGCAGACATGAGAAAGAGCAAAGGGAAAGCAACAGGTCCACTGATTGTTCTTTACTTTGATTGGATTTGTTGACATTTACATTGTGAACTAACTACAACTTTTTATTGTTGTGCAGTTATGGCCAAGAAAAAAGAGAAACCAAGAGGTAATGGAAAAGCAGCTTTAATACTGGCTGCTACTCAAGTTCCTTCTCAACCTTCTAGGTTGCCTGAGCGTGTCGAGGATTGTCATGATGATGATGATTACATTCCTGATGGGGACATGATTGAAGAGGTGGATACAAATGAAGAAATAAACGATGAAGAAATGAATGGTGCAGTGCAAAATCATGAGGATACAATGAATGAGGATCAGATGAATGATGAACTTGGGATTGATCCACGACAAAGCAATGGCCGAGAACCAACCCTTAAAGCCCCTGTTGATGCAAATGGAAAAGTGATTGTTAGGTGCACAAGAGGAATGTATGAAAATATCACTTTCTTATATCACTAATTTGAATTTATGTGTTTGTTGCATTTAAAGTATTTAATTTATTTTCTAAAGAATATTTTCTAAATTGCAGGTTTCTTGATTATGAGGTCAGTCACAAAGCTGTTGCTATCATGCACCAATTTTTCAATGGTCCGTGGTTGTCATGGAGGGAGGTCCCTACACATGCTAAAGTTGGAATGTGGAACAAATTTGAGGTGATATAATTAATTTATATTTCTTATCATTAACTTTTGCCCTTGTTACACATGCCAATTAATAAGTCTGATTACTTGTGACCTTTTTTTTGTTAGGAGATACACACAATTCTTCCAGGACAATTGCATCATGTGCATCAAGTTTGGGACAAGCATTGTCAGCGACGGTTGACAACCTCATTAGGGAGGGTCAGAAGCCAAAAGCTTTTGGAAGCAAAAGGAGATTTAAATAAAGCCCGTGATAAACCCCCTAATTGGATCTCTAGAGAAAATTGGAATAAGCTAATTGATATTTGGATCTCCCCAAAATGGAAGAAGAAATCAGAAGCCAACAAAAATAATAGAAACACCATGAAGAATGGTAGCATCTCTAAACACTGTGGAGGATCAATCGCATTTGTCAATCATGACGAACGACTGGTACATATCTTTATTCAATTAGATTTCTATAATAATTTTTATATTATTGTTCAATCATCTTAAATTAGCCCATTATATGTTAATGATTTTTTTCTTTTCTCTTTTGTAGAAATTAAAGTTAGGTAGGGAGCCAACAATAGTTGAATCTTTTAATCGGACGCATAAGACAAAGCAAGGCATGGGAGGATATGTAGATAAGAGAAGTGAAGCTGTCATGGTAAGTATAATTTTTTTATGATTCATAAATATTATTGAGCTTGCTCATGTTTATCTCTTGTTTGATCCACCATAATGTTTTTCTCTTCTTTTAAATCAACTGGCAGGCAAAGTATTCAGCTGAATACTCCAAAAAATATGGTGATGCCTCCACCTCAGATGCTCCTCCACGTGATTATGATTTGTGGTTTGAGGCAACTGGTGTCCCAACTCATGGCCATGTCTATGGCTTTAGTCCCCTAGAGGATCTCACTGGAATTATTGGGCAATCATCATCCTCTTCCACCTCTACAAGTCAAGCTCCAGAGCTGTACACTCATGAAGACCTTCTACGTATTCTTGAGCAGGAAAAGAAAAAATGGCAAGAGGAGGTTCTTCAAAAGATGAGAGAAGAGATTGGCTTTGGAACAAGGCATGCAGATCGGGGGTGTAATGGTGATTCTGGTTCTGCTGATCATGCTTCATTATGATTGTTTTTGCCTTAGATGATAGGTCCTTGCATTCCTAGGAGGAATGAAATCTCTATTGATCTTTATGACATATTTTTAGACTTTGATTTTGATGGATTCAGGACATGTTGATGCCAATTTTGAATGACATTTAAAATGACTTTTGCGTAATGTTGAATGCCTTTGCTATTAATGATATTATTATTATTATTATTATGAGCCAATCAATGTACCAAATGTACCAGGTTATTAGATTGTGATCGGTGACCAAATTTTGGTTACTAAATTGTTTACCAAGTATTGTGACGAGCAGTCATAAACTTAGTGACAGGATTTTGGTTAATAAAAATTGATTTTGCTCAGCGCGTTTGTAACCAATTAGTGACGGTAAACTTATCACTAGGTCAGTGACGGGATTAATGACAAATGTAGTGACAAAATGTGTGACCATGTCTGTGACGACTAAATCTGTCACTAAAGGTTGTGACAGATCAGTGACCAAACTTGTGACCGCATTCTGTGACAAACTCAGTGACCAAGTTACCTTCGTCACTAACTCCGCAACTAGATAGTGACGGGAAATACATAATTTCTTAAATTTCTAATTCTTGAATTTGTAACGGCTTAGTGACGGCGGTTCTGTCACGGGAGTTAGTGACGGGAATCTCCGCCGTCACTGATAATTTAGTGACGCGTGTTTTTGTAACCAAGTCAGTGACGGGAGCTCCGGTCACCAATTCCATATTAGTAACCGGAAATACGGTATAGTGACGGGAATCTCCGTCACTATACGCGTGTTTTCTGGTAGTGTCAGATGGCGACTCCACCGGGCAAACCAGGCGGGGGACATCCGGTTCCCGCATTTAATCGATGCTCGCGCGTTTCAAACCTGGGCCACTCCGGTAGAATCTTAGCGCCGTTCCAACCGTGCTACCACCTCGGTGGTAATCGCTGCTCTTTTACTTGGGCTTTGTTGCTGTAAAGAGAGAAATTCTAGGATATTTCTAAACAAATCTGCATCTATTGCTTCCATTGTTGGGATTGGTTTAAACCTCCTCAAAGGTCAATCCTTTACCGCAACCGTTGGAAATTTATTTTACCTAGAAATTGCTATATCTTTATTTATAGAAGTATTATAAAGAAATAACCTATAACAATGAAATCAGAAGATTAAAAAGTGCTTGCCTTGATCGAGTCGTGTGATATGCACTATCCTAAAAATATGATTCGCCTCCTACATATAGGTTTACGGTGATCTCGTCTCCAAGGTACAACAATCCGGCTCAGCCCGATCCTTCTCGAACGAGCACGATCACTGTGGAGGTTTGACTCGACCAACTCTTTCAGATGCCTAAAAAATAATAAAAAAATAGAAAGCAGAAGGTTGAAGGATGGAAAAGCTCTCTGTAGGCAGAGTACTAGTGAGAAAAAAAAAATCGAATTGGTTTTTAATTAATCCCGTAGGAGTGTATTTATAGATTCTATCCGAAGACCGAATAGATGCAATAGTTCCGAAGATACATAATATTTCGAAAATGGAGACGCCTTACAAAAAGATATTTTAAAGCATTTAGAACATCTAAAGATTAAGAAATAAAATAATTTAATTTCTTTTTTAATTAAAACTCCAATAACAACCAGCATTGCCCGGCCTACACCACAGTCTGGACAGAAATCGAGATGGTAAACACAATCCTGGCTGACGTCTAATTTCAGATGATGCTTCCAAATAGAGAAGATTGAGAGTCCGGTTAGTGCTATCTGCAGGTTCCTGCTACCTTAGTTCGCACTCGAATCGAGCACTCTGTTCTTTCCGTAGCTTCTGTTTCTATTTTTGCTGCTTCTGTTTCTTCACTCTGTTCTCACAGTTTAGACCTTGCTGATCTGTAAACAGCTTTTTCAAAGAACAGCTTAGATGCCATCCCTTTTACATACTCTCCTGTAAATAAACTCTGTTCAAGTAATAAAAGCCGGGTGGCATATTGTCTCCCTTTATCATCACCAAGAAATCTCTGAAAACCAAAAACATGCCAAGCTCATGTCCTTCTTTGCCCCTCCTCGTGCATTTGCTCTTTCTCTTGGTCATGGAAAAAGAAGCATGTCCTTTTCCTTTTCCTTTTCCATCCTCTTATCTCCATCAAATTTTTATCATGATGCAGATGTTTTAGTTTCTAGTTGATATTAAATAAAATGGCTCTCATACTTTGGTTCCTAACACACAGCTTACAGCAGCATGGGCAGGTCTGATCTATCCTATACAGCATTTAAATAGGGCGTGGGATGAAGGGGAGATATCAACAGGGACTACCTGGAATACCGTCAGATATGCTGATTGCTGCTATCCCTACCTGCTAGATTTATGAAGCTTGTGGAGCGGTCTTCTTTATTGTCAAGTATCTCACATCCTTCAGGAAGGGGATCAAGCCACTGGTTTGGTTGCCGGAGTAGCTTGCATTCAACCCATAATAGAATCTGGACGTCAAGCTTCCCCGACTTCTTCTTTGCTGATTCTGCTGCTTGAGAATGTGAATGGGGGCCTCGGTCCCTTGTGCTTAAAAGAAGAAGAAGAAGAAGAAGAAGAAGAATCATATCTTCTTGCTCCTCAATTATGAGAGAACTAGTTTTAGGCACATGTGTTGCACCTAGCTATGAAGGGAAAATATAAAGGAAAAAAAAAAATTAAGCATTAACATACTCTTAAAGCAGATGAGGAGAGTAACGTGGCAGCTCAGTAATTTTTTTGAAGATGGAGTTAGAAGGGAGTAAGAGTTCTACACCAAGAGTTTTTATTATAATAATAAAGACACAAGTTGAAACAAATCAACTAAAAAGACTCCTTTTACAATGTTATGTTTGCCTTTATTGAGGGGTGATGCTGTGAATTTGTGCTGGTTTGGATTTTGGTGGGGATGCTTATGTTTTTTTCCTATGATGTAAAGTGTCGCCACCCTGTACTTTCTCATCCATATGCATATGATATATTCTAGTATAATTTTCAGACGGACTCACGACAAAGCAAGATACATGTGACACAAAATGAAGGGCATGAAATTCTCAAAAATGATCAATAATTCAGATAGAAATGCTCACAAGTTTTTCCCCTTTATTCACCAAGAAATTCTTAAGATTTCATTGTATAATACTTTACTATCAAAGCACGCACACAAGGGAAAGGAGCACAAACGGCTCCTAATAACTATATTCTACCAAAATACAGTATGTTCATGCACCATGAACATGGCTTGAGGACATCTCTCTTTTCTGAGGAAGCTAAAATGGTAGAAGTGCCTCTAGTTCAAAAGAGGGCTACCTTCCTTGACGAGAACGTAAACGCTGCCACCATCACCTCTTGAGACTCTAAGCTCCTCATCGAGGTAGGTGGTTAGCAACCAGGACTGTGCATTGTTGTTGTTGATTGGGATCTTCAATGGCGGTTGTCCAGAGATTGTTCTAGCCACTGATGATGCTGCATCCTGGACTGAAGTGATCACACCCTTGAAAGGAGAGAGGTCAATATTCTGTCCCAGGAACTCCACCTTTTTGGGTATAACGATGGAGTCTGTTAGCTGTGGAGTGCCAATAATGCCTTCCTCAAATTTTATCTGGAAAGAATACCAGTTATCCATTATTATAGGATTACTGTTGCTGAATGTTTAAGATACCTTATCAGAAATGATACAGAAGCAAAAGCTAGTAATTTGTAATTGCTATTGTACTCGATGATTGTACTTGCATATTTTAGTTGCTTTTCTGGAATATCAGCATCTATTGTGTTTATACCAGCATTCTTTATTGTCCTAACTCCAAAGAAAAAAGGGTTATTCATTTTCCATACCAAAAGTTTCATATATAGGCAAATATGAGCATCTGCACGCTAATGCATGCGTGCGCACAGAAAACAAAAAAGTGTGCCTGTGTGGAGGGGGGGAGTTGAAGAAAAGTCTCTCTTCTCCAGCATCCTCTCACTATTTCGATTCACAATAACATAAAACATTATAAGATAAATCTTTATAATTTTCTACCAAAATAAGTTGAAGCACCAGTTCCAACTCAAATGGAACTTGCTTGTGACTCTCAGGTTTTGTTTACACAACAGCAACCTCTAATTGGTCATCGGAGCATGATCTCTTTTGTTTTTCGGTAATCCAGATGATTTACATAGAACTAAAGCATAAAAATCCAGTGGAATCAGAAAAAACAAAACCTCACAACTGATGTGGGAAATTTGTGTTGTTTTTGTGCATTGTAAATTTGTAAAATAAATTGAATAATAAATAGATGAATAAATAAAGCTGACCTCAAATGAAGATTTATCATAACTATGTATGATCAAGGCTAGTGTTTGACACTATGTCCTTAAGGCAAATTTCGCCCTCCACACAGGTGCTTTGGATCTCTTGAGTGTCTGCCTCCCAGGATACAATAATCTTCACAAACAAAAGGAGCACACCACTTTGTTTGTACGGCGAACCAAAAATTGAGTTTTTGTACTCTCTTTGAATGAACTCACTAATGCTCTCTAAGAACTCTAGAATGAGAGAACTAAATGAATTGAAAAATTCGGTTTTCAAATGGTTGGAGGAAGGCTCTATTTATAGAGTTCATGGTGACTTTCCAGAACAAACACCAAGTGAAGAGACATGTCTTTTCTATTCAAATGAATAGATACATCCCTACGAATAAATTCGGTTTTCAAATGGTTGGAGGAAGGCTCTATTTATAGAGTTCATGTCTTTCCAATGAAAAGATGCATCCATACAAATAAATAGATGCATCTCTTTTGATGCAACTATTTTGAAGAAACACACCTCTTCTAAGAAGCAACCTTTCAAGTGGGTCACTTTGGAGCCTATTTTCTCATTCACCTCTTATTATTTAACAATCCCCCACATGAATAGAAAATTGGCTAAATGTATATAAATGACAATGCAGATACTTAAGAGAGTACATTGCGAAAAGATTCTGCATCGAGATAGGTAGCTTTTGGCCTTAAACCTTCTCTAGTTAAAGATTATCGAATTTACTGGCTAAATAGTGAACATGATGTCTTGAACTATTCAGCTGATTAAGTAAATCGGATCGAATAGACTTCACACAGTCTCTTTTCTAGCATAGTTGATTCTCATGATTGTATTCATTTTGGCCCTAAACAACTCCTGGTATTCATGAGTGCTCTAGAAAATTCAGCCTTATAAAAATTCTTATAGAAGCGCCCCTTCACACTCATAGAGGAGACTCTTATTAGGAATATCCTGCTATATCCCACTTGAATTTTCAAGATATAAGAGTTCATTAAAAGTAAAGCTTACCCGTATAAACACTACAAGCAGCACTAGTTAATCTTAGAAATGGGTTGGAGATTTTGTCTCCCTAGTGCTCACGTTAAGCCACACATAATTCAGTTGTCCCTTTGAACCTAGATCTTGGGATCTTCAGTCATCTCGGTTGGATTGCCATTATAATGACTCTTTAATTATAGACTTTAATTCCATTCCCCTCAATGTGTAATTTACTTGCTCTCTAGTTAAACCTTTAGTAAGCAGATCCGCGAGATTATCTTTAGACTTTATGTAGTCTATGGATATAATTCCATTTGAGAGCAATTGCCTTATGGTATTATGTCTTCGACGGATATGTCGAAACTTACCATTATACATATTACTCTTTCCCTTCCTATTGCCGATTGGCTATCGCAATGTATATATATTGCTGGCACAGGTTTTGGCCATATTGGAATATCCTCTAGAAAATGACGAAGCCACTTTGCTTCTTCTCCTGCTTTATCTAAAGCAATAAATTCAGATTTCATTGTGGATCTTGCAATACAAGTTTGCCTAGAGGATTTCCAAGACACAACACCACCACCAAGTGTAAATACATAACCACTTGTGGATTTTGTATTTTTGGTATCAGATATCCAATTTGTGTCACTGTATCCCTCAAGTATAGCTGGATATCTTGTATAGTGCAAACCAAAGTTGAGAGTGTATTTCAAATATCTAAGCACTTTAATGATTGCCTTCCAATGATCAGCTCTAGGATTACTCGTATATCTACTCAATTTGCTAACTGAGTATGCTATATCGGGTCTAGTGCAGTTCATGACATACATTAGACTACCAATTATACGAGAGTATTCCACTTGAGAAATGCACTCTCCAGTATTTTTGGCTAAATAAAGATTTATATCAACAGGTGTTCTAGCTATATTGTTATCTTCTTTGTTGAACTTTTCAAGTATTTTCTCAATATAGTGAGATTGAGATAATACAAGTCCATAAGATGTTTTAGAAAGCTTAATTCCTAATATAACATCTGAAATACCTAAATTCTTCATGTCAATTTACTGGATAGCATTCTCTTGGTAGTTTTAATGATTTCATTATTACTACCCAAAATGATCATATTATCCACATAGAGACAAACAATAACATAGGCTTGGCCATCATTTTTGACATAAACACATTTATCACATTCATTGATTTTAAATCCATTTGTGATCATATGTTTGTCAAATTTCTCATGTCATTGCTTCGATGCTTGTTTTAATCCATACAGGGATTTAACAAGTTTGCACACTTTTTTCTCTTGTCCTGGAACAATGGTCCCTTCAGGTTGTTCCATATAAATCTTCTCATTTAAATCACCATTTAGGAAAGCTGTTTTAATATCCATTGGATGTATTTCAAGGTTATACAATGTCGCAATAGCAATTAGCATACGAATGGATGTCATCCTCGTAACAGACGAGTATGAATCAAAATAATCAATACCTTCCTTTTGCTTATAATTTGCTACAAGTCTAGCCTTGTATTTATCAATTGATCCATCAACTTTCATTTTCATTTTGAAAATCCATTTACTACCCAAAGGTTTACTTCCCGGTGAAAGATTTACCAATTCCCAGATGTGATTTTGCCTAATGGATTCAATTTCACTATGAATAGCTTCTTTCCAAAAAGGAGCTTCAGGAGTGTACATCGCTTTCTTGAAGCTTTGAGGCTCATTTTCTAACAAATATATTAGAAAATCAGGACCAAATGACTTTGCAGTCTTTGCCCTCTTATTGCGTCAAATTTCATTGCCTCTTTCAATCTCTGTGGACTCATGATCCATTTCACTAGTCGCAGCATCATAAGTTCTTTTATGATAACTTGTATCACTTGTATTTTTGCATGAAAAAATATTCTCAAAAAATGATGCATTTTTAGATTCAATAATTATATTGACATGTATTTTAAAATTATCAGATTTATACACAAGAAATCTATATGATCTGCTGTTATTTGCATATCCAATAAATATGTAATCAACAGTTTTAGGTCCTATTTTGCTCTTGTTGGGAGTAGGAACCATTACCTTAGCCAAACACCCCCATACTTTTAAATATTTGTAGGAAGGTCTTCTACCTTTCCATGCTTCATAAGGGGTTTTGTTTGTTTTCTTATGGGGTAACTTGTTGAGTATGTAACTTGCAGAAAGCAAAGCTTTCCCCCACAAGTTCTGAGGTAATCCTGAACTTATCAACATAGCATTCATCATCTCTTTTAGAGTTCTATTATTTCTTTCAGCAACACCGTTTTGCTGAGATGAATAGGGCGCAGTAGTTTGGTGAATAATGCCATGTTCTTGACAGAACTTATTAAGCGGTGAATCATATTCACCACCTCTATCACTTCTAATTGTCTTAATCCTTTTGCTAAGTTGATTTTCAACTTCATCCTTGTATTGGACAAACATATCCAATGCCTCATCTTTGCTTCTAAGCAAATACACATAGCAGTACCTTGTGCAATCATCAATAAAAGTAATAAAATATTTTTTTCCTCCTCTAGAACATTTTTCAAATCACATATGTTAGTATGTATCAATTTTAGAGGTCCGGTACTTCTTTCAATTGAATGAAAAGAGGATCTTGTTAATTTTGATTCTATACAAGTCTCACATTTATGACAGTATCAATATCAAATTTAGACAATAAGTCTAAACCTACCAACCTACGCATAGGATCAAAGTTAACATGTCCTAATCTACCATGCCACACATTTGAGGACTCAACAATATAAACAGAAGATAAATTCTTATTATTAATAGATGGTACAACAATCATTATACTCATCTTAAAGAGCCCTTCACTCATGTACCCTTTGCCTAAATAAATCCCACCCTTAGTGAGTACAAATTTGTCAGACTCAAAAACCAACTTAAAGCCATTTTTACTCCACAATGACCCAGATACGAGGTTCTTTCTGATATCAAGCACGTGCAGCACTTCATTTAGAGAGAGTTCCTTTTCTGAAGTCATCTTCAATATAACCTTGCCTTTGCCTTCAACTTTTTTTTTTTTTTTTTTTTTTTTTGCTGGAACGGGTGCTTCATACAAACCGTGTGTGAATACACCCAATAAAGTCAAAATACAATATCTCGCGGAGTGCCAGTGGCAACTCCCCCTCCCCCGACCACAGGGCGTAACCCGAATGGTGGGCCGCATAGGCGGCCACCCAATCAGCCGCCCCATTGGCCTCCCGGAATACATGCTTGGCCTGGAAGGCCCCCCCATCTCTCATCATCCTGACTATATCACGGATCAAGGGGTGGTCCGAGCTCTCACCCCTCAACCCCTTCTGAATCCATCCAATAACAGTAGCTGAGTCGCCCTCCAAAATAATCGAGCCGGTCCGCGTCATCGTCCGTGCATGTCGCAGCCCCGCCCAAGCAGCACGCAGCTCTGCTCCCGGGACTGATGTAGCAAACAGCTGGCAACCACCTGCGGCCACAACCCTGGAATGCAGGTCCCGTATGACAAAACCTGCACCACCTCGTGAGCCGCCATCCAACACAGACCCATCAAAGTTGACCTTGAGGAAACTCGGGGGTGGGGGCTCCCAGGTGAAGAACACCATATGAGGAGCTGCCGGAGCAAGGGGGGAACCCCAGGTGTCCCGAGCTGTCAAAGGTCTAACTGAGGAAGGGATATGGCTGATCTCCGTGGCCTGTGCTCGAGCAAACTCTGCTGCAAACCTCGGTGATACCCTGCGCTAGCCGAGGGTACGAGCATTCCTTGCCAGCCAAATCTGAAGGGCTGTGCAGGTCGCTCGGATGCCCTCCTCATGAGTCTGCGGACTAGCTAGCCACTGCCGCGTCGCACCAAGGAACTGTGTCCTCGCACATCGGGCCCCCTGCGGGATCCCTGTCCACTGCCATGTCGACAGCGCCCAAGTACACTGAAAGAGCACGTGGTCCACTGTCTCCTCAGCTCCACACGTCCCGCACTCCGCAGGGATCCCCCAGCCACGCCTGCTCAACACTGCTCTCGTCGGAAGGCGGTCCCAGAACACCTTCCACAAAAAGAGAGCTGCCCTCGGGTGGAGACCGGACCTCCAGATCCAGGCGCAATCTGGCCCCGGCTCGTGCGCTGGCTGAATGGCGCGGGAGAGGTCTCCCAGTCTAACACCGGCCCTACTCGAAGTGCCCCAAACTCTAACATCCGGCCCCCCACATCCTGGAAGCGGGAGGGACCGAATCCTCACAGCTAGGTGTACCCCGAAGAGCAGTCGTAACCGGGCCTCATCCCACTCGGCCCCTCCTGGTGCTAGGAGATCACACACCCGTAGCCCCTCCACTGCCTCTGCATCAACCATGGTCGGCCAGCGACTCAGGGGGAGGGTGTCCACCCACGAATCACTGGTCACATCAATACTCCGGCCGTCGCCGATCAAACACCTGGTATGTGCTACAACTGATGGTAGGTACCTCCCGATCTCGCGCCACATGAAAGAGACTTGACGACCGGTCCGTGCTGCTGCTAAAGCCCCCTGACCATATCTAGCTGCCATCACCTGACTCCAGAAGCTGTGTGGCACTAACATGAACTGGGCCGCGTGCCGGGCAATAAGTGCCTCTCGCCTCTCAATGAGGGACTGCACCCCTAGACCACCCTCGCTAGTGGGGAGGCAAACCTGCTCCCAAGCTACCAGGTGCACTCCATGGCCTCCACCATATGACCCCCACAGAAAGCACCGAAGAAGGCGCTCGATCCTCAGTAGAATCGTCTTCGGTACTACTGTGTTGGCCATAAGGTACACCGGAATAGATCCCAGCACTGCTCTGACCAATGTCACTCTCCCCATCATGGATAGGGAGGATGCCCTCCATCCCTCCAGCCTGCTCTGAACCCGCTGCACCAAGCCCAAGCACTCGGCCACCCGTAGCCTCCGACCAGTGATAGGGACGCCAAGGTAGGTCAGCGTCCCCTCCTGCTCCGGTACCTGCAGTATCCCTCTGATCTCCTGTCTGACTCCGCTCTCTGTGCTGGGGCTGAAGAAGACGGCAGACTTAAGGAAATTCACTCTTTGACCGGATGCCACGCAGTATTCTGCCACCACCCTGCGTAGGACCCGTGCCTCTGGAATCCGTGCCCTGGCCAAGAGAAGACAATCGTCAGCAAAGAGTAAATGGGAGATAGGGCGGGCCCCCGGGGCTGGCACATAGGCCTCCAGCTCCCGGCTGGCACACGCTCCCTGCAAAGCACGGGACAAAATATCGGCACAGATAATAAACAAATAAGGGGATAAGGGACATCCCTGTCGTAATCCCATCGTGGACTCAAAGAAGACTGATGGAGTACCGTTGACCAAGATAGAGAACTTTGGCCCCCGGACACACCCCATAATCCACCCAATCCACTGCCTGGGAAAGCCGTGCACCTCCAGTACCCGCTGGAGAAAACTCCACCTGATCCTGTCGTAAGCCCGCTCCATGTCCAGCTTGACTGCCATCAAGCTATGCCGCTTCGAAGCCCGCCGAAGATCCCACATCATTTCCTGAGCTAACATAACATTATGAGAAATATTTCTACCAGTAACAAAGGCCCCCTGTTCCTGACTAATGATGCCAGGTAAGAGGGGCTTCATCCTGCCCACCAGAATCCTTGCCACAACCTTGTATAAGGTTGTGCATAGGCTAATGGGCCTAAAGTGACAAGGCTCAGCCGCATCCTGGCGCTTAGGTATGAGCGTGATGAAGGTGGCCTTCCAATCTTCAGGCATCGCTGCCTGGGTGAAAAAGCACTGGACGGCCTCCACCACTGCTGGTCGGATAATACCCCAATATCGCCGGAAGAAGAAGGGGGGGAAACCATCGGGTCCCGGGGCCTTGTCAGCTGCCAAGGCCCAGACCGCCTCATGCACCTCCTGTGCCATAACCGGCCGGATCAAGGAAGCACACTCATCCTCACCAATACCCACGTCCACCCTGAGAGGGTAGTGACCATCATGGGCCTCCTCATCCTCTGTCCATCTGGCGCGGAAGAAATCAAGCAAAGACCTGCCGAATGGCAGGCTCACCCTCCACCCGATGGCCGGACCCGTCGCGCAGGGAATGGATCAAGCTCCGTCGTCTCCGGATGACTGTCGTCCGATGGAAGAAGCTAGTATTACGATCACCCTCGCTTACCCACTGCACACGAGATTTCTGTCTCCAGAAGACCTCATGTTGCCGTAGCAGCGAAGGGTGAGTCGCAAGTAGGCCCCGAAGGTCAACCATATCATCCTCCGGAAGCACGCCCCCCAGGTCTTCCTTCCTTTGCAGCTCAGCGATCGAGGTCTCTATCCCCTCCAAACGCCGGAAAATGTTACCCACAACCTCACGGTTCCAACGGCGCAAGCGCCTCTTGGTCAACTCAAGTTTGCGCGAGACCCGCTGCATGGCATCCCCGTGCACCGGGATCCGCCACGCATCGCGGACAATATCCCAAGACTGGGGGTATGACAGCCAAACCTTCTCAAAGCGGAAGGGGCTATGGTGGGTGGGACTCGATGAGGTAGAAAGTAGCAGAGGGCAGTGGTCCGAGGCAATCCGAGGGAGATGAGTGACCCTACTAGTGGGGAAACGAAGGATCCAATCTGGGGACGCAAAGGCCCTATCTAATCTCTCCCAGACCCTAGCACTGCCACGCTGATTATTACACCAAGTAAACTGTGGTCCCGAAAAACCTAAGTCTACCAGGCCATTCCGTGACACAAAATCACGGAACTCCCTCCTGTCCACTCTATCAGTAAAGGCAGCGCCCCCCCGCTTCTCATTCTCGCTCAGGATGCAATTGAAATCACCAACCACAACCGTCGGGATACCCTGAGCGGCCAGGTTGGTGATCTCCCGCCAAAGGACCCTCCTTACCCTGTGGTCCGTGCTCGCATACACACCGCACAGCACCCACGGGGCAACATCAGGTCTTGACACAACCATGACTACCTGTTGGGGGCAGTTGTGAAAAACATCAACTGTCGTCACTCCACGCCTCCACAGGACCAAAATACCTCCCGACAGCCCCCGAGAGTCGATCGCATAGGTCTGCCAATCCCTCTCAAGGCGCCGCCTCAAACGTCCGAGCCCCTCGCCAGATAATCGGGTCTCACAAAGGAAACAGATCTCTGGACAATGGACCTGCACTAACCGTTTGAAGGAAGTCATGAAGGACGGCTTAGCCGCCCCCCTACAATTCCAAGCGAGAATCATCATGGGTCACAGTCCACATAGTCGGCCTCAGACTCCTCCTCTCCTAGAGTCGCGGAAACATCCACAGGCTCGACGCCCGGGATGCCTCGCTCCTCCTCCACATCGCCAGTCGTGGGTACAACCCCCATAACTGCCGCCCTCGCATGCTGCAAGGCAGTAGAGTGATCCATGCCCCCTCCCGCAGCTGCCGTACTCTCCTCCAGGTGTGGAGTGGGGTGGTCCCCCACACATCTACCTGGTGTGGTGTCCTCCAGCACACCCGGGGTCAGGGGGGTAAGGCCAAAACGAACGACCCCATCTAGGCCCGCACCCAGCATAGGAAGGTCCTGGCTAGCAGCCAGGGGGACCCTCAGCCGCGAGTCCAGCTCCCGACAGGGTGGGCTGTACTGGAAAGGCCCTGTGAGTGTCTCAGGGTCCCTAACCAAAGTACGCTCATCCTGGGCCAAAGTGTCCAGCTCAGGAGGACCCAGGCTGCACGTGCCCTGGCCCTGTAGGCCCCCGGTGTTGTGGACCAGAGGCATCTGGGCTCGCAGGTCGTCCTCTTGGCCCAATACAGGGTCAAGAGGCTGCCCCATCACCGACAGGGCCTGTTGGCCCCGCGTAGCCGACATCCCCCCGGCTCGGTCGCAAGGCGCGGGCCCATCCCCACGCGCGCCCTCGACGCGGGCCTGGGGCACTCCTCCGCTCGCCTCCCCAACGCACGGCGCTCCATCGGCTTGGAGCGCGCCGGCCGCGCGGGGCGCGCCCCCGGCTCGGAGCGCGCCGTCCGCGCGTGGCGCGCCACCGGCTCGAGGCGCGCCCTGGGCTGCACCAGCCGGCCCACGGCCCCGCCGCCCGGCCCTCTGGGCCCGGCCGCGTTGGGCCAGTGAACGATTGGCCTGCTGGGCCAATTGGGTCACCGCGCCCGGGCCCCCTTGTGGGCCAAGGCCCGCTGGGGGCCTGGGCCTTTTTTGAGTTGGTCCCCGGGCCTGGCCCACCCCACTAGGCCCCGGGTCGGCCCGCGGAGGGGGCGAGTCACCTCGCCAGGTCAGCTCCGGGTCCCCGGACTCGGCCGAGCCGACTCCCGGTTCATCGACCAGGGCCAGTCGATGATAGCCCATGGGAGGTTCCGGGGGCAGCCCATCCCCTCCTCCGGCCAGCGGCGACCGGCGGCGCGCGACCTTCGTCGGCTTTTGCCAGCCCTCAGTGTCCGCCGGGGAAGCCGGCGAGGTCGGGCGGGCCGCCGGGGGTGGCGGCCGAGGCAGGGATGACCCAGAACCCGAATCGGTGCTGTTCATCTCCCCCGGCCGCGGTGGACGGTTCTCCCACGGGACTTTCCTCCGCGTCGCCACCATCCAAGGGCCATAAAATGGCCCTTGGTTCTCCACCGGACCAGTCGGTGGCGACTGGTCCGACCCGCCCCCTGGGGCCGCAGCCCCCGAAGCCGGGCCTTCCGCAGCACGGCCGGCCACCGGGAAGCGACAGGTCGCCTCCCCATGCCCCATTCGCCCGCAACGAGGACAGAGCGCGGCAATATTTTCGAAGACGAAGGGCTGCCAACGCACCTTCGTCTCCCCTTGGATCAGAACCCCCGGTAGCAAGGGTTCATTGACATCGACCTCCACCTTGATCCGGGCAAACCCCATGGATTCCTGTTGCTCAGTGACCCCGTCGACCGCTATCGGCCGGCCCGCCCGAGCCGCAATCTGGAGAATGGTCGAGGTCGACCAGTACTCCGGCGGCAATCGGGGCAGACGAAGCCAGACCAGGGCCGTCTTCACGGTGCCGTCGTCGGGCTCGAAGTCGGGGACCCATGGGCTCATGGCGAGGAGCTGCCCCGCCACCACCCACGGACCCTCGCTCAGGGCTCGATCCCGGTCCTCCGTCGACCGGAATCGCAGAGCAAGGTGGTCGTCCGCGAGCGGGACGGCCACCACATCCTTCAGTTTAGCCCGGGCCGCCACGTCTTTGGCCACCCACTCCGCCGGGACGCGGCGGCCAAAACTCCGAGCCAGCAACGCCCGCCCTTGCCATTCGCGCCGGGCCGCCGCTATCGGTTCCTCCGGGAGTCGGAGAACGTCCGGGAAGCGGCGGCTCAGCCGTTCCACCTCCGCGGCCGTGGGCCATTGCGTCACCCATGGCCCCGGCCGCGACCAAGCGCCAGTGCGCTCCCCTCGACCATGGTCGGAAACCTTACCAGGTCCTCTCGCCGCTCCCTCCGGTGTCTTCCCCATCGGTAGCTTGCCCTTCCGGTCCATAGCACCTGTAAGAAAGGGGTTAGCCAAAACAGAGCCGATCAGAGTGAACCTCGCCGGCCACGGGTTGTCTCCTGCTCACACCACCGGGACGCAAGCTGCTAGAGGCACAGACCCCCTGCCCTCCGGCTTCAGAGCCAGGTGTCCCGCCTCTCACCTCCTCCGTGCACCCGATCTGAGACGCCGACTGCACCGAGGATCCTCCCAAAACCGTAAAGCTTTCACAACTGCCCAGGCCGCCGTGGTCACGCGTCACACACCGGACAGCCGGAGCACAGATTTTCCGCCGGCAAACTAGCCGTTGTCTCTCTCTCAAGAACCAGAATTTCTCGCTCTAACTAGCCGTTGGACGCAAAACTTTGCTTCTTGTTTTGCCTTCAACTTTTGAAGTAGCAGAATTACCCACGAATAGTATTTTACCACTAACTATTTCATAGGAGGTGAACATGTTCTTGTCGAAACATATGTGTCGAGTAGCCCCAGTGTCCACCCACTATGTCTTGGTATTGGAAACCAAATTTGCTTCAGAAATGACAGCAGAAAAACTTAATTCTGCAACATTCGAAGCTAGCTTGTCCACCTCGGTTATATTAGCTTATGAAGACTTCTTTTTGAAATTCTCTTGTGCCTTTCGGTGGCGACAATCCTTAGCACGATGGCAAGGTTTGTTGCACACATAGCAATTTCCCTTGAACCTCTTTGCATGGCCACTCTTGGTATCTTGTTGATCATTATTCTTTCTTTTTCTTTTGTTGGTCATTTGTTCCTCTTCCACCACATGAGCCTTGGACTCCATGGAATGGTTTCCAACCTTTTTCTCAGAATTTTGGTTGTCTTCCTCAATTCTCAATCTAACAATCAAGTCTTCAAGTTTCATCTCCTTGCGCTTATGCTTGAGATAATTTTTGAAATCTTTCCAAAGTGGTGATAATTTTTCAATAATTGCAGCCACTTGAAAAGACTCAGTACCATCCCTTCAGCATGAATGTCATGGATGATCACTTGGAGATCTTGAACTTGGCTTATGACATCCTTGGAGTCGACCATCTTGTAGTCCAGGAATTTGCCCACAATGAATTTTGCTCCGGCATCTTCCGTTTTGTACTTTTTGTCCAATGATTCCTATAGTTCCTTTGCCGACTTGAGAGGACTATACACATTATATAATGTGTTGTCCAATCCATTCAGAATGTAGTTTTTGCATAGAAAATCAAAATGCTTCCATCCTTCTACAGCAGCTACAGTTTGAGCATTCTCTTCACCCTCAGTAAGAATAGGAGCCTCTTCACGAAGAATCTTCACAAGATTCAACGTAGTGAGATAAAACAATATTTTTTGTTGCCATCTCTTGAAATCGTTCCCATTGAACTTTTCGGAATTCTCTCCATGGCTCACATGTGAGGCAATAGGAATGGCGGTAGGCACCATATTGCTTGAACTTAAAGCCATCTCAAATTACTAAATAAATCAATAATCACAAATTAGAATAAGTAATATCAAAATTTAGTTTGTCAAATAAATGCAAACCAACAATGAACAAATTTTGCAAACAGAATTATAAAGTGTATATATAAAACTATTTGCAAGAAATTAAATAAACACAAAATCACAATATACACAATATACAAAGTGGGAAAGTCTGTTTTAAGATTGTTGTTTATGTGTATTGTAAATTTGTAAAATAAATTGAATATTAAATAGATGAATAAATAAAACTGACCTCAAATGAAGATTTATCACAACTATGTAAGATCAAGGCTAGTGTTTGACACTATGTCCTTAAGGCAGATTTCACCCTCCATACAGGTGCTTTGGATCTCTTGAGTGTCTGCCTCCTAGGATACAATGATCTTCACAAACAAAAGAAGCACACCAATTTGTTTGTACGGCAAACCAAAATACCGACTTTTTGTACTCTCTTTGAATGAACTCACTAATGCTCTCTAAGAACTCTAGAATGAGAGAACTAAATGAATTGAAAAATTCAGTTTTCAAATGGTTGGAGGAGGGCCCTATTTATAGAATTCATGGTAACTTTCCAAAACAGACACCAAGTGAAGAGACATGTCTTTTCTATTCAAATGAATAGATACATCCCTACGAATAGTCATGTCTTTTAAATGAAAAGATGCATCCATACAAATGAATAGATGCATCTCTTTTGATGCAACTCTTTTGAAGAGACACACCTCTTCTAAGAAGCAACCTTCCAAGTGGGTCACTTTGGAGCCTATTTTCTCATTCACCTCTTATTGTTTAACAATTTGAAGTCCACTAGATGTTAGCATTGTGATCCTCCACAAAGTAGGTGCCCAATCTGATCATGATTTCTAATGACAGTGTTCCAATTATTTGTCCATACTAGCAATTCTCCCATCAGGTGTTCTATTTAGTTGATCTTCTTAAACTCTGGATGCCTCTATACAATGGGAGTTGAGCTATAAACAAGAAAATACTTGATTTACTACAAAGTAATCATTACTCATTATAATATACTGATTCATCAACAGGATATGGTTTCCTATAATTGATGGATATGAATCACTAATATCTGTGCCAGAAAAACATGTCAAAAATAATTAGAACACTATTAAGGAAAGCCACCTCATCACCTCAGAAAAAAACTATAGTGCAATGTGGTTATTACTGAAAAAATGAAGTTGAAAGAGTTATTGACCATCCTCTTTTCCCCCTCCTCTTTGAGGATAGGCCAACTTGTTAAACCTAGCAACTAGACTTGAATGAGTGATCCACATACTAATAAACATCATGTCAAAACCTGAGTGAAGTTGACTTGGATAGGTGACTCATATAACCATCCCACAGCCTATACCATCCAACAAAATTCAACAAATCCACGATAGCTTAACTCTGGCACTATTGCTCCTAGCTTGAGGGAACAAAGTACAAGATATGGTGTGTGGCATAAGGTGGGAAACAACCAGAGCTGATCGGATCTTTAGATTGTTCAAGTACCATCATTTTGTATCAGAGATGTGTTGAAGATCTAGCCACCTCAAGCCACGATCAGCTAAAGCAAGAAGCTTGTTTCGTTTCTTAATTGAGCAAGCTTGAACCATACTGTTATTAAGCGCAGGAGTATCCCTAATTTGAACAGACATGTTATCAAGGTCAGCCTGAGGTGCTCATGAACAACTTGAATTCATTTGCAGCCCAAGAAAGCACTAAAACTATCTGTATGTCCAATAGGAATAAAGTCATGAATCATTTACTTGGTGTTTGATTGAATAAACTAGGAATAGCCCAAGAATCACACAGAAGACAGAGCAGCAGTTAGTGAAAGATAGTAATCAGAGATGATTTCCTTAGGAGATTGTCGGTCATCACCTGCACGCGCTTGGGGCTTCGGACTTCGAACTTAGCATTGGTGGTGGCAAGTGGCCCTGCAAATTGTACCGAATTCTGCACTGTAAAGTTCTCAGAGTCGATCGTTTGCGATATCTCCTCCACCTTCACCAGCTCCGGCAGCCTCCCCGACCCCAACAGCGGGAACAGCTGCGAGAACGAAGTATACCTGCAATCAATTCAATTCTCCCATTTTTCCGTCAGAGCAAACTATTTTACAAGTAAAGGGGAGGGTTGGATTTAGATATGGGGTCGTACGTGAGGATCCATTTGCCGTTGAGGAGGGTGAGGGCCTCGGTGGGGGCAGGTGTGGGGTTCTTGGCCTCCAGCTGGGTGATAAGCTCCACGATCTCCGCCCGCGTCTCGCTCGACGCCTCCAGCCCTCGGTCCGTCCCGCGCAGCAAATCCATGAGCTTCCGCTTCAGCTCTCCGACCTCGCTCGGCTCCACCTTCCCCTCCTCCGCCACCGCCACTCCACCCGCCGCCTCCTCCTCCCCTCTCTCGTCGCCCCACTCGTCGTCGTCCGCCATCGCCCGGAGCCGGAAGGACACCGCGGCGAGCGGTGGCCGCCCTGCGCTCCTCAAGATCGGGGCTTCCAGGAAAAGGGGCGACGGGGCGCCGATGGAGGCGGGGTGGATGGAAGGGTGGTGGCGGTGCGGCGGGACCGCCACCGCCGGAGGGGTTTTCAGGGGTCCCGCCGCCGCCGAAAGGGCTTTCAGGGCCAAGGGGTTCCAAGACGCCACCCCCGCCATCTCTTCTTTTCTTCCTTCTTCGCTCGGATTAACCGATATCGAGACTATCAAGCGATCTCTTCGCTCCTTTTCAGCTTCTTTTTGGCTTCTTGGTGGTTGAATGGAAGCGGTGGACGAACTTAATAAAGCTTTATTTCCAGCTGGCGGTGACCGGTGAGGCATTGGAGAAATTGACATTTGCCACGAGGAAAATTTCCTCACTTCTTGTCCGGGGCCTGGTTCATTATTCCACGTTCACATGTTTCTTGTGGTGTTCGATACGTAATGTCTGAATATGTAGCGTGTAATGCCGTATGTTTTTACTGAAACATATTAGCAATTTTGGGATGGACTGAATAATAACTATCTAGGTCTATTTTTATGTTTAAATTTATCCGAATACAAAAAAAAATATTTAAGCATCCCGTTGCTATATATATCTATATCCATATCGATTAAAGAAAAATGAGTCCACATATGGATTCAAACTATCTTATCTATATTCATATGGAATATCTAATTTTTTTCATAATTCTATATGCTTTTATATCACACTCATAAACGTTTAAAAATAATAAATTAGCATATTAACTTATTACTAACTTAATTTATCTTCAATCCAATGATATTTTTTATTTTATGAACATAAAATTTAGCTATCTCACTTCTATCTATATCTACTTCCATAGTTTTAACATCCCATGTGTATCTATATTTATTTAAAATAAATATAAATTTTTTTTTTTGGTACCCGATCTATGGGTGAAGTCGAATTTGCATTTGCCAAGTATCAAATGGATATGGATACGTAACAACTTGATTTTTACCACGTAGCTTTCCGTAAATCTTCTGTTATCATTCTTAATGTTAAATTTCCATGTTTGAGGGTGGATGTGAGCTTATCCACAGAGTGTCAGGTATGTATTGAAGATTTGGGAAGGGTTGCCTTTCCAATTTTGTTTTGGAAACTAGCTCTTTTATTTTTTGAAATTCTATGAATGATCCAAATCCAAATAAATCTATACTTGGTGTGCGCACTTAAGCGGGCACCCAAGCGTTCACCTCTCCCATTGATGGGCGCATGTATTTGTCGAGCCAAATATGATATGCAGTGGCGGTAAAGTTGTTTGTGGTGAGTTTTTTCTTCTTGTTTTACCGTTCCATCTACATTTGCTTCATTCTCAGAGTAGTTCCTTCATGTTGAGTGTATGAAGAAGCAAGTTTCCCAGGATATTTCTAAGATGGTTGAGGCTAGAAACATCCCACCTAGCCTAGATGAGTCGTGGAGGATAGAGACGGATCACTCAACATAATTGAATTGGTCAGAAAATGACTCGACGTCTTTTTCACTTTAAAAATCTATCATAATTCATATTATGAAAAGTAGAATGCACTTTTAACTAGTGATGTGATTTTTTAGAAAGCATGATTTTATGAATATTTTGTTTATTATTGCTTCAACTTTGAATCATATGGTTCCATTTTTTTTTAAAAAAATTATCATTTAATTATGATTTGCATTTCTTTTAACCATATATTAAGTTAATATCCTCTGTCTAAGAAAGGAGTTCATATCAACGGAATAATGTATATAGCCAAGCGTCAAGTTTTGTTTATGAAATACATGAAGCATGTGAGTGATTTAGAGTTGTATAAGTGCATAGCGTAAGTGAGCATGACTGTGCTAGAATCTGTCTCTCATGTTAGGAGAATGGGCAGCTCATTAAAATTATTGTTTCCATCATTTAGCGAAACAAAAAGATGGGTTTGTCTCCATTTAATTTTGTTATATAGCCATTTAAAGGCCAAGCCTATATTTGATAAGTTGAATGGTAATATTTTTTGTTGCATGGACCAAATTTCAATGGTGTTGGAGAAGTTTCCAAAATAGCTTCGAAAATAATCTCTTCATCACCCATTTTAGAAATTTATACGCTCTTTTGATCCTTCTTTTCCTTTTTTTTAAAAAAAAATGTTTGAACTAGTTTAAGAGCATGTATTTTTCCGTAGTGATTTTCTATGTAAATTTACTGGTTTCCTATTCTTGCTACTAGTCCTTATTATTAAAATCATATGGTGCTTAGATGAAAATTTCAAAGATCCATATTTTGTAGATGTTAAGTGAACAAGAATTATGCTGCACTTTTATACCATTGTAGTTTGAATTGAGCTATTTCATCCTTTGATGTGTCCAAGGTTTTTAACTCAAGTTTCGCAATTTTGATTTAGTCCATATTCAAAGAAAGTTTAATGGTGTACAACTATGATATGATGGGAGAGAAAAAGACTATTGCCAATGGAAGCAAGATATCTGCTAATGCTATCATTAATATATTCTATTTCTTTAGACATATTAGAGTGAGGGGGAGACCAAATTATTAAAGTTAAAGCCCTTTTCTAAGCAATATGTTGGATTATGGATGTTAAAGTTATTAGAGTATTGTTTATTGTTCAGTTTGTTATTTGTTCTGTTTTACTTTTCCTATTATTAAGGGATGTGTTGTCATTTGACCTATTCCTTAGTAATTTACCACGTCTTTAGGTTTGTTAAATGTGGGCTGCATTTCTTTGTTTTTCAGTTATTTTATAAGGCAATTTACAAGCTGTTCTTCATTCAATGGAATAAGATCATTCTCCCAAATTTCTTGCTTTCTGCACAAAGTTCTCTTGACATTTTGGTATCAGAGCACAACAACTGGGTCTGAACGAAACCTGAGAAGCAGCAGTCTTCTAAGTGTGTAGCAGCAAGGAAATGGCAAGTGAAAGTAGTTTTGTCCAACCAGCAATTCCAAAGCTCGATGGACACTATGATCACTGTGTATGCTCATGGAGAATTTTCTTCGCTCTAAGAAATATTGGAGCTTGATAGAACAAGGGATTCCTACAGCTGGAGAAGTAGAACCCTCTGAAGGACAAAGGAAGGCAATTGAAGATGCCAAACTGAAAGATTTGAAGGTTAAGAGTTATCTATTCCAAGCCATTGATCGATCAGTTCTGGAAACAATTTTGAACAAGGATACAGCGAAGAGTATTTGGGGCTCCTTAAAGCAGAAGTATCAGGGGACCGCAAGAGTGCAGCATGCACAACGACAAGCACTTCGAAAGGAATTTGAGGTTCTCAACATGAAGGTAGGAGAATCTGTGAATGAATACTTTGCTCGAACTCTTACTGTAGCAAACAAGATGAGGAATCATGGGGAGAAGATGACGGATGTTGTGGTCGTTGAAAAGATTCTAAGATCTCTGACTCCAAAATTTGACTATGTTGTGTGCTCTATTGAGGAGTCTAATGATCTAGACAACTTATCCATTGATGAGCTACAGAGCAGTCTTCTAGTACATGAACATCGTATGAATAGCCATGTTGTGGAAGAACAAGCTTTGAAGGTTACTTATGAAGATCAATCAGGAGGAAGAGGACGAGGTCGTGGCGGATTTAGAGGACGAGGACGAGGACGAGGTAGGAGTAGACAAAGCTTTGATAAGTCTACCATTGAGTGCTATAACTGCCACAAGCTTGGACATTTTCAGTATGAATGTCCAAGCAAGGAGACAGAGAAAGCACACTATACTGAGGTCAGTGAAGAGATATTGTTAATGGCCTATGAGGATGTCAAGGAAGCTAGCAAAGAAGAATTATGGTTTATTGACTCAGGATGCAGCAATCATGTGTGTGGCAAGAAGAAGTTTTTCAGCAAGCTAGATGAAAGTTTTAGCACTTCTGTGAAGTTGGGAGATAACTCAATGTTGATAGTTTTTGGAACTTTGCTCCAAATTCCTATTTGAAAAGGACCTTTTTGCAAAAGGGGCATAATAAGTTATTTCTTTCACGCTTTCAGCTGGGCCCCTCTTCTTTTGGGTTAACAGGTTTTCTTTGGGACCATGGCTTCTCGGTTCCTTATATAAGGCAGCAAGTTTTTTTTTAGGATACTGTGAGGAAGGACCCCGATCGCCGCCCCCTCTCTCTTGCTCTCGATCTTTTGCTCTTTGGTGTTCCAGCTTCAAAAGACATCTTCTTCCGCTCGCTGGGGACTCTTCATCTTCAGCCGTGACTCCTCACAGTGGGCCTCTTGTTTCCGTGAACCCTCTTTCTTCCTTGATGTTCACAGCATATGCAACAAGGGAAGGTATGATTTTGATATTTATTTGATCTACCATTGGAGCCGTAGAAAGGTAGCTTTGCATACTATACTTTTGATCTGTCATTGTGGTTGCAGAAGGGTTGATCCGATCAGGTTGTTTTGCCTTATATTTGGTTTATTTTTGGCTCCTATTGTGATCATTTGGCAGTCCATATTTTGGGCTTTTATGTATCTTTGTTTGTACCCTATTGGGAAGATTGACATAGTGGATTGCTCCTCCTCCCCGTAGATGTAGGCACTTGCTGCCGAACCACGTAAATCTGGTATCTTTGTGCTTGTCTATTCATGCCTGTGATGTGTTTGGTGAAATGCCTGAATGAGAGTAACTGTTAATTGGTAAGCCGGATAGATTAATTATTGTGCCCAAGTAATTACAACAATTGGTATCAGAGCTATGGCTACTGTTGGGCAACAAAATTCATCTAGGGCTAACGATTCGGCTTCTGTTTCTCATTCCACTACCATAAGGCATGAAGTGCCTGTATTTGATGGCACAGGGGACTTCTCACTATGGAAGGTAAGGATGAAATACTTGTTGGTTAAAGAGGGTGTAGCAAAGGCCCTCAAGGGTATGGATGCAATCCCAGGAGATAATGAGGCTGTCAAAGAAGAGATTAATGAGAGAGCACTAGGGACTCTATTTTCAGGCTTGAGTGATAAAGTCCTACGCAATGTTGTGGATCTTGATACAGCTAAGGGAGTATGGGAAAAATTGGAGAGTCTATATATGGCAAATTCCCTTACTAATAGACTGTATTTGAGGGAAAAGTTGCACACATTTCGTATGGCATAAGAGACTTCAGTCAAAGATCACTTGGATGAGTATAATAAGCTCCTACTTGATTTATCAAATATTGGTGTTGAAGTAGATGAAGAAGACAAGGCTTTGATCCTGATCTACTCATTGCCTAAGTTCTTTGAGCATATTACTACTACTATGCTCTATGGAAAAGAGACAATAAGTCTTGAAGAGGTAGAAGCTACTTTGTTATCCAATGAGCTTAGATTGAATGTACAGCTACAACATCAAGTTCAGACTCCAGCTCAAGGACCTATAGTTAGAGGTAGAGATGAGCAGAAGAAAGGTGGACAAGATAGAAACAAATCCAAAACCAGATCAAAGTCTAGGTCTAGAAGACCAGGTGTTTGTCACTATTGTAAGAAGCCAGGCCACTGGAAATCAGAATGTAGACTACTACAGTCTAAGAAAGAGAGGGAACAAAAGGATAAAGGAACCGTCTTAGACTCGGCAACGGTAGCAGTTTCATCAGCAGGTCACAACAGTAATGATAATGATGCAGTATTTACAGCTGCTTGCAGTGTTAGTCATCCTGATACTTGGATTGTGGACTCTGGAGCATCTTTCCACATGACACCCCATAAGGAATGGTTTTCTTCTTTTAGATCATGTGAGGGGGGCACCGTTCTTCTTGGAGATGATGGCATTTGCAAAGTGGAAGGTGTTGGTACAGTTCAAATTAAATCTAATGCAAACACTGTGGTGATTTTGGACGATGTCAGATATGTTCCTCAACTAAAGAGAAACCTTCTCTCAGTACATGCTTTCGATAGTGCAGGTTTCGAGGGGAGATGGGGTAGAAGATCAATAACTATCAATAAAGGAGTATTGACTTTATTGAAAGGAAAATTGTGTGGGACCCTTTACTATTTGGATGGTAGTACAATAGTTGGACAGGCTTCAGCAGTACAGTCTTCTACTGAGCAGTTGACACACCTGTGGCATCAGAGATTGGGCCACATCTCAGACAAAGGTTTACAGGAGCTGAGCAGACGTGATTTGCTAAGTGGTCAGAAGGTTGGTGCACTTGGATTCTGTGAGCATTGTGTGTTCGAAAAACAACACAGGGTCAGCTTTTCTACAGGCGTGCACAGGACAGCTGGTATATTAGATTATATTCATTCTGACCTATGGGGGCCTGCCCCAATTACATCCAAGGGTGGATCTAGGTATTTACTCACTTTTATTGATGACTACTCCCGCAAAGTCTGGATATACACTATCAGAAATAAGAGTGATGTGTTTGACACATTCAAGAAGTGGAAGGCTATGGTCGAGAGGCATACTGATAGGAAGTTGAAAACCTTCCGAACTGACAATGGATTAGAATTTTGTTCTACTGAGTTTAATGACTTTTGCAAATCAGAGGGCATTGTCAGACATAGAACCACAGTGGGTACACATCAACAGAATGGTGTGGCAGAACAAATGAATCGCACACTAATTGAGAGAGTCAGATCAATGCTATCTAGTTCTGGATTAACTAGAGATTTTTGGGCAGAGGCCGCTCACACAGCCTGCTACATTATAAACCGATCTCCAGCATCAGCATTGGGCATGAAAACTCCGGAAGAAATGTGGATAGGAAGACCTGCAGACTATTCAGTACTCAGAGTCTTTGGGTGTCCAGCTTATGCACATGTAAGAGATAGAAAGTTGGACTCCAGGGCTAAGAAGTGCGTATTTCTTGGATACACATATGGGATAAAAGGCTACAGACTATGGTGCACAGAGCCTGGATCCCAAGGTTTTTTAGTCAGTAGGGATGTGACATTTCATGAGATAGCTACTCCTTTAAGGCAGCTACAGCCAAGTTCTTCTCAAAGGGATCAGGGTCAAGATCAGATGGATAGGACTGTTATGAATATTGATCAGACTATCAGATCACAGCAGCAGCAGGCAAATAAAGATACTTTTATTCTGAATGAGTAGCAACAGCAGACAGATGCAGAGATACAGACTCAGGAGGAGGTTACCATGCAAGGTCAGGATCAGATTGATAGCATTGCCACTCGTAGACCCAGGCGTCAGATCAGAACACCACAAAGGTATGGCTTTGAGGATTCAGCTTGTGCTGGGTTAGTTTATTATGCTCTGAGCATTGCAGACACTATTGGTGATGAGCCGACCACATATCAGGAGGCTATTAGTAGTCCATAGGCTGAACAATGGACCATGGCTATGGTTGAAGAATTACAATCTTTAGAGAAGAATCAGACTTGGAAATTAGTCAGATTACCAGAGGGCAAGAAGGCAATTGGCTGCAAATGGATCTTCAAGAATAAAGAGGGAGCCAGTCATCAGGATTTTAGATATAAGGCCAGGTTGGTAGCTAAGGGCTATTGTCAACGGGAGGGAATTGACTATAAGAAAATATTTTCTCCTGTAGTTAAACACTCTTCTATTCGTGTGTTGCTCGCCTTAGTTGTTTCTCAGAATTTAGAGCTGGAACAACTAGATGTTAAAACAGCTTTTCTTTACGGTGATTTAGAGGAACAGATTTATATGCAACAGCCACCTGGTTTTGAGGTTCCAGACAAGGAAGATCATGTATGTTTGCTCAAGAGATCATTATATGGTCTCAAGCAGTCTCCAAGACAGTGGTATCACAAATTTAATAAGTTTATGGTCGACCATGGATACAACAGATCTCCATATGACAGTTGCGTATATCACCAGCGGTTTTCAGATGGATCCTTTTGTTATTTATTGCTGTATGTGGATGATATGATGATAGCAGCCAAGGATATATCAGTCATCCAAAATCTGAAAGCTGAGCTCAGTACTGCATTTGAGATGAAGGATCTTGGACCGGCAAAGAAGATACTTGGGATGGAGATCAGTCGTGACAGGCAGTTGGGTAGACTTTTTCTTACTCAGCATGGATATATTAAGAAAGTCTTGGATAAATTTGGTATGTCTACAGTCAAGCCAGTCACTACTCCTTTTGCCAGTCATTTCAAATTATCTGCCAGACTCTATCCCCAGACTGAGGATGAGGAGAGATATATGTCCAGAGTGCCATATGCAAGTGCAGTAGGCAGCATCATGTATGCAATGGTCTGCACTCGACCTGATATTTCACAGGCAGTAAGCGTAGTAAGCAGATACATGGATAAGCCTGGAAAGGCTCACTGGTCAGCTGTGAAATGGATACTTAGATATCTGAAAGGCACTTCTAATTTGAGATTGGTATTCTCCGCACAGAGTAATTGTACTGTTACAGAATTTTCTGATTCAGATTATGCCAGTGATTTGGACAGAAGGAGGTCATTAACCGGATATGTATTTACTCTCTCTGGTTGTGCAGTCAGTTGGAAGGCTACTTTGCAGCCTACAGTTGCTTTGTCTACTACAGAAGTAGAGTATATGGCGTTGACAGAGGCAGCAAAGGAAGCTATTTGGTTAAGAGGATTAGCACAGGATTTGAGTTTCGAGCAGGAACGTTTGGATATTAATTGTGACAGTCAGAGTGCTTTGCATCTTGCCAAAGATCAGATGTATCACGAACACACTAAGCATGTAGATGTCAGGTATCACTTCATCAGAGACTTGGTAGAGAATGGTGATGTCCGGCTTCAGAAAATTTACACTGCTCATAATCCAGCTGATATGTTCACTAAACCAGTCACAGCAGTTAAGTTCAGGACTTTCCTGAACTTGATTGGTGTGAGCATTTGTTAATGCCCTTCCGGGCTTGTGGTGAGGAGGAGGTTATTTTTATCAATCCATATTTGATGATAGGTACATGATTTGTCGCAAGGAGGAGGATTGTTGATAGTTTTTGGGACTTTGCTCCAAATTCCTATTTGAAAAGGACCTTTTTGCAAAAGGGGCATAATAAGTTATTTCTTTCACGCTTTCAGCTGGGCCCCTCTTCTTTTGGGTTAACAGGTTTTCTTTGGGACCGTGGCTTCTCGGTTCCTTATATAAGGCAGCAAGTTTTTTTTTTTAGGATACTGTGAGGAAGGACCCCGATCGCCGCCCCCTGCTCTCTTGCTCTCGGTCTTTTGCTCTTGGTGTTCCAGCTTCAAAAGACATCTTCTTCCGCTCGCTGGGGACTCTTCATCTTCAGCCGTGACTCCTCACAGTGGGCCTCTTGTTTCCGTGAACCCTCTTTCTTCTTTGCTGTTCACAGCATATGCAACAAGGGAAGGTATGATTTTGATATTTATTTGATCTACCATTGGAGCCGTAGAAAGGTTGCTTTGCATACTACACTTTTGATCTGTCATTGTGGTTGCAGAAGGGTTGATCCGATCAGGTTGTTTTGCCTTATATTTGGTTTATTTTTGCCTCCTATTGTGATCATTTGGCAGTCCATATTTTGGGCTTTTATGTATCTTTGTTTGTACCCTATTGGGAAGATTGACATAGTGGATTGCTCCTCCTCCTCGTAGATGTAGGCACTTGCTGCCGAACTACGTAAATCTGGTATCTTTGTGCTTGTCTATTCATGCATGTGATGTGCTTGGTGAAATGCCTGAATGAGAGTAACTGTTAATTGGTAAGCCGGATAGATTAATTATTGTGCCCAAGTAATCACAACACTCAAGCATGGCTGTGATAGGAAAAGGCAATATATAGATGCTGGTGAATGGAATTATGCAGACCATCATTGAGGTGTTCTATGTCCTGGATTGAAAAATAACCTACTTAGTGTTGGACAGCTACAAGAAAAGGGACTTACAATTCTCATACAACATGGGAAGTGTAAGATTTATCATCCTGAGAGAGGTTTAATTATGGTGACTACAATGTCCTTAAACAGAATGTTCATCTTGCTCTATAAGATACAACCAAAAGAAGAAGAGATCTGTTTTGAATTCTCTTACAGAAGATCAAGCTCAAACTTTAGCATTGCAGATATGGACATTTAAGCTTCAATGGCTTGAACATTCTCCAACAAAAAAAAATGGTGAATGGACTGCCACAACTGCCACTTTTTAAACCTCCTTCGAAGGTATGTGAAGACCGCTTAAAAGGAAAACAACGAAGAGATTCTTTTCCAAAGAAGAGCACATGGAGGGCTTCTCAAATCTTACAATTGGTCCATGTTGACATATGTGGACCAATTAACCCCGCTTCAAACAGCAAGAAAAGGTACCTTATTACTTTTATTGATGATTTTAGCCGCAAAACTTGGGTTTATTTCCTGGTAGAGAAGTCAGAAGCTTTTGTCACTTTCAAGAATTATAAGAATCGTGTTGAGGAAGAAATTGGTTCATATTTGCAATGTCTTCGCACTGATCATGGAGAAGAATTCACATCACATGAGTTTACAGATTTTTGTAAAGAAAATGGCATTCGTAGACAATTGACAGCTGCATATGCTCCTCAACAGAACGGTGTTGCGGAGAGAAAAAATCAAACCATTATGAATATGGTTCGAAGCATGCTTTCAGAGGAGAAGATTCCAAAAACTTTCTGGCCTAAAGCAGCCAATTGGACTATCTATGTTCTAAATAGAAGTCCAACTCTTGCAGTAAAAAACATGACTCCAGAATAAGCTTGGAGTGGATCTAAACCATCAGTGGATCATTTCAAGGTGTTTGGTTGCATTGAGCATGTTCATATTCCTGATAGTAAGAGGACTAAGCTTGATAATAAGAGTGTGAAATGTATTTTTTAGTGAGGAATCGAAGGCATATAGATTATATGATCCAGTCACACAGAAGATAATAGTAAGCAGAGATGTGATATTTGAAGAAGAAAATAGTGGGGAATGGGACAAGAGTCATAAAGGAGTCATTCTAGCTGATCTTGACTGGGGAGAAAGTGATACTGAAGCAATCACAGATGATAATGATGGAGGACATACCGAAGGAAACAACGAAGCTGATCATCATGATAACACAATAGCAGATGTGGAGGGTGATGATTTGGATGAGTCAAATGAGGATCCACCTAGTTCCAGTGAAGCAAGAGTTAGAAGGGCACCCATTTGGAGGAGAGACCATGAGAGTGGAGAAGGTCTCTCTGGGGAAGAAGACACTGCACATTTAGCTATGTTTGCAAGCTGTGATCCTATCTCATTTAAAGAGGCTATGAAGAGTGCAAAATGGAGAAAAGCGATGGATGCAGAGATAGAAACTATAGAAAGGAATGATACATGGGAATTGACAGACTTACCTATTGAAGGAAAGAAGGTTGGAGTAAAATGGGTTTACAAGACTAAGCTCAATGTGAATGGAGAGATGGATAAACACAAGGCTCGATTGGTAGCAAAGGGATATACTCAAGAACATGGGGTGGATTATACTGAGGTTTTTGCACTTGTAGCTCGGTTGGATATAATTAGGCTGATTATTTCTCTTGCGGCTTTAAAGGAGTGGACAATCTATCAGTTAGATGTAAAATCAGCCTTCTTACATGGTGAATTAAGTGAAGAAGTTTTTGTAGAACAACCTCCTGGCTATTGAACAGAAAGGGAATGAACAGAAGGTGTACAAATTGAAAAAGGCTTTGTATGGACTTAAACAAGCCCCTTGAGCTTGGTATAGTCGTATAGAGTTCTATTTTGTGAAAGAAGGTTTTGAAAAATGCAAACATGAACATACTTTATTCATCAAAACTGGAAATGGAGGTAAGATCTTGATTGTGTGTCTTTATGTTGATGATCTTATATTTATTGAAAATGATGAATTTATGTTTGCTGAATTTAAAAAGTCCATGATGCTTGAGGTTGATATGACTGATCTAGAAAAAATGAGATATTTTCTTGGTATTGAAGTGATGCAAAGAGCAGATGGCATCTTTATCAGTAAAAAAAAATATGCACAAGAAGTGTTGGAGAGGTTTAACATGGACAAATGTAATCCGGTTTATAATCCTATGGTTTCTGGTTTCAAGCTTATGAAAGATGCAGGTGGAGTGAGGATAGACAGTACTTTCTATAAGCAGATTGTGGAAAGTCTTATGTACTTGACTGCTACTCGACCAGATGTCATGTTTGTGGTGGAGCCTCATCAGCAGATTCATGGACTGCCCTACAGAACTTCATTTGCAAGCTGCAAAGAGATTACTAAGATATTTGAAGGGAACCATTGATTTTGGTGTATTCTACAAGAAGGGAGGACAAGAGGAATTGATTGCCTACACAGATAGTGATTATGCTGGGGACTTGGATGATAGGAAAAGTACTTCAGGTTATATATTTATGTTGAGCTCAAGAGCAATGTCTTGGTCCTCAAAGAAGCAACTGTTGGATCCCGTTTTAATTAAACCCTGATCTCGTTTAATTAGAACCCACGTTTGACAAGTTGTCCCTTGAATTTCGTAAATCCTGATAATCACAAAGGCATTAAGGTATTTTCACAGTAGTGAAGGGTTACCTTGATGGGGGGTGACTCTTCACGGGTGTAACCACCTGCAGCGTTTGGTCCCTGGAGAGGGCTATAAATAGCCTGTTAGACCCATTCTCTAAAGGATATATTAAGAGCTCTCTCTCCAGAAGATCTCTCGCTAATCTCTCTTCAGATCAGAGAAATCTAGATTGACCGCGGCTGCGCACGCATCTCAGAGTCCAATTAAAGATGGATTTAGCGAATCAAGGTATGATTTATAATTCATTAAGTTAATCATTCCATCAATGGTATCAGAGCGGGTGGATTTGATTCCAAAATAAATCATACCAATTTGATTTATTAGTTTAACCTGCTTGAGAACCCAATGTTATTTAAACATCGAAATAAATTTTGGCTAGCCGATGTGGGACTAAACTCCTTATCTCGGGATGAATGGTTTTTGCCCATATTACTTAAAGCATTGAAATCTTTTCCGTTGGGCGATGTGGGACTAAAACCTTCATCTGTTTTTCCTCTCTTCCACCTTTGCTAAGAAAGTTAGGAAGGGAGAGCCGCTGCCATGGCCGTCGCAGCGGCGGGTCTCGGTCGCGGCCCTCTCCGTCCAACTGGTGGCCAACAGGGCCACTGTCCAGCGGCCCGACTCCCCGGCAGCCGCTGCGGCCCGCCGTCCCGGCGAGCCCGCAGCGGCTGCGGCTCCCCGTCGCCGCCATGGCCACCGCGGGCGGAGGAAAGGGAGGATTCGGCCGCCATGGCCTGCGGCCCGCCGCTAAGCGGCCCCGGCCGCTGCCAGCGGCGCCAGCCGCTGCCACGGCGCCCGGCCGACGCCCCTGCGGCCCGCGACCGCGGGCTGCGGCCGCACCCTGCGGCCGAACCCCGCGGCCTCCGTAGCCGACCCCCGGCCTCCGGCCCCCCGCCTTGTGGCCGCCCCGCGGCCTGCAGGCCGTGCCTACGGCCGGCGGCGGCGGTTGCGCCACCGTCGTTTTAGGAGAGAAGGGGCCACCGGTTTGGCCCCCTTCTCCTCTTTTCGTTTGGGGAAGAAGATGAATAGTGTTGGGTTTCGGGTTTCTAAACCCGCAATCCGAATCCGGTTTTAAAAAAAAAAAAAGTGAAGGGATTAACAGGTTTCCGGGTTATTGGGTTTCGACCCGCAACCCGAAACCCGAATCCTTTTGACTAAACTGTGAGTTTTGCAAAGAAACCCCTGACAATATGTTATTCTAAACAAGGGGATTCCGAAATTCATCTATGGTCCCCAGCCGAAAGTTTAAATTACAGAAAGGTCCTAAAGTATATTTATTTGATCCCTGTACTTAGGATTTATTACAGAACGGTACACTGATTATTACATATTGGTCTCTGTAATGAATTTATTACATAAATGATCAATTTATATGCTTTCTTATGATGATACATGATTGTTTAAATTATTCATATTGTTCATGATAAAAGGATGATATATGCATGAGACGAGCCAAAGCATCTTATGTAGGAAAAGATATATCAATGATTAAATTTTTGCATATTTGTGGTGACGAGCCAAAGCATCCCATAAATTTTAGAATGCTTTAGTTTAATTTAATCAATAAAGAGTCTTTTTATCATCATCTCATGAAATTAAATAGTTGCATCATATATAATGAACCGGCCCCAAAGGGAAATCATTATACAAAGTTAATGATGGGATGAAATAATGTTATTAGTATGATATTTATGATGAATCTTGTTGCCCAAAGGCCTTGAATTCTTCATTAATATTGAACAATATCTAGTAAAATTTTATCCATTGAATAACGGTGTCTAAGAAAGCTTATCAAAAAGGCATACGTGCCTAAGAAAGGCTGGTACTTAAGTGAGCCTAGTGCTCCACCACCGATCTGGAGCTGATCTTGCCTGTTATTCTTTGGATTTTTCCAACTAGATATATAAAGTTCATTAAATATCACACTTAATGCATTAGTTTTTATCGTAAAGGGGTAAATCATATAAAGTTAATTTTGATTTACTCACTAAATTGCTAATATGGATTAGTGATTTAGATAAGGTTTTAGCATAATTGTAGCATGCATATTGATAGTAAGCATATGTTTTGGCAGCTTTGTTTCCGACAGTTTTTTCACAATCCACATCATGCATCCCAATACTTAATGGTTCAAATTTCTCGGAATGGAAAGAAAGACTGACATTTACTTTAGGGTGCATGGATATTGATCTGGCATTTCGTGAGGACATGCCACCTGTCCCCCACAGAGGAAACTACGCCAGAGGAGAAAAAGTTGTATGAGAGGTGGGAGCGGTCAAACCGCTTAAGTCTTTTACTCATACAAAATCATATCTCCAGAAAGATAAGGGGTTCAATTCCTGATTGCAAAACTGCAAAAGAATTCTTAACAGCAGTAGAAGAGCAATTTGTGAGTTCAAAGAAAGCCCTAGCCAGCACCTTAATATCAAGGTTTGCTTCCTTGAAGTATAATGATAATGGTGGCATACGCGAGCACATTATGGAATTACGTGACATCGCTGCCCAATTAAAATCATTGGAAGTAGACATGTCAGAGACTTTTCTTGTACACTTTGTTCTTAATTCTCTGCCTATGGAATATGCACCATTTAAGATCTCATACAACACACATACAGAAAAATGGACTATGAATCAACTTTTAGCCATGTGTGTTGATGAAGAGCAGAGAATAAAATAAGAGAGGCAAGAGAGTATTTATCTCACCTCTCATAAGGGAAAAGGACATAAAGAGGTCGGCGGTACCAGTCATCATATTCCTGTTAAGAAGAAGAAAATGAAAGTGTCAGCCAAAGTGACTGATAAAAGGCAAATAAAGTGCTTCTTCTGTAGGAAACAGGGACATTTGAAAAAGGACTGCACCAAAGTACAAGAAATGGCTCGAAAAGAAAGGTACTTCTCTTTCCTTAGTGTGTTATGAATCAAATTTTATTGATGTACCTCATAACACATGGTGGATTGACTCTGGTGCTACTATCCATATATGTAAAACTTTGCAGGGATTATTGAACAAAAGAATTCCAACGGAAAGTGAGCGAAGCATCATAATGGGAAATAAGATGCGTTCACATGTGGAAGCTGTTGGAACGTTCAAATTGACCCTTAAAGACTGGCCATATTTTGTATCTAGAAAATACCTTCTATGTACCTGGATTTTCAAGAAACTTGATATCTGTTTCTAAACTTACTTCCTTTGGATATACCGTTTCATTTGGACGGTCATTTGTAAACCTTTCCTTGAATAATATTATTGTTGGTAATTGCTTGTTAGAGGATGGTTTATTCAAATTAGACCTTGATATATCCTTTGAGCTATCCCTTTTATCCCTGCAAAATAAAGATCATTATGGATTAAAACGTAGCATGATAAATGAAAATTCTTCTATGTTATGGCACCGAAGATTAGGTCATATCTCTATAAAAAGAATCAAGAGATTAGTAAATGATGAAATTTTACCAACCCTTGACTATGGTGATTTTGAAACTTGTTTAGACTGCATCAAGGAAAAGCAGACTAACAAGTTTAAGAAAGGTGCCATAAGAAGCACAAATTTATTGGATCTCATACATACAGATATATGTGGGCCCTTTTCGACCCCATGTTTTACTGGTCATAAATATTTTATCATCTTATTGATGATTACTCACGCTATGGTATCTCTACTTGTTGTATGACAAGGCTGAGGCATTAAATGCCTTTAAGCTTTTCAAAAACAGAGGTAGAGTTACAACTTGATAAAAAGATTAAAGTTGTGAGATCAGATAGAGGTGGTGAATACTACGGTAGGTATACTGAAACAGGACAGGCATTAGTCCATTTGCTCGATTTCTTCAAGAGCAAGGTATAGTTGCACAATACACTATGCCTGGTACTCCTGATCAAAATGGAGTTGCGGAAAGAAGAAACCGAACATTAAATGGAGATGGTAAGAAGTATGATTAGTCACTCAACTCTCCCAATTTCTCTGTGGGGTGATGCCTTAAAAACCGCTGGCGTATATTCTAAACAGGGTTCCTACTAAAGCTGTCCCAAAAAACACCTTATGAAGTTTGGACAGGTAGGAAACCTAGTTTAAGACATCTACACATTGGGGGTGTCAAGCTGAGCAAGGGTGTACAAACCCACAAGAGAAAAAGTTGACTTTAGAACCATTAGTTGTTATTTTATTGGTTATCCAGAAAAAGTCCAAGGATACAGATTTTATTGCCTAATCATACTTTGAGGATTGGGAGATAAGAAATTCTAGATTCTTAAAAATGACCAAATCAGTGGGAGTATAAAATCTCAAGAAATTAATTTTGAGGAAAAGCAAACTCCGTATGATGTGCAAGATTCAAATAAGCAGCCAATGATTCCTCCACTATTATGATAATGATTTGGAGAGGATGAGTCTACTATTAATGTTCCACTTGAATCTGTGCCAGTTATCACTGAAAATGTTGCTCCTCCACCTATAGAACCAGTGGATCAAGAAGCAACTTTAAGAAGTCATCAAGAGTAAGGAGATCTCCAATTCCACCAGATTATATAGTATACCTTCAAGAAAACGATTATGACATAAGAATATAGATGATCCAATAAATTTCTCACAAGCCATAAGTTCAGTAAATTCCTCCAAATGGCTAGATGCTATGAAAGATGAGATAGATTCTATGGCTAAAAATAATGTTTGGAATCTAGTTGAACTACCTCCTGGAGCTACTGCAGTACGCTGCAAATGGGTTTTTAAAACCAAAAGAGACTCCAAAGGCAAGGTAGAGCGACATAAGGCCAGACTTGTTGCCAAAGGATTTACTCAAAAGGAGGGTATTGATTATCATGACCTTCTCTCCAGTTTCAAAGAAGGATTCTTTAAGGATAATTATGGCTTTGGTGGCTCATTTTGACTTAGAGCTGCACCAAATGGATGTGAGAACTGCATTTCTTAATGGAGATTTAGAGGAAGAAGTTTACATGAAACAACCTGAAGGTTTTGTTTCAGAAGGTCAGAGTCAAAAAGTTTGCAAGCTAAATAAGTCTATATATGGACTCAAGCAATCATCCCGACAGTGGTATCTTAAGTTCAATAACGTCATTTCTACATTTGGCTTTGTAGAAAATGTTGTTGATAGATGTATTTATCTTAAGATCAGTGGGAGTCGATTTATTTTTCTAGTCCTATATGTAGATGACATTTTGCTTGCTAGTAGTGATTTGGCATTGCTTAGGGAGACTAAGCAATTTCTCTCCAGTAATTTTGATATGAAGGATATGGGTGAAGCCTCATATGTCATCGGCATTGAGGTTCATAGAGATAGACACTACAGGAAAAAGGACCTATCCCGACGCTTTCCTGGAGCTTTGGCGACGCTAATTAGCGTCGGCAAAAACACCCCGACGCAAAGCCAAGCGCCGGCAAAGCGTCGGATATACCAGTGTGGCAAAAGTTTTGCCGATGCAGGAGAAAAGCGTCGGCAAATATGCTATACCGATGCTTATATAGCGTCGGCGATAAACCGACAGGGCGTTTTCCCCGACGCTTTTTTGCGTCGGCAATTCCTGATTTACCGACGCTTGTATAGCGTCGTCGACATTAACTTTTTCCCGACGCTTTTAAGTGTCGGAAATTGCTCAATTGCCGTGGTGCCACGACCTTTTTTACCGACGCTTAAAAGCGTCGGCACAAGCATCAGGGACCTCTTTATTCATGGACCTCTTTATTCATGCTTGTAATTTGTATTTGAAATATTTGTTCATGGACCTCTTTAATCCGTGTACAGAGAGCAAGATGATATAATCCATAGGAGATATCCATCAGAATTCATCCCCAAAACACTGTTTTTTTTGTTTGTTTCTTTTGGTGAGCAACGTTCTTAAAACACATTCATTAGACTGCCAAATCAGAAAACTAACAGAGTACAAGAAGTAATAATTAACCACATTTTCTGGACATGACAATCCTTCCTTTCTACACACCGCTTGATTACAATTCAGAAGTGAACAAGACTAAAAAAGTCCTATAGTTTAATCTATCTGACATCACCCAAGATACAAAGCCCCTTACAAAAGATAGTTTCAAAGACTTCACAGAAGACCTCACAGATAGAAATTATTCTCGAACTCCCGCGAGTTGACTTATAAAACACTGCATGTCCATGTGGATATTTAGAATTCACACTTCTTCATTGGCATTGAGAGCTCTTTCTAATCGGAATCAGTCCAAGGCCTACACGAAAAATGAACCAAAAACCCACTCCAACAGCACTTGGTTTAGATCAGCTCGGTAGTATCACCTAATGGCATGTCAATTAGTTCTACCTTCACTGAACCAAAAAACATCCAAGAGCCAGGTCTCAAGCGAGGAGAGTGGCATGTGTGAATCTGAGATTGTACTGCTTTCACCTTGGAAGAAGCTTGTTTCAGACATCTCTGGTGTCGACGAGTCCACATTGAGCAATGATTCAAGCATAGTTGGCGCTGCAGTGAGATCATGGTTGGCTGCACTGGCTGATTCCTCGCTGGAGGATGAGTCAGTCCCAACCATATTTTTTACTGACAAGATGAGTCAGTCCCAACCAATATAGGCATAAACCACAGTGAGCCTAGGACCAAAGTACTTCATATTATATGATAAGAACATATATTAATTTATAAGTTGACTCAAATTGTGCAAAGAAAGCTCATATATTCTAAAGTTTTTTTTTTTCGGGATCTAAGGCATGTCTGATATTTTACCTATTGCCAAGAAGAGCTTGGAGATGGATTATGAGCTTCTCCTCTTGTTCTGTGAAGTTGCCTCGCTTGATCCCTGGCCTCAGGTAATTAGTCCATCTTAGCCTACAGCTCTTGTTGCATCTCATCAGCCCTACCAAACACAAGAGAGGATTTAATAAACGAATAACTACACAGCGTAAACAAAATTGACACTAAAGACCACCTTTTTAGATCTAGATTTGTAGACCCTCTGCATCCAAACTAAATTAGGGTCTCAATTAGTAAGCTCACCATGTGGAAGGAGAGATGAAGAAGAAGTCAAGAGGATATCTAATCAACACACTAACACATCACGACAGAAGAAAAAACTAACCAAGAAGAACTCAAAAGGATATCTAATCAACACACACCAAACATCACAATAGAAAAAAAACTAACCAGTTCACGGAAGGCCACCCTTTTTGGTGATCAAAACTACATAAAGCCTCAGCAAATAGCTAACTCATTTGGATATGATGAGAGGCCATCCTGTCAAAAGGGACGCAGAAGGGCGTGATAGAGAGGTTAGAGGAGCTTAATTACCAGTACTAGTAGGCACAGCCCTCCAGTTCCCAAGGAATTCCTGATTTAAAAAAAAAAAAACAATCAAATTATAAAATACAAATTACAAAACATTCGTATTATACAATAATCAGTATTATACATATCTAACTCATAAAAATCTAGAATGCATCAGGGACGGGATTCAGCTCCATCATCATCTTGTCTAGTAGCGTTTGAAGAATCAGGAATCTACAAAAAAAAAAAAGAAGAGAAACATAAAAGTAGAATAAGTGATACATTAACTCATATATCAAAGATAATAGTAAAGTATTGAAATATAAAAAGTTAATTACCTGAGAAGGTAGAAATCGTTGTAACATGATGTAATATTCTACGCTGAGACTGCAAATTGCTTGGTTTTTGCTTCAGCTCTCAATAGTTGCTTAAGAGACGAACTTCTCAGTGTACTACCTTCTCTGGCATTTCTATATATGCCCACTGAAGACAACTGAGGGGGTAACTCCACGCCGTAACCTCGCACTCGACCATAAGCTCTGGCCCACAATTCAGTAAGCACTGAGCTTCAATATTCGCGCGGATTGATGATACCCCGACGCGCTCTGAAATAAGATTTGTTCCTATTCTATATCTCTCAAAAAAAAAATCAAATTAATGTATGCGAAAATAGAACCAAAAAAATACAGCACAAGTCAAAGATGATACATACAACTATATTCTTGACTCTTCCGGACAAAGCTTCCATCTCGGTGGGTGTGAGTCATCCTATAAACTCCACCCTACCAGGCCCTCCCATTATCATCCACCTACAACAAAAAGTTATCACGAGTATACATGCTATGATAGAATAATTTAAGATAAATTAAAGAGTTTCAAAAAAACTTACGAATTCAGCTCTACGCCTCGCATAATCATGAGCCTGAAGTGTGAGGAACATCTGCGAGCTCGAGCAGCTCTACAATATTGAAAGTCTTCCCGAAAAACAATAAACAATGTAATTTATACAATGTATAAATTTCTAATCTATAATAATATTAAATACAATCTAAGGTATTGAAAATATACACAACCTGACTCTCTCGGAAAACCAGTAGGGACAAGCTTCCCTCCATGATGAGATTACATCTGAGGACAAACACGGCCACCTCCTCTTCAGTCATCGCCTCGTCTTCCAATCCGCCTTATAGCTTTGCCTTATACTTCTTTGCGGTTGACGGACTTCAGCACCAATCATGCTATTTGCAGGAAGGACAAACTTTGTCTACATCAAAGTCAAAAATGTTATATCAATGTTAAATCGAAAATAAATGAAAATAGCAACTTCAATCTTTACCTCAACAATTCTAAGAAGCAATCTTATACGAAGGAAGCATTTCATCCATTCGTATAGTTGAGCGGACACAATTGCCTTCCGCGCAACTGATCCAAAAAAGTGATAAAATGCTTGCAGCATTTGAGGGCTGCCCAGTTCTTGCAATGGACGACAATCTTCTCATCCTCAGGTAGGCTCCATACGTCCGGCTCGAGTGGGCCCTCGTGTTCTCCTCACTCTCCCCATCACTTATAAAATAACAAGTCCATTAAAGGTAAATGATTTAAAATAGTTATTGTAAGAGAAATTAATATAAAACTATAATCAAATTACCAGGACGCTCAGTCATCCGTGTCGGACATCTGCAGGTGGGCGTGCTCAGACTGGGACCCGGACTGAGTAGGGGCTCATCGGCTGCTGGGAACGATCAGAAGTAGATCCCACGGATGTGCTGAAACTCAATATTCTGAACGTTTTTTCGCGGCATATGTAATCTAGTATGCACAAAAAGAATCAATATAGTTAAATATAAAGTATAAAATAATTTATAAATTGCAAAATAATTTAATGCATAAAATATGTTTTACTCACCATTAAGAAACTAGCCAGCTCTCATTCAACATCCATCCTAACCAAACTAGTAGAATCAGTTATCAATGGCGAACATTAAAAGCATACACTGAGTAAATCCATCATCCTCCTCGCTAACCCTTTTTCCTATCATACAAGTCCCTAGGTTTAGTCTTAAAAAAACAGACCAATCTTTACTTTAGAGCTTGCACGAAGAACACTTGTTGAGCTTGAGATGAAAAAACAAATGGGTCATCTTCAATAGCACACCAGTATGTATCAACCTGAAAAATTTACTAGTGTGAAGCCATTTATATCTTGCCTCAAACCTCTAGATGAGTTTATATCCACCCAATCACATCGAAATAATGCTACCTTAAAGTTCCGTAATAATCCAACTCATAAACATCTGTTAGGGCACCATAATAATTTTTCCGTCCGCCTCAACATAACTCCACTATTTTGGGATTTTCTAAATTTTTACGTTTTTTTTATGAAATTTAAAACCATTTATAATGAACCCATCATATCTGTTGACAATATTGTTCGGACCTCGAGCAAGGACTATTAATTCATTGGAACAATGTCTCTCCATCATGGTCGGTACCTAAAAAATTTAAGTCAGATAATAATTAATTTTACAAAGTTCCGATCGTAGAATATAATAAAAGACCTAATAGGATTCAACGTCTAACCTGTTTTAATAACCATTCAGGAAATAACTCAACCAACCATCTTTGCTCAATCCTTGGGTAGGATGAATGTTATTGTTGGCGCTTCGCTGAGCCACTAAAAATCTCTGCATGAGAAAAAAATTATTTGTTTTGAATATTATATCTGATATGACAGTAAATTGTGATTTGTTATAACCATACTGACCTGCGATACTCGGATATTAAGTCACTGTGAAGTAAGACATAACGATGTGCCTGTGCCAATAATTTATGATGATACAGTATTCAGCTTTCCCCACAAATCTTCCACCAGATGAGAACTTGTACTCCTCTGCATTATGTATAATATCGTAATTCCTTTGTGGTCGATTAAAAGCAGTTTCAACTCCTTCAAGGTATCTCGAGCAGAATGTCAAACACTCATCAGCAATATATCCCTCCGCAATCGATCCCCGGGATAGGCTCGATTGCGTACATATTCCTTTAAGCGCACAAGATAACCTTCAACAGTAAATTTTAATGCTCAACATCAACATCGAGGAAGAATAATAGGATATATATTCATATTAATAATAAATATGGACTTAGAGTTTAGAATATCACCTCTCAATAGGATACATCCATCGGTAGTGAACGGTCCACTAAGTTTAGCTTCCGCCGCTAAGTGAATGAGTAGATGAACCATAATAGTAAAAAACCCAGGAGAAAGATCTTCTCCATATGGCACAGTGTTAGTGCAACATTAGACCTCCAATTGATCAAGCTCCTTGGATCTAGAACTTTGGAACATAATGCCTTAAAGAAGGATGATAACTGAGTCACAATTGCAAGAACTTGTTTCTGTGTTGATGATCTTAAAGCCAATGGGAAGATATCTTGCATCAAAATATGGCCATCGTGACTTTTAAGATTCGTAAGTTTTCGCTCTTTAAGATTAACGCATCTTGAAATATTCGATGTATACCCATCTGGAACCTTCATATTTTTCAAAACCGTTAGAAAAAGATCTTTCTCTGGAGTAGACATTGTGTAATATACAGGAGGTATAAAATATTATCATTGGGTTGTTCTTTCGGATGAAGCTCTTGTCTTATGCCCATGTCTTTCAAATCAAGACGCGCTTTCAAGTTGTCTTTAGTCTTTCCTTCAAGATTTAACATTGTCCAATCAAATTATCACAAACATTCTTTTCTATAGCATGACATCAAGATTATGTCGAAGAAGATTATACTCCCAATAAGGTAATTCAAAGAAAATGCTCTTTTCTTCCATAACTGCTTCTGTGTAGATACCGAGTTTGTGCCATCGTCATTTTCCTGTTCATAAATACTGTCATCATTCTCGAAGTTGTCAGCGTCCTCAAAAACCTGTGTCACTGACTGCCAACATCCCCCTTCCCCGCTTCTTTGAACTGTTGAATGCCTTACAGGTATATAGTTAGTGCTATGAGTTTGTTTAACGAAAATATTTTTGACATGGACAAAAATATTCCCATTCATTTTAGATTTCTCAGAAGCAAATTTAACGAAATTCTGAACTCCATTCAAATATTCGGCACTGGATCTCGACTTATTTATCCAACTTTTGTCCATTCTATTAAAATACTGAATTGAACTGCAAGTAATATAAACAATAATAAACGAAATTAGGGTATGAATCACAATACGAAATCGTGGTACAAAAAGATCTTGGCAAATTTTATTAATACAAAATATAAGATTCCGAGAGCATATGTTGTTCAGTAATTGATCCAGGTCGGTCGAACCCAAGCTAGATCATGAAAGAATCCAGAGGTCAAGCAACAGTAGTAATTCACTCATAAGGGATACAAAGGCAGGAGGTATAAGGTTCCACACACAGAATTATCTCATCACCAGCTACATGTGGCACATGAAGAGTACCAGTTCACAGAAGGTATGGTTTTTTTATACTGATGTTTACGTTGCGGCAGAGTTTATCTTCAAGTGAACTGCCTTTGCAGGATATGAAACATCAGTAATCATATTATCTTACAAAAGTAATGTGTTTTAGGAATTCTATTTGCATGGTAGTGAGATTGTATGCACTTTAAGAGATTTGATCAGCGACCTAGAGCATTCCTTATTTGAAGTTATGGAAACGTGTTTCATGCTATCTTCTAGGGACTCTTTTTAGGATTTAAGCCATGTTTCTGTATTGTTATAACTAACAACAAAGATAACTTAATTGTAAGATATACCCATATATGTTCAGTGATTGGAGACTTCAGTTATTTTGAAGTATAACTGGGTGCAATCATGCTATCAATGTGACCAATGTGTGAAGCTGACAGCAAAACAGGCAGGTCTATATGATCTTAGAGTTTCCAGCCATATACTAGGTGTTCACCAGAGTCAAATTGTTCAGAGGTTAAATCATAGATAGAATCAAATTGTTCTAGGCTTTTTTGTTTGGGGCTGAAGCACTGACTTATCACTATTTTTGAACTAGTCTAGACATTGACATGCACTGATAAAAGAGGAACAACCATGACATCAGTTGAGCTGATTTGAACATTAATTTCTTCCACACTGGTTCAACGCTTAACTTATTGATGATAATTTTACAAATTTTTATCATATGTGTCTTAAAGAGAAACAAGCATAATAGTTGTCCTCTCCTATCTCTTTCTTTCTTTTCTTTCTTTCTTCTTTAAGCAAAATGGTGGGAGAACCACCGCATTTTATTAGACATGAAAAGGGTAACATGGCTTCTGCTTCTTCTATATTTATATTGGCTGCAGACGAGGTCACAGGTGACTAGAGTAATTACATTCTGATGGAAGATGTCTGGAATCATCTAGTTCACGATATTCTGACAATTACTCTTAAGTGTTTTGAATAGCCTTCATCAATTGTCTATGTTGACTTACATATGCCGACTAAGACCTACCTGAGCGAAGACCAAAGATGAAACGAGGTGAGTCGAATGAGGGAACATTTGTCAGTTACCCAGAAGGAAGAGTGGTGGAACCCCCCATGTATCAGATGCCCATTTGAGACTCGATTCGCCCTCCATGGTCCTTTCGAACCAGATATTGTCCATAGAAGTTTTTGGCATAACCAATGACAGGACTAATAGAGAGGGTTCGTTGACAGAAAAAAGAAACGTGACTTTTAGAGGAACCAGTAAGTGAAGTCAAGAATGGACAGTAATAAACAGTTAAAAGAAATGTTTATCATTTGATTACCAACAAAAAGAATGCATATAGATAAGAGGGCATTGAGGCCCATCACAAGCTCAAGAGATGGTATTGACATCTTTCCTAGGAATTGCCAAGGTATCTGGCCGACATTTGAGTTCCAACATGAAAATTGAAACAAAACCATTAAGACAAGGTCCTTACATGCTAACAAAGTAACATGTGGCACCGAAGTGCAAACCCAATTATGGTCCAATCAAAAGTCTAGCACACCAGAAGCAGGGGCAATGACCAAAACCATTTTCTTGCATGGCTCAAGGTCTTCTAGCATGGAAAGACCAATTTGAGAATGTTTCCTAGATACAGAACAAGGTCAGGAAGGCCTAGGGATTTATAAAAACCCCTATAGAGTTTGACCTTTGGTCACATGAGCTTTGCCCCCACAGACTTTGTAAAGCCCGTGCTATTATCAAATTGGTCACATGAGACAGGCCTTAAAAGAGTTTGGGCTGCATCTTGAATGGCGGCAAGCCCCTGAAGGGATACCTACAGGATCTTAAAATGTTAATGAAATAAAGAGAAGAAAAGGAAGGTAGAAGGAATCGACCCTTTGCACGTCTTATGGAAACTTCGTATATAATCATTAATATAAACTATCTTACAACTGTATATTGTGAAGAATTGACGAATAAGAATTTTTTGAAGAAAAAATCACAGATAATAGAAGTTATCTGACAAATAAAAGGCAGAAATCTACCTCTCGAAGAAAACACCATCTATTCTCCACTATTTAATTTTATTCAGGACCCAAATCAGACTGTCAATGAAATAATTAGATAAAAGACCACCTGATGCTAAGGAATGAAATAGACTCCATTATTAGACAGAATCATCGGAAATACCATACAAATAGCAATGAATTTCTGCTAGTAACATGAAAACTGGAATTATTTACCCGAAAATTTCTTTACGAGAGTATGAGGATCACTTACCTCAGACGACGGCGATGTCGACGGCGGCGGAGTAGCTACGGCTCGCTCGGGATGGGAGTGAGATGTCGGCGCTAGGCATCGACCGCAGAGGATGAGGAGACGGGCCGGGCGAGAGTTAAAGACAAGAGAAACAAAGAGGAGGAGAGGAGGAGAAGGAAGAAGGAGGAGTAGGAGGCTTACCTCAGACGACGGCAAGGTCGACGGCGGCGGAGTAGCGGAGTCTTCGATCGCCGATCGGGGCTAGGGATGGAGGTGAGATTAGGGCTCAGAAGGAGAGGGGGCCGATCGAGTAGGGATTACCTCAGAAGGAGAGGTCGACGGCAGCGGGAAGTCGCGCGCCTCGCAGATAGAAAAGAGAGGGGCTAGGGCTCGCAGATAGGAAATGAGGAGAGGGGGCCGATCGAGCGAGGTGGGGTTTTAAAGTTTTCAAACGACGCTTATAAGCGTCGTTGTTCTTGAACTATAACGACGCTTTAGAGCGTCGTTGCAGATAGGAAATCAGGAGAGGGGCCGATCGAGCGAGGTGTTGGGGTTTTAAGGTTTCTAACGATGCTTATAAGCATCGTTGTTTCTTAAACTTATAACGACGCTTTAGAGCGTCGTTGCTTGTTTCGCTTTTCCAACACTAACCCAAAGCATCGGGAAAGGTTGGCTGTGAGCCAACCTTTACCGACCTTTTCCCTAGCGTCGAGAAAAGTTAGTCGCAAAACCAACATTTCTTGTAGTGAGATCTAAGGAAAAGTTTGTCTATCTCAAAAGCCTACATTAAGAAAATGTTGGAGAGATTTGGTATGGAAAATTCCAAACCAAGCCCAGTGCCTATTACTAAAGGTGAAAGTTGAGCCAATCACAATCTCGAGGAATGAAATTGAAAGGGAGCATATGAAGCATTTTCATATGCTTCACTAATTGGGACTTTAATGTATGCTCAAGTCTGTACCAGACCTGATATAGCATATGTTGTGGGATTACTGGGAGATTTAAGCTAATCAGGAATGGAACATTGGAGAGCTGCAAAGAAAGTATTGAGATATCTTCAAGGAACTCAAGATCATATGCTCACATACAACAAATCCGATCTTTTGAAGATAGTTGGATACTCAGACTCAGACTTTGCGGGATGTCAGATAGTAGAAAATCAACATCAGGTTATATCTTTCTACTAGCTGGTGGTGCAGTCTCGTGGAAGAGTTCGAAGCAAAAGATGACAGCTGCTTCAACAATGGAGGCTGAGTTATTAGCATGCTATAATGCAGTTACACAGACTATTTAGTTGAGGAACTTTATCGTAGGCCTACAGATCATGACACTATTTCAAGGCCCATAAAGTTATATTGTGATAATTTAGCAGCAGTTTCCTCAATAAAGAATAACAAGATATCCAATGAAAATAAGCACATGGAGGTGAAATATCTTGTTATAAAAGAAAAATGTGATGACCATAAAGTTTCAGTTCAATACATCAATACTGTGCTTATGTTGGCAGATCCTTTGACCAAAGCAATAACCCCGAATTGCATAAGGAGCATGTCAGTCAAATGGGCCTTTTCTGTATAAATTAATTGATGTATTATTGTGCACATTTCAGATGGTTGTAAATCACATTTATTATATTTTCTACTTTAATGAATTCATGTAAGTTTATGCATATTATGGTAGCAGATATGGTGACCAAAGAATGGATTTTATGATAAGTTCATTCATAGGGGTTTGGTTATGATTGGTTTAGTAATATAGTGATCATGGAAGGTTTAACGCCGATCAAAATAGTTGTTATTTCCGCCATGGTTCGTATTATTATTCTCAACAGTAATCAAACATAAAGCTTGCCCAAATTGATATCAGGATAGAAAGAACACGCGTATAAAGATTATAACATTCAAGTGCTAAGGATATTTCACTTGTCAATATGGTCCAGTGGAAGAATGTTGGGATCGTCGTCAAGTTGTGGGCCACATTGACAAATGGGTGTCAATATGGTCCAAGTGGGAGAATGTTGGATCCCGTTTTAATTAAACCCTGATCTCGTTTAATTAGAACCCCACGTTTGACAAGTCTGTTCCTTGAATTTCGTAAATCCTGATAATCACAAGGGCATTAAGGTATTTATCACAGTAGTGAAGGGTTACCTTGATGGGGGGGTGAAGTCTCTTCACGGGTGTAACCACCTGCAGCGTTCTCGGGTCCCTGGAGAGGGCTATAAATGAGCTTGTTAGACCCCTTCCTCTAAAGGATATATTAAGAGATCTTCTCCAGAAGATCTCTCGTTAATCTCTCTTCAGATCAGAGAAAATCTAGATTGACCGCGGCTGCGCACGCATTCTCAGAGTCCCAATTAAAGATGGATTTAGCGAATCAAGGTATGATTTATAATTCATTAAGTTAATCATTCCATCAGCAACCTGTAGTCACCTTGTCCACTACTGAAGCCGAGTTCATTGCTCCAACTTCATGTGCCTGTCAAACAATATGGTTAAGAAGGATATTGGAAAGTCTCAGCTATGCCTCAACATGATTCCATAACAGTTTTCTGTGATAACAGTTCTGCAATTAAGCTTTCTAAGAATCCCATGATGCCATGGTCGCAGCAACATATTGATGTTCATTTTCATTTTCTTCGTGAGCTCACAAAAGATGGAGTTGTGAAGATGGTTCATTGTCATACTCAAGAACAGTTTGTAGATATAATGACTAAACCTTTAAAGCTTGATGCATTCTTGAAGATACGTGACTTATTGGGTGTTTGCTCAGATCCATGTGTAAACTGATTGCTAAAGCATTCAGTTTAAGGGAGGATGTTAAAGTTATTAGAGTATTGTTTATTGTTCAGTTTGTTATTTGTTCTGTTTTACTTTCCCTATTGTTAAGGCATGTGTTGTCATTTGACCTATTCCTTAGTAATTTTACTACGTCTTTAGGTTTGTTAAACGTGGGCTGCATTTTTTTGTTTTTCAGTTATTTTGTAAGGCTATTTACAAGCTGTTCTTCATTCAATGAAATAAGATCATTCTCCCAAATTTCTTGCTTTCTGCACTAAGTTCTCTTGACAATGGAGAGATGGGTGCCAAGAAATCAAAGTTAATAGTTGGAAATAATGCAACCTATATGTTGATTCCCTTGATATGGAGCCAAACAAAGATCTCCCCACTTGTCAATTGACAACATATTAGTTTAAGCATTTGGCTTAATTGAGGAGTGGATTGTGGCACGAGGAAAAAATAAAATGCATGAAGAGCTTGTTAATCTTGTAATTGCATTAAAAGAAAGTCTATATATTATATTACTAAATGAGTGATAAGCATACTATTTTATATTATATCTACCAAATTTTGTGACAAAATGATCTTAGTTTTTCTCTTCATATATATATATATAACCAGAAAGTTAGTCAAAACCAAAGAAAATAAAATATCGGTATTCTTTATTTAAATCATTTATTTTATATCTCTTTTTTTTGGTAGAGTATTTTTATCTCTCTTATTATCTAATGTTTTGAACTTTAAAAAGGTGAAAGATGTCAAAGAAAAAAAAAAATAATTGAAGATGATGATGATAGCAAAGTTGAGGAGTAATCAAAATGGCCTTCGAAAGTTTAAGATATTTATTTTATATTTTTTTTAAAAAAATAAATAATAAATTCTTTTCAAATTTTCAAATTAATATTTTTCTCTCTTAGCTGCCTTTGAATTTTTCATCGAGCTTTCCATCTTTAACAACAAACATTTCTTAAAAAATCATATTTAAAATTTAAATATTAATTTTTTAAATAAATGTAATTATGAAATTTAGATCTAAAACCTCCAACATAATCTAAGTTGCAAAACTATCCCACCTTACAGTTATTGCAGCTATCATAAAATACGTATAGAAAAATAACTTTAACTAGATGCATAGTAAGCAATAACATATCTTTTTTAGATTGTCCTTAAGTACATTCATTAGCTTTGTAAATAAAAAATATCAATATCTTTTTTAATCTTGAAAAATGTATCGTTTATTCTAATAGTAGGTCTTTCCTAGTGAAAAAAAGGTTAAATTATCGAATAAAGTAAATTTAGACGATGATAGTGATCATTGATTTAAAAGCAACAAATATGGAGAGAGAAAAAAGATGCACCAGCCAACTTAGCAAGTACAATTGATGAATGTATATCTATGATAAATGTCTAGCATCCAATAAACACATTCTGTTATTATAAATCATAATTTATTTGTATATTATTAACATCGTGTATGATAAATTGGTATAATTATTAAAAAATTATCATTTTGTTAACAAATTATTTTTCTCACCTACTTTTTTGTTAATTATTAGTTTTAACTAATGCAGTGCAGTGCACCAAGAAGTCAAAGAATGCACGTATATTATAAAATTTAATGATTTCCTCCTTCGGGACGTTAATTAGGTACCATCACGTGATATCCTTTGTGAAAGAAAGCTGGACTCCTCCTTCAGCCCGAGCAATATATTGCAATAACACATTATTTTTCAAAAAAAGAATATTTGTTGCTATGTCCTTTTAAAAATTATAAGCATAACCACGATATCAGGTTCGACTCTAATACGATTCATGATAAAAAGTTTAAATATTATTATTTTTTGCATAAATACTCTTATATATATATCAAATTTTGCATAAATATTCTTCCAAAATTAATATTTGCATATATACCTCATAAAATAATTGTTTGTTAGTGTATTTTTTTATTCTTATTTTTGTATGTGTACCCATGCCATTTAGAGCCGTTAAAAAATAACGATTTTAAATTCAAATAACTAAAATATTTTTAATGGATAGATGTATAAAAAAAATATTTATAAAACGATCGTGATAGAAAATAATTTAAAAAATTTTATTTTGTTTTCAAAAAAAGGGCATTAAAAAACAGTATTTTATAAAAAAATAAATATAAATTTTAAAAAATATTTATATAAATTTAAATTTTTAGAAAAATATTTATGATTTTTTTAAAAAAAATATTGAAGGATGGACTGGCCGAAGCCAATATCTCCAGGGTGGCGTTCTTTTATCAACCGTTATGGGACCATTGACACTTGCATCCCGCGACACAAAGCCGAAAACTCCAACCGCCGATGCAGCCGTAAAAAGGCGGAGAGGTGCGATCTCCTTCAACGCTCGGCTCCTCTTTCCGCTATCTCCAACCAAGAATTCAAGAAACGAGCGAGAGAGAAACAAGAAGGAAAGAAAGGTCGAAGAAGAAGAGATGGACCATGGACGTCCTCCTGCGCTCCATCGACGTGAGGGATCTCCTCTCGACCCAGGAACTCGACGAGTCTTCCCCACTCTCCGCCCCCGACCTCCGCCTCCTTATCGACCACCTCCAGATCCGATCCCTCCACATCAAGGAACAGGGTCCGCGACTACGTCCTCTTCCACCGCCAAGATTTTGCCGACATCTTCTCCCGCTGCTCCCAGGGCATCCGCCGCCCTCTCTGACGCTCCGCCTCCTCTCCCACCGCCTCCTCGACCACGAGATCCGGGACATCTCCACGGAGATCCGGAGCAAGCGGCGAGAGGCGCTCGCCCTGGTGCGGAACATTTCTCTGCTGCTGGAGAGGCTGCTGTCCGCGAGGGAGGATCTCAGGTTCGGGAGTTTGGTGGGGCGTCCGAAGCCGTGCAGGATTTGAAGGTGGGACTGTTGGTTTCCGGGACGGTGGGTGGGAGCGGAGAGCAAGAAACGGCAGTCTTTGGGTTATTGTGGAAAGAGTGGATGGAGTGCTTCAATGAGGTATAAAAGATTTCATGGTTCCTTCCAATTTCTCACACTTACCTTCAAAGTCCTTTCTTTCCGTTTTTTTGGTAGTCAGAATGATGCATCGACATGGAGAAATTGAGTTTGCATTTTATCGACTTATTTCTTGTTGGTTCAGTTAAAGTCTCCCAGAATTTGTTGAAATTTAGTTTTTTTTCCTGTTTAAATTTTAAAGCTGCAAAAGGTGCTTGCAAAAGGTATAGAAAGTTCTGTCCAGTTTGACCAGAAAATGACAGAGTTACGGTAAGGTCTAGGTCCACCATTGGAGATATGGGTGAAATAAAGCTCCATCGGGCATTGGAGGCAATGGAGGTAAGTTTCCTCAATACATACGTTCTTAGTTTTCGAATACCACTTGGGAAAAGCAAATCCTTTAATTACCCTTCGCTAGCGGCTGACCTACTGTGGTTACTCTTTTGATAGCATTATCTTGGTTTTAATCTGTACGAAACAAACCCATATTTGACATTTATTCACATCCTTTGTTCCTCTCATTGACAGTGTATGGATCTTTACATCCCACGAATTGGCATTTCTTCTAAGGATGCATTTAGTTCGCGACCAGAATCAGAATGATTGGAATGGAAATCGGAATGGCTATATCCTCCAATGCATCTGGTTCGTGACCATAATCAGAATTATCAGAATGAAATTTGAATATTGCAGGAGAGCAGGGATTGGATTTTGGAGGATTGGAGCGTAAATCCCATTTCTCCTGGGAATCGGAATGGTAACACATATTTTACATTTGTAGTCCAAGTGTCATAATATTTTGTACAAGTTATCTTCAAGATCTATTTAGTTATATTTTGTTCAGATTTTATATCTATTATTGGGGAAAATATGGATGGTAAAGTATTGCTAGGTTTTACCCTGGATTATAGCTCATTATCTTTTACAGTGTTTCGAACTGCTAAGTTTATTAAAATATTCTTGCTGTATAGGTTGTAAGTATGTCATCGTTAGTTTCATACAGCAAATAAATTTTATAGCATACTCTTTATAGTGATTTATCAGGTCACAGTGCATTTGATGTGACCTTTTTCTTTGGCTATGTACTTTTTGATTTTGGGAGGTGCACTCCGATGTTGTTTAACATAAGCTTACTTGTTCATTTTTAGCTTCCTTTTTAGTAAAAGCTTCCATGTCTGTGGTGTCCTAATCAGTCTCCTGGGAGGAAGAAAAAGAAGAAGAGTCAAACAGATAAATGTATCTGTAATCAGTGAGCTGATCAAGTGAAAAATGATTCGTGAAAGTTGATGTACATATAGAACATGTAAAGTAAGAACCAAGGATATGACCATTGATATTTGTTTGTAGTGTGAGGCTGTCTTGATGCAAAATAGGTAAGTGCTATTAGTAGTCAAATTGTTAAAAGGGACAAAAGAAGGGAATGGAATGACCAAGAATACAGGTATTTTGCTTTCAAAACATGCATGCTTGAAGGCATGGATGTAGCTGCCTAGGGGTCTCATCAACCCAAGCTCGAGTGAATCAGGCCATACTCAAGCTCAGTTCAAATTATGATCAATCTGAGCTTGTGTCTGGCTAAATAATCTTGAACCAAACTCACTCTGTTGACGGATGCCTTGTCTGAGGGATTGGACAAATCCTACTTACAGTAAGACTTAAAACATGCAAAAGCAATAAATTTTAAAAAAAATAAAAATAAATATTAAACTAAATTGCCTAAATTACATTTCATCCATGTTGGATTAAAATTAGAAAACTCTGTTATAGTCCAAGAAATCATGAGGAATGTGTTTGTCATGGATGTTATAATGGGGCCTTCACCTTATTCTTTCGGATTCATGGTGTCTTGGCTCTTGGGCTGGGGATTCTTATACTCAAATAACCCATGTTCTGTTGTTTGACATTCTGACACTAAAACTTCTACCTGCTTGTTGTTGACTGGTTAAGAAGTGGCATGTCATAATTCATGATTGACAATTACGTTGCTAAGCTGCTTTTATGCTGTAATTCTCAGTGTAGCTCAACCATATCCAGCATGAGTTCTATATTGTCATCTTCTTAAGTGTTACCCAAGGCTATGCACCCTCATATTTGTCATACAATTTTTCAGAAAAAAATTAATTTTCTGACTTTCAGATTAAATCTGTGACAATTACATGATCATGCAGTGATCACACGAAATTCTAGTAGTGCTTCTCGCGCATTTATTTGACACTTCTTTTCCTATAAATGCAATTATCCATATCTCCATCCACTATCATTAGGATTAAATTGTGGTTTGTGACTATGCAGATTTCAAATTTATTATATTAACATGCTGGGTAAAATGTTTAATAGATAACTGCTGCTCCATCATATGTTCATAGGTTTGTCTTTTTCCTTTTTCCTTTTTCCTTTTTGTTAATAACCTTTATATATCCATGAGCAATTTGTGGACACGACAATTCTGTTCTACCACTGTTTTCTTTGCTGTGTCAATATGTTCCTTCTTCAAGATCACTGTGGCATTGCATACTTAAAAAGAACTTGTTGGCATGAACTTAAACCTGCATTCATTCATATATAAAGAAAACAGATCTTTGCGTCTATCTTTACAGTGATTTCCACTAGTTATATTCACCATAAGAACACCGAGTTGATTCAGTGTCCACATATTATTACTCTATGCCTATCTCGTGTGCTGTTATTATGTTTAATGTAATTCAGACTTTATTCTTTGACGTTTTTACCAATCAACTTTATTTTGATGTGCATAAATTTAATTGTGAACAATTAGTGCAGGATGCTTGTTTGCCATCCACAATAGTTGCAAATGAGTTATATTGTGCTGCATGGGATGCTTTACTTCTATAGAGAGCTGTTGTGCCAATCAGGGTTTGCACTTCATCATCTGTTGCATATATAAGAACTTTACTATCTGAACTTCCTGACTGCTTGTAGATATTTTAAATTTACATGAAATTGAATTTTATTTGTACTAAGTAGAATTTATCTTTTCAATATGGTCTTGTAATGGCATTAATTCAGTATTTTGCTGACCCAGAATTGCCATCATATTAGACTTGTTTCCCTATTGTTGCAAAGGTCATAGATTCAGCTCGCAAAGTACATTAATATTCATCTAGTTAGTTTTTGGGTGTTCGTCTTGCGTAGCACAATTTGTTGGAACATTAAATAGGCATTCCTAGCCAACACTTGGTACGCAAGCAACATCACTGAAATGGGGCGTTTTTTTGTTGCAAATTAGGATTTTTTTTCATTACAGCGACACTTGGTACACTTGTTACATCGACACTGCTTCAAGTTTGGACAAGAAACACTTTGGCCCCAAATTTTTAATTTTTTTCAATTAGCCATTATAATTTATTTTTTCATTGCAATGTGGCCATCTTCTAAGCTTGTCCATATGCAGCTAAGCTTGGAAGGAATGACCTTTTGATTTCCTCAGCTTTCACTTTCTTTTTGTTCAACAGGATCAAAGAGGTTGTAGAGGCAACTTCTCCGGAGGTTAAGAGAGTAAATTAGGATTCTCGTTGCTGTTAAATTTAACACTAGCATTTTTGTTATAAATAGTATAACGTCATGCAATAAGGAGGAGAGATGGTCTGCAATGCTATTTCATTTTTGTAATGATCTTTATCATCTAGATTCTCCATTACTCTAAGATGAATCGGTACAAGAATCATTAGGGTATCATGCTTGCTAGGGTATAGCTTGTAAAAGCCTGATAGTGGAAGTTGACTCTTGTTACAATAATGAGTGTACTGCAGGTCTGAAATCCTTGTAGGAAATTATGAGAACCCCACAAAATTCATTGCGGTTCCAGAGAGAGGAGCTCTGATATTTATTTAAAATGAATGTGCTATTAGTTTGACATGGTTGCAAAAGGGCAAGTCTACGTCTTACCTAGGGCGCTCCTTCACCCTCTTATAGATACCAGCTAACTCAAGCTTGTAGTTGTCACATAGCCTAGGCAACCCCAGGCAATACACTTGCTAACCCAGGCGGTTGCTTGGAGCCCAGGTGATCATGCTGGAGCCAAACTAAGAAGAAAAAAATCAAGCTTTCTTTGATTCAACTACTTATATAATTGCATTTAGAACTATTTCAGTAAGTTAACATTCTTAGGGCCCATTTGGGTTAATCCCGTGCAATCCGATGGGATGCAGCCAGGAGATAGCATGATGGTGAAGGATGGAACAAAGCAGGAGAGGAGGAGGGAGTGTGCATGGATGTCATCCTATTCTCACTGGGAAAAAAAAGACCCAGCCCTTTTATATCGCACTCTCTCCCAGCTTCATCATTGGATCACATGGGATTAATCCAAACAGGCCCTTAATGTACCGTAAGGTATATGTGAATGTAAATAAATTATGAATTTTTTTTACTAAATTTTTATTGAACTTACAATAAGATGATAGAAGAACTTGTATCATTGTTGTCTTAGCAAAAATGATAAGAGTTTGTCAGGCGTCCTTAGTTGTCCATCATGCTAGTTGTTAAGGATTACATCAAGAATTTTGGATGTGCATGGCTTATTTAACACTTAAAATAGTAAATTTATATTTTAGATATTACAGTTTTTCTTGGGTTCCACTCAAAGTGTAGTGCTCCCTTATTAGTATATACATGTCTCTGGGAGAAACAAATAGCAAGAAAATAATATCTATGGCAAGAAAATAATACCTATCTTTATCTATATAATGTCAGAGATGCCAAATGCAAAATCTATATGCATTTTCTCCAGAATGAAGAAAAAGACTTCTATACAGTAAGCATTAGAAGCTTCAGAAACGCTAAACAGCTGAATTTCAATATGTACATAATTTACATTCTCACAGTTTAATACATCGGTACAGTTTATGATTTTCACCTGTATGTAGTACTGACTCCAGCTTTGAACTACTGAAACTATACGAATAAGGAACTCATATAACAGAATAAAATGTTCTTTAGTATTTTTTCTTGGCTTCTTTTCATTTTTCTTTGATTCTTTTAATTGTTTTTTTATTTGAATTTGTTGACCAAAACTCTGAACCTTGAAGCAAAACTGCTGAAATTGAAACTCCACAGGCCCAACTGAAACATAACTCAAAAGTAGGTTTTTGAAGCTTGGCTACAGAGTTGTCTATCACAATCTTCTACTCAAGATAAATGATTGTCTTTCTCTTTTTCTTTTTCTTTTCTTTTTTTAAATATTAGTTCTGAATGAGTGGATTTCATTTGCCAAGGAAGACACTCTAGGTACAATGATCTAGTGGTTTAATATGAGCCACTTAATTTATTTTTTTTTCACTTGTCTATCAGATTTTTTTAAAAAAAAAATTTTACAGTTGGAGGTTCATTCCAAAGTTGAAAGTTAGGCCTATACAAATCTCTTTTGGGTGAAAATTTTGCCGGCCCTGACACCCTGTTTCCTTAGGCAGATAGAGAACTTTGTCAAAGCACTTTTCACAGATTCCCCTCTGAGAAAGGAGTGTTTGTAGAGGATAGAAATAACAAGTAGCTAAGCAATACACATGTCCAAAATGATAGTATTACATCAAAGTTGGGTCCTTAGTCTTTTTATAAATAGGACGCTGTTTGTGTGGATACATTTTTGTTTATATAACAAGTAGCCTGACATCGTTGGCAAAACTCAAATAACAACATCCAGCCAACTAGTTAGGTTGAATATGATCAGACACTAGGCTTCTTGAGACACAAGGCTTGCTTGACGATTGCTGTCTGTTAAGGTTGGAAAATTTTACTTAAGAGATTTCGTGAAGCTAGATTTTTTTTTTCTCTCAAAAATCTTGAGAGTTGCACTATGAAATCGATCCATAACACTTTCCCCATTAAAGGTGGAGATATACCACGACAAAATATCGGTCATCCTCATATTGCTATCTGCAAGTTAAAAGATGCAGCGTGATGAATGTTGCAACTTCATTTAACTAATAGGAATTTTGTAAGATCTCAAAACATTCAAATGGCTTGGAAATGTCTGATTAATTAATGATGCCCACGGAAGCCATCGATTCATCTATCAGTTTTCCAATATTAATCTTTTCAAACAAATAATAAGTGCGCGCAAGGTCGACAACCATCCTTAACAACGAACCAGGATTTACGGGTGTTTGTTAGAACAAAGCAAGCCAATTAAATGAATAAATAACTTGGTCTACCATAAGCGGTCAAGTAATTAGAACTGCTACCTCGCCACGGTGAATGAAACAACGTACACTAGTTCAAGCTGCTCCTCTATCAGTATTAATTTTGAAGATGCTATCATTTTATATTAATATTGATAAAACTCTCAAAAAAAACGATACCATAAATAAACTGATAAGCTGCCAAACCCCAACCTGCACACAGTAAATAAAAGAAGAAGATTCGCAAGACAGCAGGAGGCTGTCTAAAAAAATAAAACAAGATACAATCACAGATAATCTGCCAAACCCGAACTCGCACACCATAAAATAAAAGAGGAGGAAGATTCAAGGGACAGCAGGAGGCTGGTATTGTGGACAGCTTCATCAACGCCTGAATGAATGATCAAACGATGCAACACCTATATTACATTACATTACATTACTTGACTGCCTCCTCAACTGCCTTCATTTGTACACCTCAAAACTTTCTACAATGGGAGAGAATCTACATGTAAGAGTGAACAAAATTATGGAGAAAAAACCAGAAGGCGTTCCACCTTAAGAAATCCCAGTTGTCTTGCCCAATAGCCACAAGAACAGGGTCGTTTCAAGCATAAAAATGGTGTAGAGCCATGCTCTATCCAGCGTGAAACCGAAAATGGTGATCCCTGCTTTGTTGTTCTCCAAATATGTCACTGCATGAAGTAAAAAATCTCAAGTAGATGAGCTATACGCACAGGTCTTCAATCAAGTTCTTATTACATAATACATATTAATTCTATGCACCTAACCAATAGTAGGAATTAATATGGTGCCTCACCTAGAGCTTGTCTCTTTTGAAAGGAAATGGTGTGGGCATGAGGTGGCAAAATCTTCATGTCTTCCAGTTCATCCTCAGCACTGACATCCTCATCTGATTCATCCTCACCACCATTCACTGCAAAGACACAGTTGGGGTTCAAAGTAACCTCACCAGGTGTCTCAGGGTCTGCATCGAAAGAATCAATAGTAGCACAGACATGCCACTTTGCAGCATGGCTTGTGAGTGCTTGGGCCTTGTGTGTGATCTTAGCAGCACTCCTTAAGCATATGAACAGTCCAGTCACAAGTACAATGGAACATAGCTGCCAAATCATAAACAGACAGATTAGAACAATGGTATTGATTTATGGGCATCTAGCTGCTGCAAAAATTTAACCCATAAAACTTCGTAGACAGCCCTGAGATTCCCGAGTAACAAAGGGTGATTGAGCAATAGTGCCGTCTTATAGATTAGAATACACTGAGCACAATCATACAAGGATGGGGTGGGGTTAAGCAACAGCCTTTGATTCAGATATGTTCATGTTGATCTCGGGGCTGTACTATCAGAAAGGAGCCTAGGCTCTTTCCAAATTTTTTCAGTGCTTAAAGACCATGAAAATCATATATACCACCTTTTCAATGAATATAATATAATGGAATAGGCCCCCTAAATTAACTTATTATCACAACTTTTGCTATGTGTTTTGCCTGTTGCATATTCATTATACAGTTTATATGCCTCCAAACTGGAAGTATTTGAAAAGTAATAGAGAGAATGAAAATAAGATCATACTGAATGAGCTAGTGCATCAAAAGAGAGAGAAAATGTAAATCAACTGAAAATTCCAAATAAGTGTTTCTAAATCGAGGGAACTGGTGGTTAATAAAAGTCATACATAACATGGAGAATCTTAAGATAAATCATTTTAAAGAAAAGTTAATTTTAAAAACTAATTGATAAGACTTCCGGTATAAGCTTGGTGAAGTAGATCACTTTTGAATTTCTCTTTGATATATAGAATGACATGACATGTCTTCTGCATCGTCCAAAGGCAAAAACCAGCCATGTAATCGCAAATGTTAGTTTTTTCAGCTTGCTCTTCATTCACACGCAACAATTTCCCTTATTTTGACATCCTTCACATCTGAAATTGTAACGGTGCTGTCCAAACTTCAAAAGTAATGGATTTCCATTTAAGAGAGAAAACAGATGTTGGCCTCTTGGATCATGAGGACGACCAAGCATTTCAAAGAACTGCTTGTTCTCTCGATGTGGAAAACAAAATTTTCCTGTCTTCTACCAGTAAAACTCATACACTATTGTTCACAAGAATCATTAAACCTTCTTGTTGTCCTTCGTAGTTCATAGCTAACCTTGTTTAGGTGCAGCCTGAAACCTATTGGTCATTGTCCAGTATTAAGAAAGGCAGTAGTTTTTCTCAACTTCAAATTTACTGTGTCGCTTACAGTTCATAAAAAACTTCTCCTGAACTTGATATATGCTGATTTAGATCAAGAATCCATCCTACCCTTAAAGGTGACTTAGATGTCCCCTTTGTTAATGTAATAAAACAATGTAATAAAATAAAATCCTAAAGTAAGGAAGTATTATGAATTGTGAATGTGGAAACTAATAAACAGAGCGGGCAGTCTTCCTGTACGAATTAATGGAACACCGAGACGTGCACCAGCGGAGAGTGGGTAATTGACTCACCGCGAGTTCTCCGGTGTTGAAGAGGTTGACGTCCGAGTGCGATCGAGTGGTGAGCAGCAGGGCGGCGAACTGGCTGGCGGTGACAAGCACGAGGCAGGAGAGGATGAAAGCCCGGAAACGGTGGCTGATCACCCGCAGCTGCCGCCGGATCCGGAGGTGCTCCGCCAGCACAAGCCCCACCTCGGACTCCTCCTGAAACACCGCCGCGAAGTCCTGCAGCCGCAGTATCTGAAGCTGGCATATCAGCCGGAACAAGACGCACAGCAGGATGAACGTCGCCGTCCGGTAAATCCACGAGGCAAGTTCAAGAACGCACGCCACCACGTCGCTCGCCACGGGATTGCCCAGAAACGGGATCCGGCCGGCGCCGGCGCAGTACCACCAGATCTTGTAGGCCATCTCGGCGGCGAAGAGGGGCAAGACGAAGTAGGAGAGGAGGCGGAAGGAGCGGTCGAGATGGGCGGTGTAGCCGAGGCGGACGTGCTCGGTCTCGTCGCGGAGCTTGTCGAGGAAGAGGAAGCGGTGGAGGCCGTAGCGGCGGGTGACGGCGGAGAGGCAGAGGAAGGAGAGGGCGGAGGCGGCGGTGAGGGAAAGCTGGACGGCGAGGTCGTAGGGGCGACGGTGGGGGTTGTAGGAGAGGACGAAGTGGGAGACGATGGGGACGGCGAGGGAGAGGACGAAGAAGAGGGACCACGACATGAGGCCGTGGCAGCGGTCCGACTGGTCCATGCACATCCACCGCAGGCACGACCGGAAACCCCCCAGCTCGTCCCCTCGGTACGACAGGCACCGCCCGTACCACGTCTTCGCCGCCGTCGCCGGCGCCAGCAGGGCCTCCTCCGCTCCCCCTCCCCGGCCGCTGCTTCCTCTCGCCATCGCTCTCTCTCTCACTAGATCAGATTGGATCTTGGATGAATGATTTATTTAGGTGGGGAAAGGGAAATTGGGATCGGAGACAGCGGCGGAGAACAAGGGAGAGCACGCGACGAGGAGTCGAATTTTTTTGTACACACACGCAAATTGAGGAGCGATCCGATGGATTACTCTCTCCCTGGGCTCTTATATAAGCTGTTGTTTGAGAAGGCGAGAGTACGTTTGCCCGAAGGAGGATACCACCGCGCCACGCAGGAGAGACCAGGACCCCTCGAGCTGCTCTTTCTGGAATCATCCATCACAAATAAAAAAATAAGAGAAGGATGAAAACGCAAAGCGAACAACAACGCGGCGGAGTCCAGGTGGACGGCAGCGACTAGGTTACTAAAACGACCTTTTTGCTGGATGAGATGAATCTTGGACGTCAATGCTTTTGAGTCCCGGCACAGCATCCTACGCCGTAGACTAGCTAGCTTACCAGTGGTTCGCGTTCAAAGGAACTATTTGTGTTCCGATCATATTTTCCTAGGAGAGGGTCAGCGATGAGTAGTGGAAGGATGACCGTCGTCTGATTTTAGATTGCTCATATATATCATAAGACAAACAGGGCTATAGACTGAGCCATCTCCTTTACAACTGACCATTCAGAAGAGGCCTTTTGGACATACTTTGTAACTGCTTCTTCACTTTTAAGCCATCTTATTTCTTTGACTGTAGACTGCACTCACATTAAAACAGTGTGAACAGTTGTTGTAGATTAGATTAAATGTCTGACTCTACGGAGCCAAGCTTGTAATTATCTTTTAGAAGTTTAAATGCGGCATCTAGCTTTGGCATTCAGAGATGAACAAAGATTATTGTTTCACTAATCACTTAGTCAAAGTAAGATGTAAAAATTGAGAATTACCATTAATGATATCACATCACATCATGTAGATACAACACGGTAAATGGTTTCCTTGGTCGGTCGGGTTTATAGGTGCCGCATATGGACTCCTGCCTTCAAAGCTCCGAGCGGACGGAGCGGGAAACCCGTGTGCCTTCGTCCCAAAGGGCACGGGCGTACCGCGCGGTCTCGCTCGGCGGTGAACCCCTCCAGACGCCACACGGCATCTGATGGTGAGAGCAGCAGCTCCAATTTCTGGCTCGAACACCCACGCAGCATTTCCCACCAATCGGCCATTCGCCAAGCAGCCAAGCGGTCGCGCCAACCCGCAGTCGTTCGCCTATTTGGTGTTTTCTTGTTTTAATTAATTAGTGGGCCACACGTACATCCATTCCTTGGCTAATGACAGGCATCACGCCTGCAATTATTTCGCCGCTAGGAATCATTATCGGCGCTTTTAAAATATTAAAAAGGTGAAAAAGACAAGGCCTAGCTGGATTGCGTTCCGGCGCGGAACCAGACAACCGGGTCAGTGCCAGCTGTCGGTCTCCAGCCAGGCAAAAAAATGGGGGCTGAATAGAACCCCCTTGTCATGGAACTATGGAAGGGCCTTCGTTGCTTAAGAGGTGCTAGGTTACGCTTACGCGTGTCAATCTATCTCCGCAATATGATGCAGAAAGATATAAGTGGGTAAACGTATCAAGGAAGTGCTGCTGTTGGACCATGCATTCCATAAAAAATGCTAATGCAACCAGTATGGAAGCAAATCGGATTGCATCATATTTGGGCAAACCCGATCGCAGGATTTTATTTGCAATTGGCATTCATCTCTCAAGTGCCTATTTTGTGCTTGAAACAAAGTATCAAATCTCCTTCGAGATATTCGTAGGCTCGCAGGAGAGTGTGGCACCTTCCGAGCTTTTCATGTCTATCGTAAGACGATAGTGCAGCAGATCCTCGTCTCCTATGCAGCACATTATGCATATAAGGTTATCTAGGTGGATCAGGATATGGCTCTTACTCCATTACACCATGTATTTTTTTTTTTATCTTGTTGGGCGCTCTCATACACGTATAGTGTGAGTTCGAGATATTCGTAGGCTCACAGAAGAGTGTGACACCTTCTGAGCCTTTCGTGCCTATCGCAAGGCGAACAGTGCAGCAGATTATCATCTCCTATGTGGTACATCATGCAAATGAGGTTATCTAGGTGGATCAGGACATGGCTCTTGCTCCATTTTGCCATGTATTTTTTTTTTGATCTTGTCGGGTGCGCTTATACATGTATAGTATGAGTTCGAGATATTCGTAGGCTCGCAAGAGAGTGTGGCACCTTCTGAGCTTTTCATGCATATCGTAAGGCGAACAGTGCAGCAAATTGTCATCTCCTATGTGGTACATCATGCAGATGAGGTTATCTAGGTGGATCAGGATATAGCTCTTGCTCTATTTCGTCATGTATTTTTTTTTTTTTTGATTTTGTTGGGTGCGTTCATACACGCATAGTGTGAGCAAATCCTGTAGCAAAAAAAAAATCACCAAGAAAGTACTTTTCTGTTTTTGTGGTGCCCTTTATGATGAAGATGGCTCGGTAGGAACAGTGTACGGGGGTACAGCTTGGCCCAGATATGATGTGCTTGCGTGCCACCAATAGGAAGTCTGTTGGCTGGGTGGAGCCTGCAGGTGCCCATACACAGAAGTTGCTCGGCCATGGGCCAAATCTGTCTCAAATTGAGCGAGATGGTACTGACCCAATTGGGCGAATTATCTATAAACCAGAAGGAAAAGGTAGCTATTTCCAAGCAGATAAGAAATCAATCAAGTTCTAGTATTTGGTAATTAGAACTCGAGTAAATTTATTAGGAGTTGTGATAATTTGCATAAGAACAGTCTTTGAGAAGATGAAACTTGGATTTATAGCCTAACAAGTGTCGGCCTTAAGGCTTCGTCGGAGGAAAAACTGTACAATCACAATATATATTGGATTTTTTTCTAATACTGGATGCATATATTGAATGAGAAAATATAAAAAATACAATTTGCTATTAACAAGACTTGCATAATATATATGCCTGGTTTAAACTTTTTGATTGATGGAATCCTCAACAGGACTTGGTAGATGAACTTTGTAGCTCCATCATTATCATAGGACCAAGGGATCAAAAGGGTATGATCAACTAGGCAGGGGCAAATGACTTTCTGAACCGAAAAAAAAGCCCTCGGGTAGCGGACGGCACGAGGAAATTTGCCATCTAATATGCATTAAGGTGTTGCAATCAGCATATAAGTTTTTTTAACAATTTAAAAAGATCCTAGTGCACAAGACTCCCACCACTATATGATTTGGAGAGGATCAGATGTACTAAGCTTTACCTCTATGTATGGAAAGGTTATTTTTATGTCTTAGATCCATGACACCCAGGTCAAAACGAAGCAAACCACAAGACCAATCAACTACAGTTCCTTCCTGCCAATTAGTTTTACAAGATTCATGGCCCCTTTCTTGCCTTTAGTCTTGACCAGAATTTTAGCACCAATTCAACAGAGCTTGATGTGAAGTTGAGATCCAATGCAAGAAAGTTCTCAATTTTTAGGTTATTCATGATACCCTAACCTGAACCCAGCTAGATGAAAAACAACTTAGTAGTAGGGTTTATTTCATCTAAGAACTATTTGATCCACACTGTACCATTCTGAAATTTGGAATGGATTAATGCCATCAAAAACACCTTCAATATCATCAACCTGACTCCCTACGAAGCTCGAATAAATATAAAATCTGGACACCTTTAGCCAATGAAAAGTTCATTTATTTGTCAATATAATGTTGGAAATAAATCAAGGTACCATGCCAGTCTCTAGCTGAGGCAGTACATACTTGCCATGCTAGTCAGGTACCTAACCATTTGCTAGGGTTCATGGCAAACAAGAACTATCTGTGTCGGTACATATGGTCCATGCTGGAGCATGCCAGATAGGTAGACGCCACAATGGAATGATACAAACTGGAAAATGTGATAAAGGGCATATATTCTTGTATCGTGCCCATGGTCTATTTGTATGCTGCATAGCATATGTATGGACTGGCACAACATTGTACCTTGATCCATGTCCAAGCAAAGCTAGGAATACCATCATTTAGTAAAACCCCAAAACAACTTTTCTTTTCCTTTCTGAAGGTCGATGGAAGTCCTTGCATGCATAAAAGGGAGATCATGAGACCACAAAGAGGAATAGAGGAAAGAGAGAAGATACTCTATACTTGCCATGCTTATGGACGAATGATGGAAAATGTGAGGGAGTTCTGACCTAGAAAAAAGAGTACAAGAGGTCAGACCAGTCAGGATTCAGAAATTCAAATGGCACCGAGGAGCAAAAGCAAAGGGAGAGAAATAAAGGTAGTAATATTTTTCTTTTAAGGGAAAGGGAAGGGCAAGGTTAGTAGCATACAGGGTGTTGAGGGCACATATTACAGGTAGGATACTAGGACATGTAAAAGAACTTAGTCATTTAAGGTGAATTAATCCATAAAGTCTAGTAATGTATGCATATATACTTGATACATAATATATAAAAGTATCTCATCATGATTCATAATGGATGTAGCTTGTTTACATCTAAGTATTTCTATTTCTTTCTTTTGAGAGCATGCATGTGCGCACACAGTAGTTGTGGGTGTGGCATATAAACTCAACCTAAAGAAGATTTTACAAAAAAGAACCTAATCTGAGTGGTAGGTAAAAATACCATAAAAAATGACCTTATGAAGCTCAAACTCCATTCATAAACTCTGAAAGCGAATCGGAAGGTAAATGAGATCATATGGAACAAGAAACAACAATCCCTTGTAAGATTCAGCCTATACAGCAATATATGGTGAGCTTCTAGTGTTCACATTGCACATAAGAAGCTATCAGGCAAGTTGAAACCTGAAAGAGGAAATCATAGTCAAAACAACTTTCTAACACCCTAAGACTTAGTTAATCTGCTAAGAAGAATGACAAGAATCTTTAGCTCAGACACCATTCATCACAACACAAATATTTCAGGCTGAATAGCCTTTCCAATGGAGATCCGAAATATTCTAGTAATAGATCCAAGATCCTACTAAAAAACAAATAACAAATCAAAGGCCTAGTGTTGAACATCCAGCTAACCTTCTGACAGGTGCAACCAAAATCCATGGGTTCAGCAACACTGTAGCTATGTTCTCTAAAACTGATACCACTTTTTACTAAAAGAAATATATTCTAAATGCTTCTCCTTGCAATAGACTGTAAATTTCAATATAGTGAGTTTTACAATCACTATAATATACTAAATCCAAGAAAAGTGGGAATTACACAGTAAATGTTGAAGGGATAGAGAAAAAGGAGGGAGCAATGAAAGAAAGATGTGCAGAAATCATCAACAAACACTTAAAGACTATTTACAATTTGAGGAACTGGCATAAATTAGAACCCAAAGGCAAAGTAGCATCCATATGGCTCGTATCATGACAAATGATTAAGACAGTTTTTAATTTGAAGAACTGGCATCTGCTAGAACCCAAAGGTGAAGTAGCATCCATATGGCTAATATCAAGTGGTATAAGACTTGTTCTTATGAAGAATAAACACTTCATAGCAAACAGTGCATTAGTTTCACGAAAACAGGCCAAGGTCCGTCCACAGTTTGTCGGATCTAAATTCAGTAGTTTACGGATAAAGTAGTACCTCCATAATAAGTAGATGATGCATCTCATTCCAGCTTTCAGCAAAATGCACTTTCAAATAATCGGCTCTTCTCCACCAACCAAAGCTCTCATACATGTGCAGAACAGATATAAAAGCTGCTCGATCATTTAAGTCAAGACAAAGTGAGAAAGCAAATTCAGTGCCTAATCATAAAGGCATGCTGCACTACTACTTAATGAAAACTTGAAATCTACTGAAGAGTGCATAAATATTTGAAAATAGCACCAGAGTTTTTCATAATAAATCGTAAGACTCACCAAAATATGGTACCCTAGCTATGGTTTCCAACACGAAAAATCTTGCATAATGGCAATCGTGGTAAAATGCATCAAGTATCTTGATTACCAACTCCTATAAAAAAGAACATTTACATCAAATAAATTGAGATTTTAAACCCAACGTATATGTCTAATTATACAAAAATATAATGGGAAGCCTATCTCTGTTAGAGACAACCAGGTAAGGATAAACACCAGTACTGTCAGAAATTGAAAAGGCAAAAGAGAAAATCTCTGTATTTCAAATGCCACTTTATCATTTCAAAATTTACAAATTATAGAAGCAATAAAAAGTATTTTTCAACAAAGGAAAGCAGATACCTTGGTAATGAATCTGATGCCATGGATTCTGTTTTCATGCTAGCGAGAAACGAATACCACCTTGTAAAGAAAAATAAATTATCTGAACAGTACTTATAATGTTTCTGCTGTAACAGGATTACAGGAATGTGTTAATAAAACTATCTAGACAGCCGCATGTACCAATAAAGGAGGGGTGGGTGTGCAGTTCCCCTCCTTTTTTCTCTTCAAAATACACATAACCAGGGAAGTCTGCAACTTCTATATGCTCAAAGCAGGCTTGCCGACATAAGAATTTCTTCAGTATAAAGACACTGAACTGAAGCCATCATCTAGTTCAATATGATCTAAATGTAAACCATTTCTATTACAACGCTTTCTGTACTGATGAATCATCATTGCTTATTACAGTCACATTTACCTATTTCCATTTCGAAGTTTTGGTACACCAACAGTTTGCAATTATAGCTCGCTTCATGATTTCATGTAAAGTGATTAGCAAAGCAATTCTAACATGAAATGAAGTGGCTACTATTGCTATGCCATCCAATGGATGATAGAATCAATCGAGAAATATTTATGAATCAGAATTGAAGTATAGAAGCAACGCCTAGCATGGATTTAAATGCCAACTGGCATGGCATGATACATAATGTGCCAATCCCTTGTGCATAAAGTGCTGGCACAATACCAACTGTATGCTAATACAGCATGTTGAGTGTGCCCCAAGCATTGGCATGGAACAGCACAACAAGTGGAACAGTACCTACTGTGCCAATGGAAGGCCTGCATGTGATAATACTTCAATCCTTGATGCCCAGACAATTGGGCAGAACTCGAGAACCAACAAAGATAATAGACATTCTCATGTGGCGTTGAGCTGATCATGCATATGGTACAAATCGGAACTACACTCGAGAATGCCTATTCTGAAACCATCAAATACTCTCCAATTATGTTAGATTCAGGATTTTTGCCTTTAACATACATAAAATACAAATTAGATTTTGCAGAAGTATCATTAGATTCAAGAACTTTGAGTTTCCAGATCAACTTCGTAATGTACAGTTGGAATTGAACAAGTCCAGTGACGATTTGAGGAAAGCCACCAGCAACGATATAATAAAACCGAAAGCATTGCAAATTGCAATGATTTAACCTAACAGCAGAGATTTGTAACTGACAATTCAATCTCATGTTAAATGACTTCAAAACCTTCAAAAAGTTCTGGTTATAATAACATTCCTGTGCACTGAAGTCATGAAACACGAAGAGAGTGGACAATTGGTCATGACTCATAATACCTCATTTTGGCATCAAGTCATATAGATACTACTACAAAGGACACAAACTTTATGATTCTAACACACATATATTCTCATAAGATGATGATAGAAATAGTCTGGCGCCTACAAACATCAAAAAAAAAAAAAACATGACCACAGGCTAAGAAACATTTCCTAGGAATCATTTATCCAGAAAGCAGATAAAAAGTTTATAAAATCCAAATAAAAAAGTGAACATGCAGTGAGAAAAATATTTACGGACTGCTCAAACTTAATGACCGAGCTCTCCACGGAACCAGGCGCACTAGTCGTCGGATCACAATCGGTTGCCTTCCCCTCGTTATCGGGAAAAGTCTCCACATTAAAAGAGCCTTCCATGGTCACCTTTTCCTCCTCCTCTTGCAATGTGGTGGTCCTTTATCTTATATAGTTTCCTACAAAGAACGAACACAGACGAGTCCCATCACTAGCAGCTAATCTCTCAAGGCCTCACTTCACCGAAGCATCAAAATTCCACAAAAATAGAAATGACGGAAACAAACTGAGTACTGGAATTCATATGCTAACAAAAATTTCGTTTCAATAATTCATAATTCGAAGCAAAAGACTGCACAATTTCTCGACCAAGAAAGTAGCCACTACTCCAAGGGAGAGATAAAGAAACCATACCTTGAAACCGTTCCACGGGAAGAAGTAGAAACGGCGCGAAAGAGTGGAGAGAGAGGGGATTGATGGGAAAAGGAGAGCGTCTTCTTCCGGGATTTCTGGGATTGAGATTGGCAACCGAAGAAGGAGAAGAAGAAGAAGAAGAGGAGGAGGAGGAGGAGGAGAAGAAGGAAAAGGCGAGCGTCGCGGCCATGGCTTCTCTTGCCGCTTCCTAACCTCCTCTCCTCCTAATTCTTTGCTCTTGCTCGGTCTCGGGCCTGAGAGAGAAGGAAGGACTTGTCTGCTGCTTTGGCTTCTTGCGATCGTATATTCGTATCGCGGGACTGGGAAGGAGGGATATTCCTTGTTTTTATTATTATTTTTATTATTTTGGTAGAAAAGAGGAGGGGAGGGAAGGAACGACCCATCCACGTAGGAGCCTCCACTGGGCTCTCCTTCTATCAGGGAATGTTCAATACAGATCGTAGGTTTCGCGTACCTTTCTTGATCCATGGACTCACCCCACTGGGCTCATCGCCTTACGTGTGGGTATGTCACCCAGCGCTACCTTGGTACAAATGGAAGGAATGCATAACCGCCAACAAGCCATCCAGGCATCAGGCATCCGATCCCCTAATTTAATTGATGCCCGCGCGTTTCGAACTCGGACAACTTGAACGGAATTATCACCTCCTTACCATCAGGTTACCACTTTGGTGACAGAAATATTTTTTGTTCAAGCTCGAAACGGTGAGGGTTAGGCCAAAATAAATAAATAATTTTTTTTAACAGATGCCCTTCTAAAGAAATTATATTTTTTTAAATTTATATTTATTTTTTATTTTTATAAAATACTATCTTTATACAAATATTTCTAATATAATAATTCTTCTAACATAATTAATAAAAATCATATTTATTTTAATTAAAAATAAAATAAAATTTTCAAATTATTTTTGTCTTCTATCATAATTATTTTATAAATATTTTTTTTTTACACATCTAGCCATTAAAAATATTTTAGTCCTCGGCCACGTTACCGCTAATGTTTTGTTTTTCTTGGGCGGTGAGCGTTGCGTACAACGCTAGGAAAGTCCGGCGGAAGCAAACAAGGTCTGGGCTTGGGCCGTGAGATTGCAATGATGAAATGCTTGACGACCAGTGAGAGAGAGAAAGAGAGGTGGCACCGAGACTTTTTTTATTCGTTAACGTCTGACTATTTCATAATTCACTTTTGTATGGCAACTCGCAAAGCCTGATTATGGGATAGGATGGGCTTAATTTTAGTTCTTGCCTATTAATTGCCTTTCTTTTGGCATGGGTTATTTGGAAATGCTTGGATAACTAGATAATGGAATCCAGGCCATGTAATCAAAATGATAAATAATAGTATTTTTTTGTCCACTATATAATTCAATTACTGTTTTTCCTTTTTTTTTTAATGCCTCCATGAGCCGATTGGCCCGTGAGAACTCCACATTTGCAAGAGAGCCAGCTGGACGGCCCAGCCCAAAACAAGATAGCATTTGATCTGCAGGGCAGCCCATTTGGATCCTTAATTTCAGTTTTAGTAGGATTTTTTTTATTATTATTTTTCTCGGGTGAAATCGATATTGGCAAGTAGTCCCACGTCAGCTTTATCACATCCCGTCATAACAACCATTACACAACTAGTCCAACATTAAAAACAAATCTGTGACACGACCTAATTAGAAGAAGACATGCTAACTTTGTGGAAAAATTTTCATAAGCCCAACTAGAGGACATAATAATGCTCCATCTTAAAGAGTCAGATGTTGGGGTAGTAATGGTGATTTTTCTATGCAAATGATAATGGTGGAGGTGCTATTGGTGATACCTAAATTGACACATGATTAAACCTTAATTTCTAATACTTCGACTCCCATCTTTATTTTCATCAGTTTGCCAAATTATCCAAGCAAGATTGATGAATTACACTGACATCTTCACAAGTATTGCACAATCAAAAATTCTCTTTCATTCCCCATGATATTTAACCGGTTTCTTTTATGAGCATAATTTGTTTCCAACAATATGAGGGTCAATCTTGATGCGTTCCCTGTAATCATGAAATATTGGGTATGTAGTAACATGCAATGCAGATCGATTACCACAAAATAATCGAATAGATATTGAGTGAGGCATATTATGATCATGAAGCAAGTAGCTGAGCCAAGCTAACTCAGTTTCAGCAAAAGATCAGAACACTGTGAATTGTTTTTTCCTTTTATTCTTTTTTTTTTGAAGGAAATATATGCTAAACAATTCTAACAATGATATTTAGGCCTAACAACATCATCATCTTGGTGAAATCTATGTATGGTTCATATGAAATGATCGCGTTTTACCTATCCTAAATAACCAATTGGAATCAAAATAAAACAATTAAATGAGATCACAAGCTCAATGACGCTTGAAGAAGGCAATAAGTGGACGATAGACAAGTCGATACGCATTGACGGCCATCACAAAGTCTGCATGGGCATAGTGTGGACGATACTTAACCGTCAACTTGGTTTTGTCATGCAATTTGAGCCCTTGCAGCAAGTGCTTGACGTCTGCAACAACGGATAGATAGTCTCGGCCCCCATAGCTGAGGAACAAAGGGAGATCACTGGGGATGGAGGACATGTTGTAGGCTGGGGGAACGACTTGGCCATAGTGCTTCATGTTCTCATCGTAATTACCATAGTCGTATTTTGTTATGGTGCCTCTTCTAATCACTATGTCCCAAGTAGAAACAACCATACATCAGCTTAAAAAGCTCCTGTGATTGTTAAGAAACACAGAGATCAAATATGGACTGATTGCAGCTTACTCTAGGATCTTCTAGGATAACTTACTCTGAGCCAAGTGGATCAGGTTCTTTGTTGCAGTTGACTGTGGTTCATGCTCAAGAAAAATCGGGACATAAGAAGTATTAAGGCAGCAGTTTTTTCCTTGAGTCAGGAGGAATCAGAACAAGCAAAATCGGAGGGTTTAAACAAGGGTGGTCACTTTTCTCCAAGGAATCAAAATAAGAGAATTCAAGGTTAAGAAAAGAAACCTGTGAAGGATGTTACCATATCATTGCAATTGACATCAGGTCGGCTGCAGATTTCCGAAATAAGCCTATGTGCAGCATCTCTGTCATGCAATATAAAACTCACGCTTCAGTAAGTTGAAAAATAATGAGTATGGGGTGTTGTGAGTTGGTTTTAATCAACAAAGAAATGCTCTATGATTTTAATTGGAATCACAGAAAAGTTGCCATTACAGTATAATTCATTTTCAATTCACACTGATGTTTCAATTTATGGTCTTAGTTTTCGAACATCATGAAGGAGTTGATGCTTGCAGAAATCAAGTCTGTTCCCAGATGACGAAGCCATGGTTCTTTGAATGTCTAAAAGGTCAAGCTACTTCATGACGATAGCTACATGACTTTAATTAATCTTTAAAAAAAAAAAAAGCTGTACATGGTGTAAATGCCTGTTTTATGTGAAGTTCTTCTCAAAATCAAGATCATCTTTATTCTGATTGAAATTGAATTGGTTGTTTGGTCACTCACCCAAGCGGATCGAACTCGTAAGTACCCAGCCAGTAATAGGTCTGCAAAACAAGCCAAGACCCATGGTTTATGAACAACATTGATATAGAGGCTTGAAGAGAACATAAAATACCATTCAACTCTGTTTTACTTCTGCGACGAAGGCATAGGCTGCGTTTCGGGCAATGGGGGATTTCACCTCGTTCATATAGGCTATTGGGCAGAGCAAGGCAGCTGACCTTACCATGTGCAGTAAGTGATGCTCAGAGAAGGATGCGAGGGCCATCAAGGTTCCCTAACAAAGCAATCTCAATGTTTTAGTCTTCCTTTTTCCTCCAAGCACCAAACAACAACAATAATAACAACAACAACAACAACACACACACATGCACACAAAAAAAAATGTTTAACAAACCCTAATCTTCTGATTTGACTGAAACCACAAAGACTCACTTGAGAATGCCCAACATAGTGAAGTTTCTGATGGCCTGTATGGCGATACACATATTCAAAGGTGGCAGGAAGATCAAATGCCACAAGCTCATCCCATGACCATTCCCAGTATGCCTGCAATCAGTATCACAGTTCAAATGAAAAGAAAGGAAATTAAGATAGCTCATATATCAGTCAGAAAGCAAGAAGCATTCAATTATGCCAGAGAACAAGAGTAACCGGGTCCCTGGGAGAAAGTCTGGTATGCTGGAGGCTGTATTTTGTTCCACGACTATTGGAGATCCACACATCATATCCTTTGTCCGCCAAGATGTAGCCCAGCGATTCGTCCGGCGAACTCATCAGCCATGTGATCCCATCCTGCCAACCATGACAGAGTTAACTTCTCATTAGAAGGAAGCATTGCCTGTTCCATTATTCCCTCGGATCTTATTTCCTTCAGCGGAATTCAGACGTACCATGAAGACCCCATGTTGTAGCAAGACTGGTGTCTTCCTTGCTCTTTGGGTTGTAGCAGAACGACCATTTGGAATCCTCTGTATGCTGAGAATGTAACCATCTTTTGTTGTCACCTGCAGCATATTGAGTCCTAAATTTCGTCATTCATTCAGCATGAGCATGAAAAAATGCTTCTACAAAAAGCCGATCCAGTATATGACTCGGACTAGATTTGGTGTATAACCCTGTAATTAAGCAACCAAATAATTAGTAAGGAAATGAGGTTCGAGACAGTACATGGTGTTCTTCGCACTCGTAGCCATAAATCTCCACGCGGGATTTGCATGTACCCTTGTCACTCGAGGTTGGAGCTTGAACGAGGCCCAGTGAAGCTGAATCACGAGTGCCATGACTGGAACTTGAGTCCTTCCTCACCCCTATAGCAGCATCAATCATGAACACAGAGCAAAGAACCCATGGAAGCAAGGAACGCAGGTTGTTAGCCATGATGTGGGTTTCCTCTATCTGCACAACTTTTGGTAGAACTCTTTCCCATTGTAAAGGATTGCAGAAAGAGCCATTCTTCTGGCTCCCCACTTAATGAAAACATCTTAATTGTGAGAGATGGATGCATCAAAATCTAGGAACCATTTGGTCCTTTTCTATTAGTCTAGATGCACATTAGAGAACAAAGGCACAGAATAATCATCTAAGGGTTCCGTAAGAAACTGACAAATTAAAATATAAGACTGACTGGATCTGAATGATTGGCAACCATGGTGTCCTTTTCTTCTGAAATTAGTTCACACTAATGAGGTGATTTGAAAGTTTGTTACAAATGAAAAGAGTCTTTTGGAAGAAACATATTGGAAGACAAATGTGAAACCTAAAAATCCGTAGACTACAACCATTTGCCGTGGTCATCCTCGAGGAGGACATCAAACCCCAAGGACAAATGGCTAAGGGGGCGTTTGGTAACCCCAACAGGATCACCACGGTGATCCGAATGCTGGGGTGATTTGATCCCCGGTGATCTAAGATCAATGTGTTTGGTAGGCTATGGTCCAGTGATTAAAAATCTCCGAATATCCATGAGTAACTTGTTTAGTATGGTACAGAGATCCAAGATCTATGACTACATAATACCACAATACCCGTGATATATCTTAAATGGATTTTTTATGTATTTTTAATTCTCATGAATTAAAAATGTAAGTCAATATACTAATTTCTATAATAACTCCATAATTTTGTCACATATTCTACTTTTAGTAGCCCTTATCATATATTTATTAATTATATAAAATATATTATAATAAAAAATTAATATATTTATCAATATATTAATTATTAATATATTCTATAAAAATATATTTATTACTCCTATAAATTATTAATCTTATAAAAATATGTTATTTTTCATTATAGAATTAATATTTTTATTTATACTTATAATAGATTTTTTTAATACTAATAATTATTTTGATTAGAAAAATAAGGTAAATAGGAGTAATATAGTAATATATTAAATATTTTCATTATATAAATATAAAATATAATAATATATTTCTACTAGAATTTAAAATTATCCTTCAATAATAATAGGATAATAATATGATTAGTAATATATTATAATATAATATATATCATTAATATAATATATAATATCAATATAATAATATATATATAACATTGATATAATATATTGATGGTATATTGATATATCAATTTTTCTGCTAATTTAAGGGGTATTTTTGTCTTTAACTTTCAACCCACGATCGCTGCCCTGGGTGATCTTGGATTTCCGACCTTAAGGACGGGTATCTCATCACCGAGTTGGAAGGTGATTTGAGGAGTGGAGGTGATTTCATATCACTGCCACGTAGGATCACCATGGTGCAACCAAACGCGGTGATCTCATCACCTCCACCCACATCACCCTTGATCCTAAGACGATCACCCCATACCAAACGCCCCCTACGTAAAATAGCATGCTGCCCTGTTTCTAGATATTCTTAAGAAAGAAACACAACATCACTAAAGGAAAATAAAAGTGCAATAATTTAAAAAAAAAATCAAAACAACCTGACACTGCATTCAAAATAATCTGAGAACTGTACGTTTTTTTTTTTTAAGGTGCAATAATTAAAAACGCATGTTTTGATTGATTAGTTCAAATTTTCAACTATTTTGCCTACGAGGGGAAAACTGGATTACCCTTACAACTGAAATTGGTTCCCAATTGGAGACGAGGTAAAGTATTGCATTCTTATGGTTGCTATGGTCAATTTTGTGTAGGCATATTTAAGAGATTTCCTCCTCAAAAAATCACACAAACACACACACACACACAAACACAGAGACACACACACAGAGAGAGAGAGAGAGAGAGAGAGAGAGAGAGAGAGAGAGAGAGAGGAAAAGAAACTCCTTCAAGTTGCAAGTCTGAGGTGCTTCCCACTCAAAAGGTTAATGCCGATATTTTCTCTCATTTGTGAGCAATGCTTTCTTCGTCAAACCACATTAAACCTCTCCTAAGGTACTCTTGAGATTAGAGAAATTATCCTTCATGTCAGTGCTAATAAAGATATCAAGAAATTTTCCTTCTACAAGAATTATAGTCTTGAGCTCGGGAATTTGGAATAATTCAGCTAGGGGAAACTCATAAATTATAAAGACCACATCAAAATCTAGAAAGAATTGGGATAGATCATGAGACAAGCAAATAGAATACGAAAAATGCGTAATATATTTTCCTTCATGCCAAAGCATTTATTGAAAGGTGACGCCAAGCAGCAGCTTTCCACCACAAACAATATATGGCATCATCACTTTGCACTTCATGAGATTATTTCGCATTACTCATGATCAATAGACCATAAAACCTTTCATGTTTGAATAGCCCAAGAGTTGTGCACTTGTTCTCATATAGTTCAAAGAATGTATATGAAAAAAAAAATTCGTGAATAATTCAAGAGTCTTTAACAATTTAAAGTCATGGCCAATTATATTAAGAATAGTAAGATGGCAACACAATTTGACAGTTTCTGCTCGCAGAACCACATTACCACTAAGGCAATCCACATTAAGAATGAAAGGCCACATCAATAGCTAGCAAGCTTGCATTCAAAGGAGGATTACAAATCAGCAGTGGGAACTTCTCAAGCCAAGTTACTGTATAAAAGAAATTAAATCTTCTGGGTGAATTCAAAGCCTAGCAAGTTTATGTAAACAGGTGAAAAATGAAAAAAAAAAAGCAAAAATTGATGCTAGAGCACTTGATAGAAGGATACAAGGCTACCCCATGCAGCTCAAAGGGCATCAAACAAGCAGTAAAAATCTTAGAATTGTACTCTATTATTTTTGGGCCACTACACAAACCATAACGTGACGCACAAACAAGTGTTACCCTGGTGAATAATTGCCCCTTAGCAGAGTCCTCTGTTCTTGGCAAGTGCTTTTCCTTCACCTTTTTCCTCATTCCCTTTTTTTCTTGACCATAAGCAACCTGAAGCAAACATCTCCCATAATCCTAAATCAGAGATGACAATGCTGTTAGAACAGATTATATTGAAAAGCTTTCTGATAAGGGGTAGATAAATTTCTTGACCTTGAGCCCTAAAAGAACACTTCTCAGTAGGTGCTCAAGGCCAACGAAACAGAGCTGGAAGTAGAAACAAGCAAAGAAAGACCTAAATCTCAATACCAGCAACCACGAACTCAGCATTCCTCCAAGGTGGCAGCACTGTGCATGCCATATGATCCAAAATTAAAGCCTCTCAAATTTGGAGCCAACTATATGGTTAACCATGTCTAAGCAATCATCAGTCTTCTCTTTAAGAAATATCTACAGTACACCAAAATTACAGCTGCTGTTACAGGTCACTAAGATTTGTGTAACTGCTGAGCAGTAAGTGAGCCAGCATCAGCCACTGGAGGGGACTCTTGAATTCTATGGACAGGTTGAGAATTCCTGAACCTTACAAATGGTCTTCTCAGAAATTACCATCTCTGTGGCTTCATTTGACCCATCAATTTGAGCTGCTCCCTTCGGAATTTTCTATTGGTATACCATGCTCCACCCTCCAACCCAGACCGTAGCTGCATTGGAATGGTAACAAGACATAAGAAAACCATTCTATGCCTAAATAAATAAATAAATAAATTAGCATGCCACCTCTCATCTACTTGGGCCAGACCACGCAGACACTGATTTGCTCTTCACAACCATTATGAGTTTAAAGAAAATAGGAGCTTCCCCCAAAAGATTTTCTTATAATTCCCAACATAAAATTGTTCATATTGAAGAAGAATAAACATTATGATAGTTAACTATTTCATTAATAAGAACGATAATCATTTTATATTGCATACCTTGCCTATTCCAGACACCATATCATAAAATAGATAAATCCATATCTCAGCAGTAATAATAGCTTAAAAAGAAATAGATAGGACTAGGAACAAACAAGATAACCAGAGAAGTCCAAGCTGTAGCAATACAAGCTACAGTGCTGACATTTCCAGAACTAACAATTTTTTCAATCTCTTGATGGTTAGAGTTATTTTTCAACTGCATCTAAAACCATAAAAGATATAATTTAGATCATGAAATATTAATTCTAGATGGAGCTTATAACAATAACTAAAAAAAATAAGGGCCAGACAGGTTTGCCCAAATGCATTGTCTGCTAATATGATATACTGGGTGGGAACGGCTTGTAGGAAAACAATAAATTATCATAGAATTCAATTAATTTTTATAAGAATAACAAACAAAACTGATGACTAATACTCAAGCAACTATTGAATAAGCAGTTACAGCTTCTTCAATTGATTCAAGCCTTTTCTCAATTTGTGATCGACGATGCTGATGTCAAGAATAACCTGTTCATTAACCTCACAATTAGAAACAAAAATCCAAGGTTTAGAATATTAAAGGTTGTCAATAGGCAAATTCAACCTACAAGCCTCACAACAAAATGCAAAATATAATCTAAAGTAGAAAGATGGGTATAAACTTCTTCATAGAGAACTAAAGGAGCAGAAGAAAGAAGAGGGGGGGCACTATCAGATGGTGTGTACAATATGAGTTTGGGAAGTCAGATAACTTGACTTAGAGGGAAGCATAGGTTTAGCCTCCTGTAAAGCCTAAACTACAATAAACAAGACTCCCTTGCGTTGTGGTAAAACCGAGTATCAATGTCTTAAAATAAGATGTTTCTCGTGTTCTACATATTCTTCACAAAAAGCTTAACAAAAGCCATCCACACGTGATTAGCTTCAATGACCAAAGTAAGATTTATCAAACTTTGGGAACCTAATGAAAGCTAAACAACCTAAACCCAAAACTACAGATGATTGTGGCTAGCATTTATACAGCAATCCTAGGTGCAAAAGCAAGGTCTTTTGACTAGGTCAATCATACCTAGCCTCCAATTGAAGTAGAGGCTGAATGTATTCCCCCAAAAGCAGAAGACTATGTGACCTCTAAGTCATGTTTAAGAAAGAATTTTAGCTTATACAAGTGTCTACAAGAGTTAATTGATGATTGTCTGCTTATAATCAAATATTAATATAATTAATATAAGGCACAAAATAATGCTTGTCTGACAGTTAAACTTTGGTATAAGCCTACTACTAGGAGCGCTTAACATTATTCATCCCTCTTAACTATCATGTGATGAGCATAGGCTAGGACCTACCACACGAAAGCCTGGTATACAAGTTCAGTTTTAACATACATTTTGGCAATACATTTTATGGAGTAGATTCAAATGAACTAAATGAAATTAAATTTGAAATATTAAAATGTTATTAAAATGTTAAAAAATGAGGAAAAATAATTATACACACGCATAAATGAAAAAATGCCAACCCATGCCGACCATGAGGGCTAACACTGTTCTTGCTGGTCCGAGATATCTTTTTTTCACAATATGTGTCAATCTCCTCCGTCATCCAAGTAGCCAGACAATAACACTATGCAGCCTTGGTCGATATTGCTCAGAGGCAACCCATTGCACAGCACAAGGTTTTTTGGCACAGCATGGCCATTCCAGCAACCAGCCAGCACACCCCATGTAAGTAGCACTTGAATCATTTGAAAATGTTCCACTATGGCTATCTTCAATTGAACTCCAGTCAACGATGCAAATGAAAATAGGATTGGAGGAAAAGGGGATTTCGGCATTTCTTCCGTAGTGAACGTGGTGATCAGGACTAATATCGATCATTAAGATGCATTTTAGAAATACACAAATTACTGAGTGCGGTGATTAGGACTGATGTCGATCACCATGATGCACTACAAAACACATGAAGTCATGGTGAAAACCAATTATTGAAAGGTTTTGCAAAGCATCCTTGAGGTGGAAGTGCAACTTTCCACTATCAAGGAGCTTCTTGTTTCACTAGGAGAGTGATGCAGTCAGTTGGCAGCATCTTTATCACATAAAAGTTGAGTCATATTACCTAATTGATATTATTTGAATTTTTAAACTTCTAACTTTCTGAACTTGTGGTTTCATCATAAAATTTGACTTGCAAGCTTTGCATGATTTGCTTTATCAACGTTCTTGCTAGATATTTGAAGTAATTTGACTATTGTATCATGCGTGCCCAAGAGCTCTATCATAACCACAAGGCAAACCTTGTATAAATAAAAAAAACCACAAAGCATAATCAAAACTGCCAGCAAAGATGTTATCATTGGTATCACACCATTCCAACATAAAATCGGAGCGATACAAGTGTCGGGACACTGAAACAATCCATGCTAGTATGTATCAGTCGTACGGGTATGTACCAATGGTATTATATGGTCAATAGTGATGGTTTTTCATTTGTTAAAATATTTTTTTTTTTCAGTACACCATCAATATCGATACTATACCAATACAATGCATTTCTGATTGGAAAATAGTACGGTATTCTGTATTGGTTTTAAAACCTTGAACTAAAATATTAAAGAAATAACATATATGTTAAAGGATACATCAACATAGTTGCACACTTTCGTAGGTCATCGTGTGCTAAGAAAGCAAGATATGGTATAGCACCATAACATGTTGAGCCCAAAAGATATGGACATGAACTGCAACATCTTAAACCTTAAGTAGAGGTATATTGGAGGTTAATAACAAAAGTAACATATCATTATTATGTTTGAAAGTGCTTGTGTTGCCAAATATTAATTATTGTTTCTCATTTTTTTGTGCATATGGAATTATTGTTTCTCATTATTTGTGCATGAATGATCAGTCATAGGGGTCACCATACGACTTCTTGTCCGAGACATCCTCTCAGAGATATGAACGAGAGATGCTTAGACGAGGCTACTACACTACTTAGTCGACTCGATCAGAAAGGCGAAATACATCCTCCCAACAGAGCCAAGAAAGAGGGGCACGAAGGATAAGTAGGTATAAAGTGGCACGAAGGGTAAACAAACAGCTGCCCGGCACACCAAAAAAGAAAAACAAAAGATACCTACAGCCCCAATTGTGAGTGTGGAAGAGGAACCAGTTCACTCAGATTCAGAGACTATGAGCAGCAATTCTGATGGTCATGAATCTGCTGGCCATGGAGAAGTGGAAGACATAAAACCACCATTTATGAGACACGGCCGCAGGGTGGTCTTCGATTCACTGGTGAGTCCTAGTTTACGTATGCTACACAGGATAAAGATCATAGTACACGATCTGTTAGAGCCCGCAAGGATACAATTGCATATAGGAGACGGGCTCCTCGAGGTCATTCAGGAGGACATTACGTAGCTGCAAATAATCTCACATGTGGAGTAGGATCCATAGACATATCAGGTTTCGAGTCATATACTAGATTCTATTATCTGCAGCCACAGGCAGTCTATGAACCATATGAATACACATATGGATATGGTGCATCTGAGACATCTTTCGGTAGCTACTACCCTACGCAGCCCGAAATATCTTACAGGTCGGATTTTGCTATCGGCTTATTCGGATAGGCATGTTTACAACCATTTTATCATCCAGAGGATACTTTCAGAGCTAGAGCTTCAGCGAAAGATCTAAAAGTGCTTATAACCTAGAGTGCGTTTCTTATGAGATGAACATACAAGACTATAACGCTGTTTGAGATTTTAGATATCAGTATACGTGTTGTACTTTAAATATATGTAATTGATTGCATTATTTTATATTTTTTATCTCACTACTTGATTTAAGATTATTTCATATTGCTTCTTGTAGCATGCAACATCTCACTAAGCATTTTAGATTGTGTATCATTTTAAAACAATAAGATGCATCATTTAGGTTATCATACAAATATCAAAAAAATATAAAAAATATCAAATTAGACTTCAAATCATTAAGAAAAGTTGAAAAAAAATTGATTACCAATTAATTAAACTTGAAAAGTCAAAAAAAAAATAGGCGTGTCGGTTCAGAACCGGTACACCTAAGCGTGCCGTGTGTTGGTATAGTATCGAGCTGATACCGAACCGATCCGTTCACTGACTGATACGGATTTAGGTACTGGTTTGACGGGCCTTGGTTGAAACCTTGTTGCACCCATTAGACACTAGAGCATAAGGCATATTTAAGCCACAACATGGTAAGTCAAGCTCATGCACATCATGGTTGGGCCTAATTGAACACATGGGTGTCCCCCCAAAAAAAAAAGCCACTCAAGTGTTTAAGTTGGCAAAAATCACATTTGGAAAAATTTTGAACCCATGAAATGTAATATAAGCAGTTTTGCAATAGGTGCAATCCTAATGCATCTACAAACTTTTTTGGGGTGAAAGCAGACAATCTTGGGCCTCCATATCCAAAAACCATGACCTTGAGTACAATAAGAATAATTAAGCAATCAACCAACTCAGTGAAACACGAACAACTTCTGAAAACAGATACACAAAAAAGAAAAAGGTTAATTGCATGTTCAAATGTTCAATTATGTTGTTTCGTGGATGACATAGCACCAAAAAGGAGTTTGATTTCAACCAGTAAAACTATAAAAAAGAGTATTCGATTACAGTAACTTGCTTCAGCCACAATTATACTATAAAGCAAATATTGCTGAAGAAGAAACTTCTTTATATTTCACGTAATGTTGCCTCAATGAAATGCCTACAATTTAATTAAATATAAGTATAAATTCTCAAGAGAAAACAACAAAAGCAAGCAATGTACGAGAACAATGCCAAGATAACTAACCTGCCCATGCAGTCAGAATAGATGCTATAGATGTCCCAAATGTGCAAACCACCCGATGACTCTCAAAGACTTGCTACAACATTCAACAGGGAAAACGATAGAAGTTTTCAAATCAGATATGGACAGAAAATTACTACAAGGTCGATCTGAAACAAATTCCATTTCTGACAATAGAGATCAATCAGTGAAACTGCAATAGACACCAATCCGCGTGAAATTTAATCGCCGGAACAAGAAGAACGATCAAACTTTATCTAATTGAACATTAGAAAAAGCCCGACGATTTAAGGAATTATGGGAATAAAATGCATTTTCAGCAAATCATTCAGTGCACAGGTCCCTGAAGCAGACGGCAGCCGCCTACCAAACGATCCAAAGCTACAAGGACCCCACGATCATCACGAAAAATAAGAAAGTATCGTGAAAAGACTAACAACCACCGCATACGCCGACCAAATCCAGCATGAAAATATAAATACATGATATATAAATAATTGCAGTCGAAGATGGCACACAAGAACACGCATCGTGACAAATGAACAAAACTATAATAAATTAAGCCCTAGAAGGTGGAGAAAGAAAAAGGCGGTGGGGTGAAGTTAGGAGGAACCTTGGTGGAGACGTAGGACTCCTGGACTGCCGACCAACTGTTCGACGCTTTCCTCCTGAGGTGGGGGAGCGCTATGCTCCCAAAAATAGAGCTCCCCTCCACCGCCCAGGTCCCCGGGCTCACGGTACGAAGGACCGCGTGGCCGGAACTCCTGAGCCGCTGTGACAACATCTCGTTATCGACCGAAGTCGACAACCGATTGGCCGGATATTGGGAGGCCAAAAGAAGCGACATTGAGAAGGAAGGCAGAGAGAGAGAGAGACGAGATCAGAGGGAGGAGGAGGCGCTACCCGTCTTCCTTCCCTCCCTCGCTCTCCGAGATCCTCTAAATTTATCCCGCCGATACCATCTTATGAATCGGAGTTAGTTCATGGGCCGTGGAAACTGGCCCATGATCCGGCCCACTATTAGCCTTTGTTGGTGGAGTTTTATGACTCCACAAACCCAGAGATATTCCGGGGTTATATTATAAATTTATAATAGTAGGGAAGTATTCCATGAAGATGAGTAGCTATCAGGACATGTGGATTTCAACTCTTTAGCATGTGATGTGCATATAAAAGTTTGCTATTGTGAATTTTAGATAACAATTAACTTTTCGAGTTAAGATCAAATATTAGTTGCAATTCGAGGATTAAGGGTTTGCCTTGGTCATTTTTGATGACATGGGATGAAGAGTTTGACAAGTAAGCTTGTTATTAATATTATAGTTTTATTTCTTCCTATGCTATTGTTATACTACAAGAAACACAGAAGAAAAAAAAAGGAACGGAAATAAAGAGGGAATTTTAGACATATTTAGCAAAACAGATTTGGTACAGTAAAAGACATTGGGCTTGGGCCCACCCATAGCATACTAACTTGAGCCATGTATAGTAGGATTACCCAAATATTTTATTGGGTTTGATTACAAAATTTGAAGTCAATTAGATTTGGGTGGGGTAGCAATTTGGAGACCCTGTTAATCATCTCAACCTAGCTAAATTAGGTGCAAATTATCTTAATCTACTTTCTACCACCAAATTTGGGTCATTCAAGTAGTTTTGGTCATTCCTAAGAAAGCCTCGTTTTTCTTTTTTTTTTTTTTGATTGAATAAGATTTCCTCCAACATGCTTCAAACATGGAGCTTCTAATTCCCAAAAATCAATCCACGTGACGTTCCCGGGTTTTAAGTATATTGCGTACGAGATGGTGGAAATCAGGTGATTTTTCTTCGTGCCTCTTCACTCCATTCAAAATGGAATTGTCTTCCATTGCCATGTTGTCTTACAAAGGGCTAGTTGCTTCAGTATTTTAGGCAGCTACGCCTCCCTGCAATAGCTTCTTTACTCTTGACCCACTCCAGTTTTCAGAGTTCTTATTACGGTATATGCAGCGTTCTTGGGACGCCAAACAAAGGAGGGAAGAGTTGGGACGAAAAGAAGAGAGAGTGTGGGGCTCAAGCGGTAGAGATCACCTATACAGGTACATCAGATAGGTCTTAGATAGCTTAAGACACCTGAGGCTCTATTTCTACTATTGTAGCGCCTCAGACGGTATTTTTATCTGGAAGTTCTGACTTCTGAGTTTTCTTAAAGTCAATTTCGATAGATGCTTGCTTGATTGTGGCAGAAGAGGTGGTATAGACTTCGTCATCAGGGGCCTGGACTCTATGGTGATTGCTACTGGTGGGTGTCAGATTGTTGATATTTTTGTTTTAGAGACAGAGTTGAGAGCGGTGTGGATTGGTCTAAGTTATATACGGCGTGTTCTACTGGTCAAAACAGTCCTACTTGAAGGTGACTCGGCCACGACGATCGGCTGGATTCAGAGAACATCGGCTGCATGGATGTGCACCACCTCTTGCTTTGAGACATACGAGCCATGGTGAGAGACGAAGTTACATTCTAGGTCGGGTACATTTATAGAGAGGCTAATTGGCCCACAGGTTGGGTAGCCTCGTACATGGCCGATCATTTCGGAAAAATCTTATGAATCGAAAAAAAAGAGCTTTCTAAAACACTCGGTAATGTATTTTTTTTTGATTTTTTTATATATTTATATTAGAAGTTTGTGGTTTATCCGCTGTAAATATAATAATAATAATAATAATAAAAGAGGGAGAGAGAGAGAGACCCGGGTTGATTGATTGATTAAGAAGTGAAACGGTTTGGAATTTGGAAAGCCACTTTAGTTTCCCTAACTTCTTCCCCCTCACAACTCCTTTCCCACTCCCCGAGAAGGTTTACAAGAAAGATCCAGAGCCACGTAATTCCCAACTTTATGAGGCTCGTCGGCATTCCTTCCAGCCAAACGTAGCTTGACAAACTGATTCACGTAATAGTTTGTTATTTGGGTTAGGTCGAGGGGCTGGAAGCACGGACGTGTCGCTAGTGATCGGTTTACGTACTAATAGCTCGTGGGCCTCACACAGCACCCAGTTTCCTTTTCTCTTTACTGAAACGGAGAGAATCCCATCCAGGAGTTCCGAGTCCTTCATATAACTACTACAATGAGTCCTCCGATATCATTACTTTGGATGAAATCTCGGCAATATCACCACAAAAACACCACTGCAGGACTCAAATTTAGTTTATAGTCAAAGGGACGTGACCACTAAGCTGACGCCCAAATTATCTATAATCAAAGAGACGTGACCACTCAAGAAAAAGAAAAAGAAAAACGAAATAAATTATGAATTACACCCACCAACTTTAGGGTGTCAGTGGTCACGACTAACAACCCAAAAGGATGCTACCGAGAGAATACCAGACTCATGTTCGCCATTAAATACATAGTTTACTTTAACAAAATATATGATTTTCTTGGGTTCCAAATGGCAAAAAATTATGATTCTTATAAGGTCGGAGTCGTGTTTTTTTAATTTTTTTCTTCCACTGGCAAATTGGAGGTGCCTTCTGCTTGCATACACTGATACACTATTTATTGAGCACAAATCTCAAAATCTGTTGTGGTCCAGACATGGATTATAAAGGATCGGATCTAACGGCAGACACGGAATGCAGACACGGTAAAAGACGGATGGAAATGATGAGCGAAGATTGCCGTGTCCAAGCGGTGGGTCCCGGCATGGGGTGCGGCTGACCGGGACTGGCCTCTGGACGAGGCAACGCGGCGCACGCGGCGGTCCTCCCACGCCCGGACCGGACGGAACGGCGTGGGGGACAGCGAGGCCGGTCAAATAAACCTATCTAAAATAGGCGGTGCGAGGGGATGACGCGACGGCACGTGTCGGGCAGCCGTTGGTGGGAGATGGACGTGAAAGGCGGAATGGCTGTCGGCAAGTCACGCGATGCGAGCGACCGCGGGAAAGACCGGTCAGAGATGGCCGCCCCTTCCCTCCAATCAAATCGCGTTCCAGCTCTGCCCCTGGGCCTCCTGACCTACTCCGCTCCATTTTCTGCGTTATTTTTTTTTCACTTCAGAAACAAATAAAAATAATTTATTGTAACAATTAAAGACTTGATTCATAATATTTAGCCATAAAATATTATTTATTTTTTTAAATTTTAGATTTATTCAATAAATAACTAATACAGAACTAAGTCCGACGTCTTCGCCGGACTAAGGATATAAATCCAATCATAAACATTATAGATTTGGGGTTAGTCTCACTGAGCTTGTACTGCAGTTTTTTCTAGTCCACATAGATTGTAGGCTGGTTTACTCTAATATCATTTGTAACAACTCAAGATTTTATCCAAAAAGTTAGTCGATTTTTTTTTTTTTGATTCTTTAGTTCTATATGAGTATCCAAAATTTTTCGATGAATAAACGATGTGGAATTAAACACACGACCATACGCATTTATATTCTAGTCACAATAATCCTAAACAATTTAAACTTATGTAAGTTTATTATTTAAATGATGGGGTTTCAAAAAAAAATTTCAAATCTATTGTTATTGTTAATAGCACTGAGTAGACACTGTGCTTATGATCTGTATAAAAGAAAGATGGATCATTAGCTGGTGGTATCATTGATGGAGACTTTTTAGAATGGATTTGACAAAAAAAAATTCTTTCGTTTATTGAATGTGCTTTGCCTTTTTTCCATGACTTAATCATTTTACAGTGAAGATAGAGATGTTTCTCCTTATAAAAGAGAAGAAAGACAATGCCAAAATGTATCTCTCTCTCCACAACATTGTCCCGGTGGAGGAAAAGTAATAGATTTTTCGGAAATAAAACAACCACGGTAACAGGTTCGTTGTTAATCTATGAAAAAATTAGACCAGGCCTAACCAAACAGTTACTGTTATTAGTGATTGGTTCATAAGCGTCTGAGTATTTATTTTATAAGAACTTATTTGGCCCAATATCATGTAATTATTCTGAGTGGGTTATTTCAGCTTCATGATTATTTTTTTAAATCAAAATTTAAAAATAATAAAGTATAATACTAAATTTAGTTATTTATACTGAATAAGTATTTAGTTCATCGTTAATGGCTACAAGACTGCAATAGTTTGACAGCTTTATTGAAACCACATTGTACAATCACAGCAACCATAATTCAACTCCACGCTTTGTAACTTATTGACGCAGTAACTACATTAACTTTAAAATTAACGTACCGATACTATAAATAAATATAAGCAATGGTATTTATTACTTTCATTATTCAACCAATTATTTTTAAGACAATCAAGTGCTGGCATCACTTCAATTTATACTTTTTGTCGAATACAGTTAAATCGAATGACATATTATTCCACTCATCATACTTCTTTTTCTATCACGTCAACTAATGGATCAAACTGGCAGACCATAACAGCCTGGAGTAGTCTCAGCATTCATCTTTTATATTAAAATAAAAGGTTTCTTTCATAAAAACTCCCCTAAAAATTTAAATTTAAGTAAATATTTTTTTTGCATTTTATATTTATTTTGTATTCTTATAAAATATTATTTTTGCATACCGTTTCTCTAATATGGTTAATAAAAACTATATTTATTTTAATTAAAAATAAAATAAAATTATAAAATTATTTTTTTATTTTCTATTGCGGTCGTCTTATAAGTAATTCTTTTTGCATATCTATTCATTAAGAATATTTTAATTATTTTAATTTGAAGCTGTTAATTTTTTAATTTTTAACGTTGTGAGTCTTGTGACGCCGTGCTGTTAATTTCTAGTACTGTTTATCCCGCAGAAGTCGCTTATTTTGTTCATTTAGTCGCAAAAATGATGTTTCGGGACAGCGTTCGTTATCTCCGTTAAAACGGTTGATATGACCGTAGATCCTTGGATGAATCCGGTGGATACAGCGAACGACGCGTGGAGTAAAAGTCAGACCTCCGCCCTTGTCCCATCGCCACCCGCGCAGTCTGCTTCCTGAGCCCCGAGCCCCGGGACCGGCGGACCGTGAACCGGCTGCAGCCGGTCTGCGCCCCCTCGTGTCGCGAGAAGGCCAGGCCTGAAGCACTACGTGTCGAGACAGGGCTACAGTGCCGGTCATTACAGAGATGGTCCCGTGTCCCAGTTCAACAACCATTTTTTCAAATAAAATAAATTTATTAAATTATTCTATATTAAAATATATTAGTGGGTATCAGAAAATAAAATAGAGCTCGGAAGGTTATCTGTGGAAGGGCTGACACGGGACAGGTGTCATTTAATGGATACGGTGGCAGGGAAATATCTTGATTGGGCATTGCACCGGATCAGCTCCCGAGGAACACATGTGGAATTTGGTGGGTGGCGAGTGTCAGCCCGAGTGGGGCCCGCGGCCGGGTCTTTGGCAGGCCCACAGCAAACGTGGTCCTAGCTCCCAGGCCCAACCTATGCGCCGATTACTATTCACATAGTGCTCTCTATTTGCTCAAAATTATTATATTGCCTGGTTTCATTTGAACCGTTCAGGGGTTTAATAACACCGTTGCCCGCAGTTATGCATGAGAACAGGCTGTGATCACTCATCAAGATGGTTTGCTCTGACCTCGCATATACTCTTTCCAATTGTAGATATTTTTTTTTTTTTTGGGATGTATTCGTACTATAACTCATCCATTATAGTAAAAAAAAAAATTACATCTAGATCTGTTTAGAATATAGGCATACTTGGATGCTTCTTTTGCCTGGCATCTGGATCCATCTATGAGATGATATATAGTAATTTGGTAGAATTATTAGTTTGTGCATCGATCTAGCCTTTTAGATTTTAGAATAATATTAATTGTGCATACCTCACTAGCAGTACATGCAAAGGACAATATCGGGTACCGGCGGAACAACGGTATTATATATAATTTGATTAATATCTTTGTTTACATATATAATTATTTTCTTAAATTATATAGAAATTTAATTATAAAATCACCACAAAAATAAAAGTTAAGTAAGAAATGTCAAACAACCACATATGTGTTTTTTTTTTTGTCCGATCCACATTCAAAGTTGGCAAGTTTAAGATTGCAGCTACTGGCTAATTAAAAAATTTAGCATTTTGGTTTTTGCTCGAACCAAGCAGAAATGTACCACATAAAAGAAGCAAGGGTTATTAATAATTAATTTACTTCAAATCAGTAAAATTATGGCACTAATGAACAAAAATCCTATGATGCTATGAAGTGGTCTTCCTTTTTTTTTATCATATTTTCTATTGAATCCTCTTGCTAATGGAATCCATCCATCCTATTACTTAAAACAAAAAGGAAATATGTATGCGTGAAAAGAGACCAGGAGGCTGTCTACCTAGCCTCATCCCTTTCTTCTTCCTTATCAAACTATCTCTTCATCTATTATAACACTTTTTTTTTTTCTTCCCGAGTCTCTTTCTCTTCCTTCGAATTCCTCCCCCTATTTTCTAAAATTTTCACACCTAAGAGTTAATGGAATCTATGAAATTGTATATGTATTCTTATATTGAGCAAAGCTAGGAAGTTCTCTCACCGTTCTTTGTTTTCAATTTTTTTTCATTCTTTTTCCATAAATTTTACATGTTGGAAGAGTACATACAAGATATTCGCATATTACATATTATTTACACTAGTACATACTATATATTCAAATAATACACACTTATACTAAGCTAAAATAATGTAATAAGAATGATTGCATGCACGAATTTTCTATTTATGGGCAATGCAGACAAGTTATCGGCCAAGTTCACCGATGGCAGCATTCGTTTGCTCTTTATTCCCATTCCCGTTTCCCACTCGATTCCCGAAGCACCCGTAGATGCCCAGCCGCCTCTCCCGCCGCACGTCCCGTCGCATTCTTTTATTCCCTTCCTTTTTCTTTCTTAGTGGTGGGGCATCCGCTCGTTTCTCAATCGTTTCCCACGAAGACACGCACGGCGCACGTGATCGGGTCGTCCCTTTCGCTCCGGGAACGGCTGGTTCGGGTGGAGGGATCGTTTGGCGGCGGCCCATCCAAAGCCTACTCCGAGACGCGGACGCCGAAAGAGCCACAGGCCTCATCCCCTTCTCTTTTCTCTACTTTCTTTAAAGTAGAAAGAAGATATTTTTTTTCTTAAATTCTTGGCACGCTGGACCGCTGTCATCCTTCAGAGCCTCTCGTTCCCTCTAATGAACTTTGAAAAAAATTAATAAGAATAACATGTAAAACAGAGAATATTACAGGCATATTCCAATATCCACGAACAAGCTCGTTTTTTACATCAGCTACTTACACTAATCTTGTATGAGCACAGACTGCTGAATCAACGAAAAAAAGATGACACATTAGTGGAGAAATAACATATCACACAGAGAATATTACAAGCATATCCCAGTATGAGCAACCAAGCTTATTTTTTTTTTCACATCAGCTATTCACACTAATCTCGCATGAGGACGGCCAACTGAATCAACAAAAAGAAGATGACATAGTGGTGGAGATATAAAATCATGCCGAGTCCGGATGATCTCTTCAGAATATTGGATTAAGTTTTTTTTCTTCCCCTCTATTTTTTTAAAAAATAAAAAGCGAATAATTAAATTTTGGAAGGGTATTTTCGTCATCTGTGGAAAATGAGAAAGCCGGCGGAGACGTGGGCGAGCATGGCGGGAGAGTTTCGCACGCGCGCACCCGGGACCCGCATCGGCCGTCCATATGGGAAGGGAGATATGGACGCCCGTATAGGAAATACTGTGCGAACGTTGATCATGGGAAGTTTGATGGAAGACTTCATTTTTTTTTATTTATTATTCGTCAGGTGAGGACCCGGCCCTTGCTTCTCTGTTTTCTCTTGTTTTTAATATGGCAGAAGATTATTATTTATGATCATGGTCACATGCCCACCGACCGACCTGCGGTTCAGAAGATATCGAAAATAAGTAATAACCCACCGGAATGGGTTCTGAAAACCGGGGCCGACCTCCCCAGCTGCTCCTTTCAGTCTTCCAAAACTAAAGACAGCGATGGGGTACCGTGACGTGGAAATTGTTAAGAGGTCGGAAATTCTCTAAGACTTTGAGCATGGTGTTCCGCATAAAAACTGTAGGAAGGAGACTCGGTTCCGCGCTGCTACATGCAACTTGATTACGAGTTAGGTTGGCAGATCGGATCATAAATTGCGACTCTAAATTCATTAATGCACTCAAGCTAGTAGCATTATTTTGTCATCTCAATTGCATATGACCCGATAAAAAATGTAAGAATACTCAAGAATCTTGCACAAGAATTGCAATTTGTAACCAACTTTTGAACTTTATACCTTTCTCTTTTGCTTCTTGCTCCATTTAACATCTTCCTTGGGCTTACACAGGTAGAGGGGCTAGGGTTAAGAAAGCATAGTATAGGCAAACATGATGTGCTGCATTTACTAATATACACTTTATTTTCACTCATTTTAATTGGCCAATATGAAACAACTAACGAGGGAATGAAATGTTGCAAGTTGGGCTTGCAGGCAAAGGAAGAGAGCAATGAGGATCGAGATGCTATGCGTTTGTGTATAAGAAGCATATTGATTTCTAATTTCTATTGATTGCACTAAGCTATAATGCTGGAGTATAGCAAAATAGATGTGATAGCAGATTAGAAATCTAGTTTAGCTTCACATAAAAGAGTTGAAATCGGAATATTCTTGTTTTAATCCTATAGCTATCGCAATATATGAGGATTGTTGAATGAATCATGGAGTTCCAAAATGACACAGAACCATATTTAAATTAGATTATCAATGGCTGCACAAATTTGATAGTTGTATGCATAACTAAATCTAATAATGAAAATCTAGTTCATCTGGACTTCCTGAATTAATGGTGAATTAGTTTTGCCTAACTAAATCGATTTAGGTATGCATGTTAGATGTGGAAGGAATCACATAAAATTGACAGTCAAATATGGTCTAGCCATGTGCTAGGATTAATTCCCTTTCAACCATAGTTTTTGACCATGATGTTTGAGACTTTTGTCGTCATAGTTATGTAGTCAAGTGATCCTCTAAATTGATGGTTGTGGAGGTTGTAGCAGTGGTTCATACTTATAACTACTATTCCTCTCTCTCTCTCTCTCTCTCTCTCTCTCTCTCTCTCTACTTGTGTTGTGTGTGTAATAGATAGAAAAAGCATAGGCAAATGATATACCATGGGAGGTAGCTATCCCCAATATCCCTAACTATCCATACTATGATGAAGGCGGAATTTGATCTAAAGTCACTCAATCCAACTGCAAAGAACTTTACTAGCTTAATCAATGAGCTCCTTACCATACTTCTAATATTTTAGGCACCATGGATTTAGCACGTATATATTGCTTCTTATTTATTCACAAGTATATATTAAAGGAAGGGTATCAAATAATTGAAAGGCAGTGCAAGTATTTTTACATGGTATGCATTTTTGGACAATAATTTCAAATTATCAAGGAAAACTACATAGCTATCATGTAACAGAATGATTCACTTTAAATAATAATTAAAACTAATAAAGGCATATTATTTCTATTATGAGTACCACCATGTTCATGTTATTATTTTTTTTTAGAAAATTTTCTTTTACAGGTCGGTATAAACAATAGTAACAGTAGTCGTAATAGTAACAGTAATAATAAAATCATGGTAAACTACTATCAGGGGACATCACAGTGGTAATTTTTCTTTTACAGGTTGGTACAAGCAAGCAGCCAAATCATCTTCTTAAATTCTATGTTCAAATTTCAAGAGGTATTACCTCGTCATGATTTCCACCTAAGAAAATAACCACAAGGGAATGACATCATACATTGATCCTAGCAGGATGCTGCACCAATCCCTGATGAATTGCTGTGATCATCCCAGCCAATCTTAGGGTGGCAGAAATCAAACATTTATGAGATGCTTGAAGTGCAAGTTAAATCATGTTTGAGTTGTAAAGCAGTCCTGTTGCTGGAATTTGGACCCGAGGGTGACCGCTCGGCTGAGAAGGAGGAGCTCCGACGAGGATTGGCGGATGGCGGTTTGTCGGCGGGCGGCGTCCTCCGGGGAGCCTGCAAAAAGCCGGTGGCCGGGGTTTCCGGCGCTGGCCCTCCGATACTTAAGTCAGAGGGGGCTAATGTGTAGAAGGATGGAGGAAATAGGTTTCCAGAGTTTCAGAGTCCAACCCCCTCTAAGGAGGGGGGGTTTTCCTTTTATAGAGGGATATAGGTGTACCTGCGATATGACGGAGCGAGCGGGTTACAGTCATAATTGAGCGTGTCGTCCAAATTAATGCACGATCGCATGAATTATTGCATTGCTGTAGGAGATTAGGCCGGAGCCAGTAAGTCGTCGTGGCTGATCGAACGTGGCTGAGTAGGTCAGCTGTTCCGTGAAGGGCTTGAGATCCGTAGATAACATGCGCATTAATTATTGAGTGAGCCGGAGGTCTGCAGAGGTCATGCGCATTAACTGTTGAGTGAGCCGGAGGTCTGTAGAGGTCATGCGTATTAACTGTTGAGTGAGCCGGAGGTCTGCAGAGGCCAAGCGCATTAACTGTTGAGTGAGCCGGAGGTCTGCAGAGGCCATGCACATTAATTGTTGACAGCGGTGGTAGGGTATGGTCCTCGGCTGAGCTGCAGAGGGATGTGACCGCTGCAGGTGGGTAGCAAGGTCGGGCACCCGAGGTCGAGGACGCTGAGGTCGGGCGCCTCCAGATCGGGCGCCTCCAGGTCGTGCGCCTTCAGATCGGGCGCCTCCAGGTCGGGCGCCTCCAGGTTGGGCGCCTTTGATCACGTGCTGGCGACGTCATGTGCTTTGGGGCGATTTATTTTCCCCCAACACCACCCCCGACTTTCGAGTTTGAGCCGTTTTGCGAGCTCGGGCTCGGGAAGTTGCTGCCTTTACTGCATTAGTGGGGGCCAGTGAGCCTTAAATTATTCCGGCGTTCCGCGCGCTTCAGGGCACCTTTAATGAGAGGAGATGGGGCGACGCCCTTTCGTCCTTCGAGGTCGCCTCGTGTAGTGGGCTCATGATGGGGCTTCGAGATTCGATGGGACACTACCTTGATTCTGTATTCAAAGCATCGATCCAGGTTAAATATGTCGCTTCGGTTTTTGGGGACGACACGTGGCACAATCTGAACAGAAGGCGGGATCCAGTTCCGCCGATCCGGGCCGTCGGGAGGGTCTATATAAACCCGTTATCCTAGCCCTAGAAAGGTCTCGCTTGGCTGCCTATTGCTGCTCCCCCTTTTTCCTCCGCTTCTTTTTCTCTTTTCCAACTGTGATCGAGCCTTCCCGGCGGTGCCCGGAGGCGATTTCCGACAACCCTTCCGTAGGTCATCTTCCCACGTAGGCTCAGGGACCCCTCTTCTTCTTCTTCCTTTCTTTCTACGTTCTTTGTCTTCTTGTTTTTTGTTTTGTTCTTCGTTTTTCTGTTTTGAAAATGGGTCTTGGTCCGAATGAGGTCGGGTCTACCCTGACCGCGGAGGAACTAGAGTTGGTCTGCTCCCGATTTTTCTTTCAGCCAGGGTTTCATCTTGAACTCGCGGGGTCGGAGGACCCGATGACGAGACCTCCTCCAGGTCAGATCGGAGTGTACATCAAGACGCTCTGGGCCGGCTTGCAGTTTCCTCTTCACGAGTTCGTAAACGATTTGTTGGTAGAGTATCAGCTTGTACTAGCACAACTCGCTCCGAACTCGTGGAGGACCATTATTGGCTTCGTATCCCTCTGCCTTGCGCACGGGATACCGACCTTAATAAGCATTTTCCGCTGGTGCTTCTTATTGAAGTCAAACCTTGCGGATAGGGAGTAGCTTTACTTTGCTTTTCGGGGCGGTATGTCGCTCTTCCGAGGTGCCCCTTCTTCTATTCATGATTGGAAGGGGAAGTTTTTCTTCCTCTCTTCCGAGCTATCGTGGGGATTTGACCCGAGATGGGGGCATCCCTGGCTGAAGGCCCTCAATCGGCTTACTGAGTTCTCGGCGGACGAGCAGAGGGCATTTGATGCTCTATGTGGCCTCGGGGGCGATATTCTTCTGACCGGCCTCCTGAGCGAGGAGGCATTGGTGAATGTCGGCTTGAGCTCGGCGCGCCTCGAGGGTAAGAGCAGTTGTACTGCTCCTTTTTTATTTCACTACTTTCGGTCCTATTTGCTTCTCTCCTCTTATTAGTGTTGATCTAACACTTAGAAAATTTTTCCTTTTCAGACATTCCCAATAAGGTGACGAGCAATACCGTGCTTTTCTCCCGTCTCAAGAGGAGGATGGCCGAAACTGGCGGGGCTCTTCCCGAGCCTAGGAAGAAGGCTAGGTCGGCCTCAACTTCTGCCCCTGCCGAGGTGAGGGGCTTTGGAGCCGGACCTTCCAGGTCCGTCCGGGTGGAGGCCTCAACTACCGAGCAGGCGAGCTCGGGTTCCCGAGGGGCGGCGGGCTCGGCGCCCCCTGCCTGCCCCGTCCCTATTTCTCAACGGGCAGGCCGACCTGTCATCCGTCTGTGGCGCTCGGGCCCCGAGCCGAGCAGAGGCCTTGGGGTTCCGAGCGCGTCTTGTCCCACGATCACGAGCCCGGGCGAGCCAAGCTCGTCGGGGTTTGGAGATCACTCCGGGAGGGGGTCCAGTGACCCGAAGTCCTCGATTGAGGACAGCTCGGCCCTACGAAATAGCGATGTCGTGCATGCGGTACTTTGCCGCGCAATGCTCCCGACCGACCGAGCCGAGTTCGCAGGCATCGTGCTCGGAGATATCGTCGACCAGACCTATTGCAACGCTGTTCGGGTAAGCTGTCTTTTTATTTTTGCTCTGGTTATTTTCTTTACTTCATATTTCCTTCATTCTCACTTGTCGTTGCTTTTCCTGCAGCATATCCACGAGATTGATACGCTGGTGTTCATAGCCTCGGAATGCCAGGAAGAAGCTCGGCGATTCCAACAGCAGTTGGAAGTGGCCGAGAAGAGGCTTGCAGATTCTGAGGCTGCGCGGGCTGAGGCCGTTGCGCGGATGGAGGCTGCCGTGGCCAAGCGGCGATTGGCAGTCGACCAGCTCGAGGAAGAAAGGGCCGCGCATAGTCTGGCGCGGTCGGAGTTGCGCGCCTCCGAGGCGCGTCTGGCCGAGGCCCGTGCGGAGGCCGCTGGCCACAAATACGAGGGCGGGGTCCTCCGCCTAAAAGTCGAGCAGCTCGAGGCTCGAGAGAAGAGGGCACTCGAGCAAGCTCAAAACGCCATGGAACTCTTCAAGGAGTCGGAAGAGTTCCACGATATGTTGGAGGAGGAGGCCGTGGACGGGTTTCTCCGCGGCTTCGCAAATTTTCGGAGGCAGATGCACAGGTTCTGCCCCCAGCTTGACCTCTCGAGGATTCGGCCCAGATCGGGAGTCGACAAGGAGAGCGAATTCGATCTGCCCTCGACACTTGAGGCCAAAGAGGAGGCTGCCAAGATCGAGGTTGAAGGAGAGGTCGCTGAGGCCGAGCAGACAGCTCAAGTGGCTCTTGCTGAGGAAGTTGCCGGGGGCGTTCCCGAGGTCACCGACGAGGCCCCGTCTGAGGTCGCCGCGGAGGGTTCGGAGCCAATTCCTGTCGAGGACCCCCAAGTGATTGTCGTGGACGACCTTGAGGTCGGGACCGACGCAGCTGCCGCTCCCTAGGACTTAGCCTTTTCTTTTTGTTTTTCCTTTTGTAAGCGAGGTTGGCCTCCAGACTTACTGTACGGCCAAACCTCAATTTTGTACCTGGCCTTCGGGCTTTCATTAATGAAAAGTCTTCTTTTTGCAAATTTATGTTTGTCTTTCTCTCCCTCTTTCGCATGGTAAGTAGGCTTTCACTTTAATCGTTCGAACTGAATTCTCTCCCGCGAATCCTTCCAAATATTTGGGCTCGGCCAAGTTCATAGACTTAGGCTCTGACCACGTTTGCTAAGTTGTTAAGCTTAGCTCCAATAGGGATTGCATTTAGTCCGGGCTCAGACTTTATGAGAATTCGCTAGGTCTTTGAGCTCGAACTTTGAAGAGGTCTCGCTAAGCCCTTAATTTTACGTTCTGAAGGAGTTTTGTTAAGCTCTTGGGCTTTGCTTCCAGGTCGTCGAAGCATTGAGCTTGGGCTTTGAAGGAGTTTTGTTAGGCGTTTAGGTTTTCTTTCTGGAGAATTTGGCCAAGTCATTAGGCTATGCTCCTAGGAGAAGCTTGCCAAAGCTTTAAGGTCCTCTGAAAAATTTTGCCAAGTCCTTAAGCTCGGCTTCTAGAATAAGCTTGTCAAAGCTTTAAGGTCTGACCCTGAAGAGATCACAGACTGTGGCCGGGCCATCATTAGAGCTTTCGTGTTTTTTTTTTTGGTCTCGAACTTGGTCTGGGCTTCACCGATCATTTTGTAGTACAAATAAGTAGATGTGATGACATAGGTGCTGGGTAGAATCATACCTCTTGCACCATCGGAGTCGGTCATCTCAGGTCGAGATAAGCGACTCTGCTCCGTGATCAGCTTTTTAGGGTCGTTTCTCGGCTTGTAGCCCGCTTCTATAGGAGGTGTTATCTGTTGTAGGGATGGCATTTTGGTCGGAATTTCGCGCAACAACGTAGCTCGCTGTCGACCTGGTGATGCTTTTCGAGGTCGAGGGATCTGGGAACGCACTGTCGACACACGGGGCATCCCGATCTTAGTCGAGAAATCAAGCACGAGGTCGAGGAAGCTTGGGCTCGCTGTCGTCCTGGTGACGCTTTCCGAGGTCGAGGGATCTGGAAACGCATTGTCAACAACGAGGCATCCCGACCTTAGTCGAGAAATCGAGCACGAGGTCGAGGGAGCTTGGACTCGCTGTCGACCTGGTGACGCTTCCCGAGGTCGAGGGGTTTGGGAACGCACTGTCGACACACGGGGCATCCCGACCTTAGTCGAGGAATCAAGCACGAGGTCGAGGGAGCTTGGGCTCGCAGTCGACCTAATGACGCTTCCCGAGGTCGAAGGGTCTGGAAACATACTGTCGACACACGGGGCATCCCGACCTTAGTCGAGGAATCGAGCACGAGGTCGAGGGAGCTTGGGCTCGCTGTCGACCTAGTGACGCTTTCCAAGGTCAAGGGGTCGGGAACGCACTGTCGGCACACGGAGCATCCTGACCTTAGTCGAGGAATCGAGCACGAGGTCGAGGGAGCTTGGTCTCGCTATCGACCTGAGGACGCTTCTCGAGGTCGAGGGGTCTGGGAACGCACTGTCGACACACGGGGCATCCCGGCCTTCGTCGAGATTTTTGAGGGAGATCGAGACCGAGCTCGACGTCGGTGAGGCGAGGTGTTCCAGACTTGGCTGGTGCATCCGAACTTAGTCGGGCATCCGAGCTTGGTCGGGCTTTCTGAGGATCACAAGTGTCCCAATGTTAGGAGGAGCACAAATAATTGAAGAAAAACTGTAAGTGAATTAACGTGAGAAGGGGACAAGAATCGTTTTCCCCATCGTTAAGGACCCCTTAGGGCTCTATTGGTAATACATCCGAAGATTTTCGGAATTCCAGCTCTGTGAAATAAGGTCCCCTCGAGAGATTCCAATTTGTATGCCCCGGACCGCTGGACTCGCGCAATTCGATATGGTCCTTCCCAGTTCGGGGTGAGCTTTTCCTGCTCGGTGGGCTGAGAGGCTTCTGCTCTCCTGAGGACGAGATCACCCGCCTTGAAAAGCTTGGCTTTTACTCTGGAGTTGTAGTACTGTGCCGTTTTTCGTTGATATCTCACCATGCGAACTCGGGCTGTCTCCCTTGTCTCCTCGACGAGGTCCAAGTTGCCCCTAAGTTGGGAGGAGTTGGAGGCCGCGTCGTAATGCTCCACTCTTGGTGAGGGGAGTCCAACTTTCAGGGAGATGACAGCTTCCATTCCGTATGCCAAGTTGAAAGGGGTCTCGCCGGTAGGAAGTTGGAAAGTGGTTTTGTAGGCCTAGAGGACATTGTAGAGGTCCTCGACCCATTGCCCCTTGGATCGGTCAAGCCTGGCCTTGAGACCCTACAGAATGGTGCGATTCGTTACCTCGATTTTCCCATTCGTCTGTGGATGGGCCACCGAGGTGAAGCGGTGATCAATGCCGAGCTCGGAGCAGAATTCTCTAAAATGGGTGTTGTCGAACTGACGGCCGTTGTCAGATATAAGGATGCGGGAGAGTCCAAATCTGCAGATTATTGACTTTCAAACAAAGTTCCACATCTTCTGCTCGGTGATCCGGCCCACTGGTTCAGCTTCGACCTATTTGGTGAAGTAATCGATGAAGACGACCAAGAATTTTCTTTGCCCGGTAGCTAGGAGGATGGCCCCAAGATGTTAATCCCCCACTGGGCAAATGGCCAGGGGGCACTGATCGAGGTCGGTGGGGCTGAGGGTCGGTGCTGGATGTTGGCGTTCCGCTGGCACCGATTACACCTTCGGACGAAGTCCGTTGCGCCCTTTTGAAGTGTGGGCCAATAGTAACCCTGGCGCAGGATTTTGTGGGCCAGTGCCTGGCCTCCCAGATGGTTCCTGCATATTCCTTCATGGATCTCTCGCATAGCATAGTCCGCCTCAGACGGGCGGAGGCATCTGAGGAGAGGAGAGGTGAAGAATTTTCGGTAGAGCTTGCCTTTATATAATATATATCGGGAGGCTAGACGCCTGATTCGGCGAGCTTCGAGCCCATCGTTGGGGAGGGCTTCATTTTGTAGATAGCTGATGAGCTCGTCCATCCAGTTTAGCTCGGTATCGATGCAAAGGGTTGGCTCAGGCTCTTCCGTGCTGGGCATTTGGAGATATTCGAGCATTGTTGCCTTGGGAAGCTCGCTCATGCGGGAGGTTGCCAGTTTCGACAGTTTGTTTTTTCTTAGATTCTCCGTTCTGGAGATATGCTGGATATTGAAGGAGCCTAGGGTGGATGCAAGGTCTCGCACCTTTTGTAGATATCTCTTCATTGACAACTCTTTTGCTTCAAAGTCCTCCAGGATCTGGCTTACGACCAGTTGGGAGTCGTTGAAGACCTTCAGATCCTCGGCCTTAAGCTCCTTCGCCAACTTGAGCCTGGCGATGAGCGCTTCATACTCTACCTCGTTGTTCGAGGCTGAAAACTCGAGGCGTATGGCCTGCTCCGCAACTACCCCTTCCGGGCTTGTAAGGATAAGACTCGCTCCGCTACCCCCCCAGGTCGAGGAACCGTCCGCATATAGGACCCATGGCTGCCTCGGAGCCTCCCTCATTGGCATGAGTGGGTGCTCGGGGTCGTTCAGCAAAGTCCACTCCACGATAAAATAGGCGAGGGCTTGGGCTTTGATCGCTGGCCTCGGATGGTATTCGAGTTGAACTCTCCGAGCTCAACTACCCACTTCGCGATCCTCCCGGTGCGATCTGACCGCTGTTGAATTTGCTTCATAGGCCGGTCGGTCAGTATGGCTATAGTGTGGGCTTGGAAGTAGGGTCGGAGCCTCCGAGCTGAGATGATCAGAGCAAAAATTGTTTTCTCCAGTTTGGAATATCTTGTCTCAGCATCCCTCAGGACCCGGCTGGCATAGTACACTGGTCTCTGGAGCTTGTTCTCTTCTCGGATCAGGACCGAGCTTACCGCAATCGGGGAAATGACCAGGTATAAATAGAGGAGCTCACCCTACTGGGGTTTGGTAAGTAGCAGTGGAGAAGCAGGAATGTGCCTAAGCTCCTCAAAAGCTTGCTGGCATTCCTTCGACCATGAAAAGTCTTTCGGCCGCTTGAGGATTTTGAAGAATGGGAGGCACCGCTCGGCCGACCTGGAGACAAATCTTTCCATAGCTGCGACCAGGCCTGTGAGCCGCTGTACCTCCTTGACCGTCTTCGGCGGCACCATCTCTTGCAGTGCTCGGATCTTCTCGGGATTTGCTTTGATTCCACGCTGGGTGACTACGAAGCCAAGGAATTTTTCCGAGGTGACTCTGAATGCACATTTAGCAGGGTTGAGCTTCATTCGATATTTTCTGAGGGTGGAGAAAGTCTCATTGAGGTCAGCCACATGGTCTTCGGTCGTTCGGCTTTTTACCAGCATGTCATCCACATAGACCTCCATATTTCGGCCTATTTGATTTTTGAAGATTTGGCTGACCAGTCTTTGATATGTTGCTCCGGTATTCTTCAACCCGAACGACATTACTTTATAGCAATAGAGGCTCTTGTCGGTGATGAAAGTTGTCTTCTCCTCGTCTTTTGGCGCCATTCGGATTTGATTATACTTCGAGAAGGCATCCATGAAGGTCAGCAACTGGTGTCCCGAGGTGGAGTCGACAAGTTGGTCGATGCTGGAAAGTGGAAAGCTGTCCTTTGGGTAGGATTTGTTCAAGTCGATGTAGTCCACGCACATGCGCCACTTTCCATTGGATTTCTTCACAAGGACCACGTTGGCGAGCCAGTCTGGATAGGAGACCTCCCGGATGAAGCCGGCCTCGAGGAGTTTGTCCACTTCCTCGGCCGCTGCTCGTTGTCGTTTCGGAGAAGAGCTCCGTTTCTTCTGTCGCACGGGCCTACAGGTTGGCTTTACCTGGAGTCGGTGAACCATGACCTCAGGGTCGATTCCCGGTATGTCGGCGGGTGACCATGCGAAGACGTCCATGTTGGACCGAAGGAACTCGATCAGGCGGTCCCTTTTAAGGGAGCTCAAGCCGGAGCCGACCTGCACGGTTAGCTCTGGACAGTCATCTTGTAAAGAAATTTGGGTAAGAAGCTCACCGGGCTCTACCCGTTCTTTCTAGGGGTTGTCCCGCACCACCAAAGTTTCGATGGGGAGCGCCTGGTCTGATACTTGAATTGATGCCCTGGCTGTTGGCTCCTCTTGGCTTGGTGCTTTAGCCGATTGCTTTGCTTTGTGGGTCGCCATGTAGCATCGCTTAGCTATTAACTGGTCCCCCCGAACTTCGCCTATTTCTTGGTCGGTGGGGAACCGGACGAGCAGGTGGTAAGTCGAGACCACAGCTCAAAGGGCATTAAGTCCTGGTCGTCCAAGAATGGCGTTATAGGCCGAAGGCAGGCGGACCACAAGAAAGTCCGTCCTCACCGTACTTTCTCGGGGGGCGAGCCCAACTGTGACGAGAAAACTGACCTCGCCCTCAACCGGAATCGAGTCCCCGATAAATCCGACCAGTGGAGCGTTCATTCTCCGAATCTGGCTTTCTGTTAACCCCATTTTTTGGTAGGCATGGTAGTACAAAATATTTGTTTGAGCTTCTATTATCAACTAAGACACGCTTTACATTAAACTTATTTACAATCATGGAGATGACCACAGCATCATCATGAGGAGTTTCAACTCCTTCCATGTCCTCGTCGGAGAATGAGATAGTTTCGGAGGTGCACGGGCGCTTCGGAGGGGTTCTTTCCTAGGTTGGCTCTTCAGCCGAGCTTCCTCCTCCAATGGCATTGATGGTGCCAGCGATAGGCCTATTGTCATTTGGATTTTCGGGCGGCGCGGCATTTTCCACTGGCCTCCTTTCCTCGTGTCGGTTCCGCACGAGCCGGTTGAGTAACCCGCGATGGATAAGTGCCTCGATTTCATCTCGGAGCTGGAAACAATCCTCCGTGTCGTGGCCATGGTCCCGGTGGAAGCGTCAGTACTTCCTAGGGTTACGCGGAACTCCCACATCCTGCATCGGAGGCGGGGGTCGGAAGAAGTTCCGACCTTCTATCTCCATTAGAATCTCGGCCCGGGGTGCGTTGATGGGAGCGTAGTTCTCGTACCTCCCCGAGTGCATCCGAGGCTGTGGCAGGGACCTTGGTCGAAGCCGTCCCTGCTGTCGAGGCGGGCTCCTCAGCCGAGGCAGGTTTCTATCTCGACGGGGAGATCGGCTTCTTGGGCGGCTGCGCTCCTCGCGGCGCTTCCTTTGCTTCTTTGAGGCCGGCTCAATCGCGCCCCGACTGGAGGCGATAGCCTCCTTGGCCTTCGCATATTTCCGAGCTCGGGCCAACATTTCGGTGAAGTCGGCGGGAAAGCTCTTCTCGATGGAGAAGAGGAATCTGTAGGATCGAGCCCCAATCTTTAGTGCCGACATGGCTATTGACTGGTCGAGCTCGTGGACCTCCCAGGTTGCAGCGGTGAAGCGGTCGAGGTATTCTCTGAGGGATTTCCCTTCCTTCTACTTGACGTCCAGGAGGAAATCCGATGTTCGCCGCTGGCGACGACTGGCAGCGAAGTTGGTGGCAAACTGCCTGCCGAGCTGCTCAAAAGAGAACACCGAACTCGGCTTCAATCCAGAGAACCAAAGCCGAGCGGTTCCCCGAAGGGTAGCTGGGAAGGCCTTGCAGAGCACAGCTTCCGAGGATCCTTGCAATGCCATAAGGGCTCGGTAACTTTCCAAATGATCGAGGGGGTCGGTGGTTCCATTGTAGGGCTCCACTTGGGGCATTTTGAACCTCGGTGGGATCGGCTCGTTCTCGATTTGGCAGGAAAAGGGAAACTTGGTGGTAAACTTAAAGTCACCCTCGCGCCTTGCCTTCCCGCTATGAAGCGCTTCAATCTGGCGCTCCAGGTGCTCGACCTTCCTGTCGAGCTCTCCAGCCTGGGGGATTGTCATAGTAGTCTGCTCCGGCTCGTGGCGGTCTGGAGCTAACTCAGCTTCCGAAGGCTGCGGCCTTCGGTTTATGCTCCTCCCCTGCATTTCTCTCCGGGGAGACGTCCAAGTTGAGCCTTGGTGACAGCATCGTTCTTCATTATTAGCCCTTGAGGAGCCATGGAGATTTTGGCCTTGGGGCACTGGTCCTTTCAGAGGAAGCACTGGCTGAACTTGGGCCTGCAGAGGCGGCATAGGTGGGGCTCCGTCGCGCTGTAGGCCCTAGACAGCCGTGGCCAAGGCTTGGACCTGCTGCACCAGGATATTGAACTGTTCCGGCTGGACTTGGGAAACTAGAGCAGCCAGAGACGGTGAGTTCTGGACAGAGTGTCCAGGACTTGGTGGGAGACGCCGGGAGGCATTAGAGGCTCCTTTACTTCTCAGCTTCATGGCCACAACTCGGGCCCTTCCTCTAGCACCAACTGTTGCTGGAATTTGGACCCGGGGATGACCGCTCGGCTGAAAAAGAGGAGCTTCGGCAAGGATTGGCGGGTGGCGGTTCGTCGGCGGGTGGCGTCCTCCGGGGGGCCTGCAAAAAGGCGGTGGCCGGGGTTTCCAGCGCCGGCCCTCCAATGCTTAAGTCAGAGGGGGCTAATGTGTAGAAGGATGGAGGAAATAGGTGTCCTGAGTTTCAGAGTCCAACCTCCTCTAAGGAGGGGGGTTTTTCTTTTATAGAGGGATATAGGTGTACCTGCGATGTGACGGAGCAAGCGGGTTACAGTCATAATTAAGCATGTCGTCCGAATTAATGCACGATCGCGTGAATTATTGCATTGTCGTAGGAGATCAGGCCAGAGCCAGTAAGTCGTCGTGGCTGATTGGACGTGACCGAGTAGGTTAACTGTTGCCGTGAAGGGCTTGAGATCCGTAGATAACATGCACATTAATTGCTGAGTGAGCCGGAGGTCTGCAGAGGCCATGCGCATTAATTGTTGACAGCGGTGGCAGGATATGGTCATTGGCTGAGCTGCAGAGGGATGTGACCGCTGCAGGTGGGTAGCAAGGTCGGGCTCCCGAGGTCGAGGACGCTGAGGTCGGGTGCCCGGGTCTGGCGCCTCCAGATCGGGCGCCTCCAGGTCGTGCGCCTTCAGGTCGGGCGCCTCTAGGTCGGGCGCCTTTGATCACGTGCTGGCGACGTGCTCACGTGCTTTGGGGCGATTTATTTTTTCCCAACAAGTCCATTGTCACGCCAACCTTAGGCTGAGGAAAATTTAATATCATGAAATGCTGGAGTTCAAGGTAAAATCAAATTAAGCGGTTGCACTTTAACTACTAAATACCAGGGAAGATGGTGGTGAAATTGGAAAGCTCTTTTGACGAAAATTTAGACGCCCATGCCTCACATCACTTTCGCCATCAGATTACCAGCTCGCAAGATCAAGAAAGAGACAAGTTTCTGCGTACAGTGCCAGCAGATAAGATCATGGGATGCCAATCACAAGGGTCTTGTGCTATACTTATTTCATGCATGTAGTCATGTAGATGCTTGCAGAATGCTGATTTATTGGCTGCATCATGCATACATTAACATACCTCTAGTTATACTCACCCGCGAGACAGCATAGCAGCTCCCAGCCTCCGACCCGTCCTCTGAGCTGAGCCAACTAGTCCGCGCGTTGGCCCCGGTCATCTCCGACGGAGACTGCACGGCGTGATTCCTGGACGTTTCGTGCCCTTTAACGCCGCCCGAATCCTGATCTTATCGCAACAATAATATAAAATTATTATTAGGAAAAATAACGCCACGTTGCGGCGGCAGTTGGAAGGAGAACGGAGAGAGAAAAAAATGGACAAGGGTGTTTTGGTCATTTTGGGGTGACCACAAAAGAAGAAGAAAATTTTTAAAAGAAGGGAAGGGGAGAGGAAAAGGCGAGGGGTGGTAGAAGAAAGCAATCAAGTCGGTTTGTGGGGGCGCGAGGAAGCGAGCGAGCGAGAGAGAGAGAAAGAGATGGAGAGAGATCATGACTCCTGATCTCCTCTTAATATTTATCATTCTTGGAAGGAGAAGCAAGGAAGCGGACTCCATTCCTCTCCCCTAAATCTCTCTTCTCTCTCCCCTCCATTGCTCTGCCTTCCCACATCTATATCGACTTTCGTCCCGGTCGGCGATGAGAAAGGCGCGGGCAGCGGGGACCACAGCGATGGCGGCGGCGGCCGCGGGAGGAGCCGGATCGGTGAAGGAGGCGCGGTTCCGCGGCGTGAGGAAGCGGCCGTGGGGGCGGTTCGCGGCGGAGATCCGGGACCCCTGGAAGAAGAGCCGCGTCTGGCTCGGCACCTTCGACTCCGCGGAGGATGCAGCTCGCGCCTACGATGCCGCCGCCCGCGCCCTCCGCGGCCCCAAAGCCAAGACCAACTTCCCCCTCCCCGCCGGCTCCCCCCTCCCCCCTCCCCCTCCTTTCCCCTCCTCCACCGCCGTCGCCCCCGTCGCCGGATTTCCCTTCCCCCACCACCACCGCCACCACCATGATCCAGACTCGTCTCCCGATCTTCCGCCTCCGCACCGGCCGACGTCCAGCAGCCTGAGCAGCACCGTGGAGTCCTTCAGCGGGCCCCGGCTGTCGGCGCCGCCTCTCCCCGTCCGGTCGAACTCCCATCTCCGGCGGCGGGCCAAGCCGCCGCCACCGCCCCGCGTCCTTTCCGGCGATCAGGACTGCCACAGCGACTGCGGCTCCTCTTCCTCCGTCATCGACGACGGAGACATCGCCTCCGCCTTCCGGCAGCCGCTGCCGTTCGATCTGAACCTCCTCCCTCCCTCCGACGACGACTTCCACGCCACCACGCTCCGTCTCTGATGCTCGATGCCACGGCCGAGAAGAAAGAGAAAAAGAAAGGAAAGAAAAAATAGAATTGCTTCCTTTTCTTCTCTATCTCTTCTTTTCATAATTCCCTACAATCTATTTTTTTTCTTTTTTCACCCTCTGATCATTTTGTATGAGGGTTTGGGACTTGGCTTTGGATAACGAACTCTATTTAGATGGGTAGAGGTTTCAGGATCGGATGGTGTCGAGTCGGATCTGGGGTTTGTCTCTGATCTTCTCCTTTCTTTCTTCTTTGTAAAAAAGGATATCTATCTGATTCGATGAATGAGAAAGAAAACTAGAACATCAATCTAAGTTGATTCTCTCCTCCTCCTGCTTCTCCCCTCAGTTCTTTACATGTTTTAGTTCAAATTTCACATATATTCTTTTGGATCTCATGTCTCTGTTAGTGGATTTCACACACCGTCAGATAAAAAACGAGTTTTTGAATCCCCGCAACATCAAAGTTGATGCATTGGATTCTCAAAGTTGAAGAGATAGCGGCCGAAAGATTCTCACAGGGGCACTACCAAGGGGGAAAAACAAACTTTTGGCATGGAAGAGACTAGAGATTGCATTGGGGAACTCTGTTGTTTTGCATCGAGTTCCGAAATCTCGATCATGTTCTTTCCAGTTTGAGTAGCATCAAAGCTATTAAGCTTTTTTTTTTTCACCAAAAAAAAAGCTATTAAGCTTCCACAACGCTAAATCTAGAGATTTTTGTTGCTTGTGGATTTGTGGTTGTACTACAAAAATATATGCTCTGAAGCAATTTACCGCAATGTAGATCAGAAACTTCATCAGAAAAAAAAAAACCGCGTACTAAAAAAACCGAGGATGATCACCTCGGTGGGCTTTGGTTGCCATAAGCTATTCCACATGTTCTGTTGGAATTGTAGGTCCTATTTGAGTCTACTCATTTTTTTCCGGATGTCTTTTGGGGTTCAGTATTGAAGGGCCTTAAGGTTGAACACATGCATTTCGATCCTTATCTTATCCAGCTCTAGGAGTTCACTTGGTCTTATCTGATAGATTTACTTTTCTTATAATAATTAGCAACCATAGACTCGAGGATCTGTTAAGGCTTGGGTAATTTTGTTTGATTACTGATGCTGAAGTACAAACGGGGGTTTAGATCATCACAAATTGATGACATGCAACTATTCTTGCAGTATTGATTAGTTTAGAATACACTTTTTTTTTTCATAATTTAGCATGCTTCTTTTCCCTCCTATTTATTACATCCCAAGTCTCGTACACCGTTCTGCAATTCTATCGAAGCCTTGGCACCGAGTTCGCACTAGGTTGCTTGGATTGGGGATTTGATCTGGCTCACGGAAGGTTCATGCGAGGTTGAGAAATTCTTTTCTAGACCCAAGTCTATTCAATTCTATCCTATTAATTAACATCCCAAGTCTAGACCCAACTTATATTTGTAAATGATTAGGTTAATTCTTCTCAGATATCGTTCTGCAATTCCTAGTTCATACTAGGTTGCTTGGGTTGGAAATTTGATCCAGTTCTCGGAAGGTTGATGTGAGGTTGAGTGTTTGTAAAAATTTTGTCAAACTTCAACTGATTAAACTTATTTTGGTAGCAAAATTTGTGATAGGGGACTCTATTCTCTTTAAGAACCGTATTCCTAGATTCAAATTATATAGTCTATTGCGGGAATGCATGTCTAACTTCTTATCCCCAGAGGGGAAAATGGCACTCTACTAAGGTGTCATATCAAAGAAGACTTATGAGAGTTTTAGGAGAGGCCTTCCCATCCTCACTGATGAAGTAATTTCTTGGAACAGCATTGCTAAAGTTTTGCCAAGTTCATTTTATAAGTAAAACTAACATTAATGCAATATGTTATTTTATGTAAGTCCATTTTTCGAGTCCTGATAACTCAAGTAACAATCAGGCGATCATCCAATCAAGACCATGATCTCCATTAGTGTACTGGATGTCCAATAAAAAGAGCATAAGCACTAATAGAGTCTCCCCATTCTCTGCTTTCAACATGGCAGACGATGCCTCTCATGAGCATGGATATGTGCACAACCTTACGCGACACTCATCCATCTTCTCTTACTTTCTTTCAAGATAAGATGAAGGAAGGGCGATACGAAGTCTTTATAAGGAGACATGTTCCCGTGCTGCTCTATCGGTTGGGGTGTTGGAAGTAAACCAATATAAGAAGTCAAGTGATTAGGAGTTGGTTTTGGCTAGAGTTCTTACTTGTTTGTGAGTTTTATTAGGTTAGTGATTGGATTAGTTTAGATTGGATTAGAATTATATTAGAAGTGGTGTCTTTGATAGTGACTCAGTTGAAATAGAATTTGTTTAGAGTTGGGAACTGAAGCTATATATGTGGTATGCGGTGGCTAGTTCCTCTTCGCAAGCAACGTATGTTCTTTTAGACTGAATTGAATTCTCAACGTAGCTTCTCAATTCCTCTCTCTTCTTCTCTCTCTCTCTCTTCTCTACTAATTCTACTTCTCCAAAGAGGCCAATCTAGAGGCATGTTGTTTCCTAACAGTGGTATCAGAGCCTCGGAAGATCTAGGGCGCGAGATCGTAGGCAGCATATCTGGCTGCAAGCAAGAGAGAGTTGGTGGAGATCAAGACTAGATCATAGCATCAAATAACGGTATGATCCAGCTTCAACTGCCTCGATTTAGCGGGAAGAACTTCGATCAATGGAAGGTCCAGATGCGATGTCTCTTCAAATCTCAAGATATGTGGGATCTTGTGGAGACCGGCTTTTCAGATGTAGCTGGTGCAGAGTACGAGGCACTCCCACAAGCCAAGAAGGATGCCCTAAAGGAGGCGCGAAAGAAAGATAGCCGAGCGTTGTTCTTTCTTTTTCAAGCTGTCGATGAAGTCGTGCTGGAGCGAATCACGAATGCTACCACGTCAAAAGAGGCATGGGATATTTCGGAGAAGAGCTTCAAAGGTGCAGATTGAGTGAAAAAGGTGCGCCTTCAAACTTTGAGAGGAGAGTTTGAAGGATTGAAGATGACAGACATAGAGTCTATATCAGAGTATTTTGGCAAAGTGATTGCCGTAGCAAACAAGATGCGGATGAACGGTGAAGAAATCACTGATTTGAGGATCGTGGAGAAGATCCCGAGAACCGTTCCACCTAAGTTCGATCGTATTGTAGCTACAATCGAGAAGTTCAAGGACATTGAAAAGATGTCCGTTGAAGAGCTCATGGGTTCATTGGAAGCACATGAGCAACGACTCAGTCAGAGATCGTCATCATCAGTTGAGCAGTCTCTCAAAGCTCAATTGGTGATAGGTGATAGATTTGATAGAAGATTGAAAGAAGGACGAGGCGCCGACCGTGGTCATGGTCGAGGATGAGGTCGTGGTGAAGTAGCTGTGGTCAACCAGGAGAAGTATTACAGTGGCACTTCATCAAAGGGAAGAGCGTGTGGTCGAGATACAAGCTACCAATAGAACAAATCACAAGTCAAGTGTTTCTGCTGCAACAAATATGGCCACTATCGGTATGAGTGCAAGAAGAAGATGGCTGATGAGGAGAATAATGCCAATTTTGTTGAAAAGAAGGAAGATTCAAGCTCTCCTATGTTACTTGTTTGTAATGTAGCAGAGGTTTGTGAAAGCAGCACATGGTATTTTGAGGATGATAGTATTATTTCGATGATTGACACAACCATTGAGGAAATATCAAATTAATAATATAATTTAACGAGATACATCATTAATGAATACGACACCCTCGATACATTAAGAGAATAAGATCATGATGTCTTCCAATGATTAACAACGAGATAAAATTTGTAATAAAAAAGGGGATAGAGAATTCTTAATTCTAATTTAGCAAGGTTTCAAGAGAAATATACTCTTAAGAAAAAAACAATAATTTTTATTGTTAAGAGTATGTAGCACTACCGTGGCATACACTCAAAATTGGTTGAAATATATTTCATTGATTATATAGATTAGTCTAACCTTAAGATGCAGCAAAGTGTGGAATGAGTCGACCCCAACATAAGTGGAGTTGACCCTGGCACATCATGGAACCATCTAGCACACCTTTGCAAAAATGGCACAGATGAACAGTAAGTGGAGTCGACCCCATGTATACTTGAGTCGACCCCAGGAGTGAAGCCGACCCCAAAGAACATTGAGTCGACCCCAGCTTCAAGCCTCAAGAAAACAACTCTCTGAAATTTACTGAGAGAGCTGACCCCAAGCTTCCTTGAGCCGACCCCAGTTGGAGCCGACCCTAACTGAACATGAGCCGACCCCAAAGATATATGCTCAAAAATCATGTCTCTGAAATCCCTGAGAGGGTCGACCCCAATGGAGTTTGAGTCGACCCTACTGTAGCTTGGGTCGACCCCAAGATAGGTTGAGTCGACCCCAGTGAGAACAATCGGAAATACAAGGTTCTGTGATTCCTGAGAAGGCCGACCCCACTGTTGCAGGGGTCGACCCCAGAGAAAGTTGAGTCGACCCCAAGTCTGATGCACAGTAAGTTGAGTCGACCCCAGAAAAACTTGGGTCGACCCCAGCATGGACAGAGGCATAACGGCTAGTTCTGCAGAAATACTTTTTGACCTCCCAATGGCTAGTAACGGATAGTTTTTCAAATCTGACCAATGAGGAGTGACCAAAAGATGTGGGAAAGTATTTAAAGTGACACTATTTATCAGAGAAAAGAATCTTTTGAAAACAAATTAAAGTTCATTAAAAAAAAAGCAAGCCCTAGCCTTCTTCAATCAAGTGCTACATTCAAAGGGCCAAAAGGAAGTGGTTGAGCAGATTAAAAGAGACATTAAGAGCTTCACCAACTCTTGAAGAGTGAAGCAATATTGACAAAGAAGAGGAGAGCCTTGTCAAAGCGATAACTATATTCTAAAATCTTCTTTGTAGCTCATAATTATTATATTTGCTCATTTAGGAGTTTCAACTCTCTTCTTCTTAATCAATTTGTAAGGTTTGTTGGTGAGCCCGTAAAACCAACGATGTAGGTTTATTGGTGAACCCGTAAAACCAACGGTAAAGGTTTGTTGGTGAGCCCGACAAAGAGATATTTAGATTAACTATACTTTAGGAGAGCACCGAACCACTATACTTCTTGTGTGTTTGCATTGTGTATTGTTTTAACTTTACTACCATCACTCACTCATCAATTAACTCAATTAAGGAATTAAAAATTTAGAAGAACCATTTCACCCCTCTCTTAGCTTGTCACCTTGGGCAACATATTTAGATTCAAGGTGCATCAATCATATGTGCGAAAAGAAAGAGATGTTTTTAGAGCTAGATGAAAGCATCACCTCTATGGCGAAATTTGGAGATGATCGAAAGATTTCTATAAAAGGAAAGGGGAAGATCTTGATTCGAGCATGCAACAATGATCCTTTTTTTATCACCGATGTGTTCTATGTACCAGGGTTGGAATGCAACCTGCTGAGTATTGGTCAATTTCAAGAGAAGGGACATGTGATATACATCGAGAAGGGTGTTTATGAGTTGAAGGACAAGCAGAACAATTTGATAGCAAGGGTGCCAATAATGAAGAATCACATGTTCCCTTTGAAGATTCAAAATGATGCTTTGCCATGTTTCAAAACCATAATCCAGGATGAGTCATGGTTATGGCATTTGAGGTTTGGGCATTTGAATTTTGAAGGTCTAAAGCTGCTGGCAAGGAAGAAGATGGTGAAAGGGTTGCCTACTATACATCATCCAAATTAAGTCTTGCATCCTGGAAAAGCAGTATCGAGATCCCTTCCCAAGTAGCAAGTCCATTAGAGCTACAAAGCCTCTTGAACTTGTTCACATAGATTTGTGTGAAATGGACTGTCCACAGATTGGAGGAAGCATGTATTTCATGACTTTCATTGATGATTACACAAAAAAAGCTTTAGGTTTATTATTTAAAACAAAAATCAGAAGCTTTTAGCATGTTTTGTCAATTTAAGTCATCAGCTGAGAAGCAATGTGGCCAATATGTGAAGAATCTGCGATTTGATGGAGGAGGTGAGTATATATCAAGAGAATGTCAGAATTTTTGCAAAGAAAATGACATTGTGTATTAGTGGACATCGGTTTATTCTCCACAACAAAATGGAGTTGCAGAATGGAAGAATCGAACCATCGTTGAGATGGTTAGAAGCATGTTGGTTGAGAAAGACATGCCAAGTTATTTTTGGGTAGAAGCAATTGCTTGTGCAACATATGTCCTAAATAGATACCCATCAAAGAGTATAGCACAGAAGACACCTGAAGAAGCTTGGAGTAAAAGGAAGCCGTCAGTAGTAGGTCATCTATGAGTATTTGGCTTGATCGCATATGCACACATTCCCCAGCAACCAAGGAGAATGTTGGATGATGAGGGTGTAAAGTGCATCTTTATAGGCTATGCTAAAAATATGAAGGCATACAAGCTTTACAATCCGGCCACGGAGAAGGTGATCAATAGTAGAGATGTACAGTTTGATGAGACAAAAACTTGAGAGTGGACGAAAGAAGAGAAGGAAAATCATGGCGTGTACATTAATCTTGAAGAAGAAAAAGAAGATCAAGGTCAGCAAACTCTAAACCCTCCTCCTTCAACATCTCCATTACCCTCTTCTAATTCTTTCTCTCTAGAATCTACACCCACATCTGCACCGAGTGTTCGAAGAAATCCTCCAAGATCAACTGCGATGCCCTCTAGATACAGCGACTATGTACTTGATTAAATAGTCCCCGAGAAGGATGATGATAGTGAGTTGATTCACTGTATCATGTTTGCTGATTGTGATCCAATCAAATATGAAGAAGCTGCTACTCATCTAAAGTGGAAAAAACCATGGATGTAGAGATTAAGGCGATTGAGAAGAACCATACTTGGGAGTTGACAAAACTTCTGAAGGGGCATGAAGCTATTGGTGTTAAATGGCTGTACAAGACAAAGTACAAGCCAGATGGTAGTGTAGATCGACACAAAGCTAGACTTGTGGCAAAAGGGTACAAGCAGAAGCTCGGAGTGGATTATCATGAAGTGTTTGCCCCAGTTGTAAGAATGGAGTCTGTGAGGCTCATGATTACATTAGCATCTCAAAACAAGTGGAAGATTCATCAGATGAATGTAAAGTCCACTTTTCTAAATGGGATCTTGGAAGAGGTGTATGTTGAACAACCTCTAGGATATATGAAAAAAAGGATATGAAGATCAAGTCTATAAGTTGAAGAAAGCACTTTATGGATTGAAGCAAGCCCCCAGAGCATGGTACACTCCCATTGACAAGTACTTTCAAGAACAAGGATTTCGTAAGTGTCCTTATGAACATACTTTCCACATTAAGCAAAGTGAGTATGGAGATCTATTACTTGTTTCCTTATATGTTGATGATTTGATCTTCACTGGAAATAGTTCTACTATGATTGAAGAATTCAAGAGTTGCATGGTTCAAGAATTTGAGATGACCGACATGGGTCTTCTGGTCTATTATTTGGGTCATGAAGTTCATCAAAATGAACATGGGATATTTGTTTCCCAAAAGAAGTATGCAAATGAGGTACTTCTAAGATTCAAGATGGAGAATGCCAAACCAGTTAGTACTTCGGTTGAGACCGGATTAAAGTTGAGTAAGGAAGGAAGGTGGATTGGTAGATGCAACATATTTCGAGCAGATAATTGGAAGCCTTCAGTATCTAACAACTACAAGACCTGACATTATGTTTGGAGTTGGGCTTATCAGTTGCTATGCAGAGTCTCCTACACAGTTTCATCTACAAGCTGCAAAGCGAATCCTGAGAAACATCAAAGGCATACTTGATTTTGGTATTCTCTACACATCAAAACTGGTTATACACAGATAGTGATTGGGCAAGAGATATTGATGATCGAAAGAGTACATCTGGGAATGTATTGTTCTTTGGCAAGAGTGTTTTTACTTGGTCCTCTAAGAAGCAAGATATAGTTGCACTCTCCACAGCAAAAGCCAAGTATGTTGCAGCATCATCATGCATGACTCAGGTGTTATGGCTCAGAAGAATGTTGACAGAGTTGGACTTTCCACAAAGTGATCAGACCAAAATCTATTGTGATAATAAGTCGGCAATTTTGATTGCCAAGGATCCAGCTTTTCATGATAGAAGTAAGCACATAGGAGTTCGATATCACTTTATTCGGGAGCTTGTCAAAGATAAGGTGGTCGAACTACATCATTGCAAGGGAGAAGATCAAGTGGCTGATATCCTCACCAAAGCACTGAAGGTAGAAGCATTTGTGAAGTTAAGAAGTTTGCTTGGTGTGGTTTCTTATGAATATATTATAGAAAAACTTCAAGAAATACTTGTATGTAATTGTCAATTCTTTCATATATGATGTGCTGCACATATTATTAATTTAGTTGTACGAGATGGATTGAAAAAAATTAATGTGGCAATTAAAAATATTTAAGAAATGGTGAAGAGAAATCATTATTTTTATTGCAGGGTGATTGGAGCATTGAAGATTGCCATATGATGTCATTCCATTAAATGGAACTATTCTACTTATTAGTTTATAAAACTTTGTTAAAGATATTTGTGTTGTGATGTATTTGAAGTTTATCTTTGAATGAGATTAACTATAGTGGATGGTGATTGTGTTTTTGATATAATTTATATGTTTAAATCCTTTCTCTTATATCATTTATCTTATGAGCATTATGCTAAATATTTGAATCATTTATCATTTAAATCCAAGCTCTTTTAATATTGAATGCCATATATCTGGAATAATATTATGGTTCTTCTTATAATAATTGTGTCGTTATAATGAAGTCAAAATATAGGAGTTCCAGTAAGAAAGTAAGTATATATTTATTTTATTGAATGATTATTATTTAGGATTATTATACATACGTCTTAATTGACTTTTTTATTTTCTCATATTTGTATTTAAGTATTTTTATTATGAGTATAGATGAGTATACATTCATGTTAACTAGAGAAAGTGTTCGTGATCATTTGGATACTCAATATAAGATTCTTCTTGTGTCTTTTTCTGAGTTCTATATTCCATTTCTTACTTAAAATAGAGCTTTGAATTATGATTATATCTCTTGCTTGTAATAAATGTTTACTGAAATTAAAATTTTTAAATCAAATTTATCCCTTCTGAATATATCATTATAGTTTTTATTTTTGAATTTTTGCCTTCATTAAAATTTTGCTTCTTGCTTTGATGACAACAAATTATATTTTTTTATTAAATATATCATTTATGATTATATCATTATTGTTAGTTTTTATTATTGACGAATGCTTGTTAAAATTATATTTTCTTACTTGAATCTTTTCTTTATGTCATATCTTTATTACTAGTTTTAATAATTAAATTTTGCTAAAAATTTTATTAATATCCATAAAAATATCTAATTTATATTTATATTCAGATAAAAAAATATAGATATGTTTAATATCTGATTCATATCCGTATCTGTTTATAACAAATATAGATATGCTTAATAACCGATTCATATCCGTATCAGTTTATAACAAATATAAATGTCAATTTTGATATCTATTTAATATTCATATCTGTATCTGTTAAAAAATATGGATGTACCAATATCCGATCCGTATCCGATCTATTTTCAGCCCTAGAAGTGAGAAATCAAAATCCACAGTTGTTTCCTTGGCCAAAACATATGAGATAGTTTTCCATAATATTATAGTGGATTAAAATAAATGGCATCCAAATCTAAATATTCCATTATATGGATTACCTGGTGAGCACTCGAAAGGATGGAGGAATACAATTTTGTCTTTCTAAGCCCAGTTGGCAGGGCAATATCGCTTGGCAGCTAATGGCTGCTGAAGTGGCAAGGCCTCCGACAGTACAAGATCGTCTCAAAGCCCATTAAACGACAGCAAGCTTTGCCTGTCACGGATTCTAAATTAACTAGAGCACAGCGAGCCTCCTTTCATTTGTTCTCTTAACCAATTATTAACTAGTTTGTCTTATAAAGAAATGACAACAATGTACTTACTCCCAAGGTGGAGAATGGGCTCCATAGTATAGGGATTTTTTTTTATCAGACTGTAGCCCACTGATGAATTTGTTAATATTTTTTCCATGGGCCAGATGAAGCCTAGCCCCAATGTTGGCATCATGATCATGTAGGAGGGCTCAACTCAACCCGGCCTGGATCTGGCCCAAAATGACGATAATGGCTTCCAATAATTTATAAGCATAATTGTGGACACTGTAATTTTGGCAACAACTAGGAATTACCCGAATGCTGGGAAACTAATGGACAACGTATTGGAAATGAGAAATTAATTAAGATGTTATTATGCCAAATTATTACACCAGGAATCAAGCATCGATCCACGTCACGAAACATTTATTTTGAGGATGTAAGAGTAGGCTGAGAAGGCTGCATGAATCCAAAGTGTGCTCTGAGTACTACATCACATCCTCGAGAAAATAGATCAAATTATTTAAGTTCACCAAATCTCATGAAACGTCTTGTTAATTAATTAGAGATCTTGGCAAAAATGAAATTGAGAATCAGACAAGCGAACTTATACGTTTCTTGTTCTACTATTTTCACTCTCAATCCAGATCATGAGAAGATAAGTGGCATCCAATAAAAGTAGTTACTAATTAAGCACTCTATACTACAAACTCCATTAATTATTCTACGTACATATACCTGTTACACCCTTGACATTAACTTTATATTCAACATCAAATTAAGCCCAGAGGTCCAAAGGACTTCACAACAACAGAAACACCCTGATAGCAACTGCATCCCACTGAACGTAGCTATAATAATATATCCTACTTCTCCTGCATATATCCCAGGAATGCTCCTCCGAACGTAGCTCTCTAATATACTCCACCATTTATGAAATCCTGCAAGCCCACAGACACAAAGAGGAAAACAAACCAAAGTGAGTAACAAAAATAACACATCATATATCTCATAGTGTAACCAAAAGCATGAAGACCGTGGCACCATGCGTGGAGGTAACAGTAGTATTTGGATACTGGAAGATGGAAAGGGAATGACCGACCGGCTGCAGTCCATGTTGGGGTTGAGGGGGATGGTGAGGCTGAGGTTGCAGGCCGTGAGGAGGTGGTTCGCTCGCTCGGGCTTCACCCCGAAGGATGGCCCCGTCTGCTTGAAGCACTGGCACAGCGCGCGGCGCTCCGCCACGGTGCTCGCCATCCGGCTGAGCTCCCCTGCGCTCTTGCAGCATCTCGGGCTCGGTTCCGCCTGGCCCGAACCAACCAGGTACGACCCGCAAGGGATCAGCGCATTCACTGCGTCCCCACACGACACCTTCGCCGCCGCCGCCGCCGCCGCCGTCGACACCACCAGCACCGCCGCCACGGCCCATAAGGTGCACCTCGCGCTGCTGCTGGCCATCGGCTTCTTCTCCTTCGCTCTATTCCGCCGCTGCTTCTTGATGATGGGACTTGGGAGGAGGGCTCCCGTACATATAGGAGTTGGGGTCAAGGAGGTTGGCGTCGGCTTTTAATTCGCCCATGCGTCAAATTTGGACGCTAGGTTGCAGGCTCGCGTTGGCCGCCGTGGTGTTGACGTGTGGAACCGTTGGGTCGCCGAATTAAGTTATGGTTAATTGATGGAGCCGTTGGGCTAGATGAATTATTACCTTTTTTGCCTTCTGATGATGGAAGGGCGAAACCCAATTACATTACTACTGCAGGGGTAGATTTTATTGCCGCTCATCTCCCAACTAGAATACTGTTGCCATTTTAATGAAAATGATATATACCGCCGGTTCTTAATTTCTTATTAAAAAAAAACTGACGTTGAGCTTTGAAATTTATTATTTTTTGATTTTATTGTATGAATCATTCGTTTTAGTAAAAAAAAAAGAAAATCTGATGATGATAATAATATTATTAGTGATAAAAAAATGAAAAATATCACAGCAGTGTTCTGAATCAATTTAAGAAAAAAAAGCAAAGGAGAACCTTATGAAATTAAGGGAATTGATCTTTAAAGAGCTAAGTAACCAACCACCAACAACCAGCAAGATAGGATGGACCATATAACATTCTTTTCTAGAGACTTTTTAATTATGTCTCATTATCTTTTTATTCGTTGTTGCTCAAAAAATTGTTACGAAATATCCCCTTTTATCTAGATCTACCATAAAGACACCACATAACATTTCTACCAAAATAAAAAGAATCGATATCATCAGCTGGGAGCAAGTCTAGCTCTGGCTTGATATTTTATAGCATGGGAATACAACTTTTCCATCTCTCTCCTTTGAAAACTCCAACCAAACAAGAGGCATTTCATTACTTTTCCGTTGACCACACTTTCCCCCCTCTTTTTCCTGCGAACCAAACGAGCCCTAGATGTTCATGTATGGCAATGCTTTTCAGTATATTATAATCATTTAGGGCCAATTTGAAACTGTCATCGGATACCTTGACGCCCGACTAAAAGCGGGAAGATGGTAGAGAGGTTGAGGAGGCGTGTGAGGTCGGGAGAAGAGAGGAGAGGTTTAATGAATTTGGAAAGGCAAACATTACCTAACTCCTGAACTTTGTGAATAAAATAAAATAAATCACCTCCGAGGAGGAATGATTTATTTCCATAATTTCCGGAAGGGAGGATGCGGTATACTAATTATTGATGGTTTTTCCTCCCCTTATGTTGTTTTAAGATAAGCATCCAAACCGGCCCTCGAGGAATAGACGAATGAAATTTGATACATCTCGGAACCGACCTATCCGACTATAGCAAACTAACTAATGAAAGTTCCGCACCTAGTCGTGCACTCACTATTCAAGCTTGCCATGTGTCACACCCAAAAGGTGTGCAGAAAGTGTCGTGGATCTCAAACTTTCTTCATAACTGTATAGCTAGTTGTTTCTTAAACGATGTATCGAGCAAATCCTACTATCGAGAATGTGAGAAAGATTTATGGACGAGATACATGATTTGGTGCCTTATCAACCAGCATATCTTCCTCAAATTACTCGGCGATGGGTTTCGGTCCTCGCCTATAAATTGCGTTCTTAGAGGCTCTCCAGATAAGTTCTCTTTTTAACTCTCTTGCACTGTCTCCCCACTCCTCTTAGTCATTCTCCAATTTTTTGAGAGTCGTGTCTGACTTAGGCATCGGAGAGTTCCTCACTGGACATATTCTAGTGGATAGAATCCCTTATTTTTTGTTGTTTTAAGTCGGAGCCAATGTCGCAGCATCGTCGAAAACCGTTCTTCCACCATTCAACTCCACCAAGACATCGTCGTAGAGGTATTTAGAGATTCTATCCGACCTCTCCAATCTAGATGGTAGACGAGTTGGAAACTCTAACAACCACCACCAACTCGACATCTAGGTCGGACTGGTTCTAAGTGGCAATAGAATGCAGCATTCCTTTCCAGTGGAAAGTTAATGGTGTAAAAAGAAAGATTAATCTAGTCTAGGAAAATTTAGAACACACTATCCTAAAAGAAAAGGGATAGAGGAAAGGGATCCAATATTTGTATATTTCATTTCAGGGATTGCATACTCCGAGCCTTGTAAGACTTTCCTAATTGCAATAAACTTTTCTCATAAAGGTTCTACTCGCCCATATTTTCCCTCGGACAAACCATTTTGGCATCCACTTGAGTATGTAATGCAAGGTCCTTCAAAGCTTGTAGCTTTGGATACTAGAGATTATATCATCTAACATTAAAGACAATTAGGTTGGTTTCATCTACAATTGGAGCTATACAACTTGCTACTTATTCTTCGGCTTCCCACTTTTTTTTTTTACTTTTAATAAATAGAGGAAGCCTCCCAAATAATCTCGGCCTTTTCCTGCTTGGCCCTGGCCCTGGCCCGGGCCCTCTTCCTGGAAGAATTTACTAGCAAGTTAGCTGCCACTTTAAGAATTGCTACTTAAATCTCCGGTATCAGCACAAGAGGGGAAGCACCATCAACTTGTTTCTCACTAAAATTATGAAGGAGCATGACCTTGAAAAGATAATTTTAATCACTTTCTCAATAGCAATTAGTATTTCGGAAGGTTTGGCAAGCGACATTGGAGTCATTTTCTGGAATTTGGAGATAATTGATCACTAAAAAAGAAGACCAGAGATCCACAAGCAAACAAAATCTCCAAGTTAAAACATCAAGTCCCGATGACAACTAAAGCCTAGGGGCTCGTTTGGTTCGCGGGAAACATTTTCCTTCCTAGGAATATGATTCTTGGGAAACAAATTCCTAGGAAGAGAATGCCTAGGAAAGTACTTTTGGCATATTTGGTTGACCATGGGAAAGTGACAAATTTCCAAGGTGCTTATGTTTGGTTGGCCATCCACTTTCTTAGGAAAGTTATATATAATTCCTATTATGCCCTTAATAAAAATTAGGTTTTTAATGCCTCTTTAATGCTTCTTTAATGCTGAAGGGACTTTTTGGGAAAAAGTAAAAATGGAGTGATTCCCGCCTCATGGGAAAGTAACTTTCCCATGTTTCTCATGGGAAAGACTTTCCCATGAAATGTGGGAATCACATTCCCATGGGAATACAACTTTCCTTTGAAAACTCCAACCAAACAAGAGGTATCTCATTACTTTCCCGTTGACCACACTTTCCCCCCTTCTTTTCCCGTGAACCAAACGAGCCCTAAAACATCAATAAATCTTGATATCTTTCCACCAATGATCCGCACACTCATCAAGAGATGCTCAACCCCAAGCAACCCCGTCTCCCGGAACAAGATAATACGACTAATTAAGTGTCTAACCATTGATTACCAAGCCTCGTGTGCATGTTAAAGTCAAATCCAAGATATCACCTGATGATGGCTGTGGGAGAGGAAGCGAATATTCCGGTCTGGTCCCATGCATTATGAAATGCAAGATAATGATAACAAGTTTTTTTTTTTTTTTTTTTGAGGAAAGTGATAACAAGGTACTGACAAGAAGACAAAGGGAAAGAACGAGAGGATACTTGACTTACTGAGGGAGAACGTGTAGAAGGATATGCGTTGCCGTGGGGGACGGTGTTGGTTGGTGCCGTGTTGGTTGGCTCTTCCACGTCACGCCTTCCTCTAATAAACATTAAAATTATCTAATGAGACTCTGTGTTCAGAAGGCTCAAAACCAGCTACTGCTGACTCCTTCAATCTTTCTGGTTTTGCGCTGTAGAAGCACTTGCTCTTTTGGATCACCATGACCGTGAGTAGAACTTCTCTTTGGCTTCTGTCTCCACTGCTCTTTTTTCTATCTTGCTTTGTTGTGTGATCGATCTGTTTAATCTTGATGGCATCTTTATTCTTATGAAGAAAGTTTTACTCTTTAGGTTCGGCTGTTTTCACTCATCTTGGGTGTTTTCTTATTTATGAATTGGCGAAGTGATTTTGATATGGAATTTTGATTGGGTTTTCGTGGTATTATGCTTTGTGATGTATTTATGTGTAAAAAGGATAACCGTGTTTCTTGTTTGAGACATTGACGCATGGAGGTCGTGGTTTGGGGCAAGTAAGTCTGCTGTTATTTGTGTGTGTTTCGGGGTGATAGAGCTTCCTTTGAAACATAGGAAATACGTAGCATCAGATTGATCATTAACATACAGCACTTCCATACAATCTGGAACTTAGTCATAATCCTATTAATTCAAACCATTACTACAGCAAGTCTCAGCTTGCATATTTTGCTGCTTAATCTAGCATTATGTTTTTGAAACTTTTAGGCGAGCTCTGTGGTGTGTTGGATGCTTCTTGGTTAGTAATAATTTTAATGTAGTTTGCTATGCTCGATCTTTTGCTAACCAGATAAGGATGTAGCTTTATGACAGCAGCGAAGCTTACAGCCAATAGCACAACTATGATACTTAATTATCTGTATTTTCAAAGCTTCGAGGCATTTTTTATTTAAATTTTCTTGTCACTGTATCTTGTATGATTTAAAAAAGGATGCCATCCAATCTTCTGTACTCTAACATGTAAATTCAGAAAAAAAATCATGAATTACAATAAGGTAAAAAGAAATTTATGGGTGAAATCTTAATCAGTTGAAAAGTTTCCAAACTATTTGTTTTGGAAAAAAATGAAAACCTACATATCAATGTCCGGCACAGCTACAAATATTGCAACTCTGTGATACAATCCCTATCAGAAATTCCCCCTTCTAGATGATTATATTCACCAGAGGGTACACAAATTATAGTTGCTAGACTAAGAAGAATAAACACTCAATTGACAAGGTTCTTTTTTGAGCCATGCTTTTAGCCTCCCTTCTGTCCCTTGTGCCTTGTCAAACCTGAAGGGCCTAAAGCTAATTGTTGCTCCCTTTCCCACTTCTTCTCAGTTTATATTAATAATAGAACTGTTGGTTATATTCTGGTCCTAGGTACATACCAAAGTAGACTAAGGGTATTCTGTTTATCTAGAATTAGTAAAGAAGCTACAGAAAGATTTCACCCTCTCAAATATGTTGATATACACACAACTTAGTTAAAAGATGTACCATCCATAATTCTTTGAAAGATGTGCCATTCTTTAATCATGTTAAAATTAATATATAAGTGCGTCATTGAAATTTGTGAATGACCGAGATCTCTGTTTAATAAATATTAATTCCTAAGAAATGTCTCTAACTTTTTCTCTACGGTAAAACTTCTACTTAGTTCAACCAAACCCAATTAACATGGCACAACCCAACTAACCTGGCCAGACCCGCTAATCCACCCAACCCGAATTTGGCTTATAATGGGGTTGGGTTGAATTTGGATAGAAAAATCTCAACTTGAGACCTAGTTGGGTTGGGTTAGGGTTGATGGATTTAGAGGTTAAGCTAGGTTGCCAAAGTTGCGGCCTTTTAGCAATTCCTCCCATCAATAATATCCAAGCAAAGATAGTCATCCATAAATAATAGGCACCTGAAAGGGAGCTATGAAAGAAAATAAACACAAAAAAATTATAAAGTAATCGATAAAATTTTGTAGGGGACTCCCCCTTTGCCCCCATTCCTTCTGTAGTGGCATGGTTTCTCACCATATTAGTTCTCAAAAGGCATAAAGTTCATGAGGCTTCAAGAAGGAATATAGGCTGTTTTAGCTGTCAGCCATTTTTGTTTGTTTTGTTTTTCATTGTGAGGATCTGAACTGAGAAATTAATCAAATGGGAGAAGCATCAAAGAAGCCAAAATAGCAAATGGACTATTGGGCTTTCACTTGCGCAACAATGAACAGGGAGAATAGAGAAGCCCTTGTACATTTGGCATATGGAAGGCTTTCTTTCATTCTCTTAAAATAAAATGGGAAAGAAAGGAACAACAAGTTTCTGGTTAGTTTATGCTACGAAGTATTGGTGGACATCATAAGTCAAAAAACCAACCCTTCCTTATACTTAGTGTTTTTTCTCCTTCCTTTTTTTTTTTTTTGATGTAAAGGGGAGGCAGAAAGGAGCCACCCGGCTTTTATTGAAGATTAATCATATTTACAACAATGATGAGTTACATTGTCAAGAAAGAAGAAGAACATATGCAAAAAAAAGAGGCTCAATGGTTCCAAACTAAGTGTTCGATAAGTGTTTTTTCTCTTTCGCTTTGTACTTTTTCATTTTAAAGCAAATATATATCCAGCAATTTAAGAATCCGTTGAAGAGTAAATCTGGAAGGAGTATATCCAAGGAGGCATACAAGTTATATTATTTAACGGCAAACTGTTGGAGAACCAATGTGTAGATGGTAGTGAGACATGCAACAAAGGTTTGAGACATGGTTGTGCAAGGAGAGGAGCTCCAATCATGGTGGAGTGTCAGGGAAAGGAGATAGGGACCTATCTATAAATGACTGCAAATAAGGAGTTAGTGTAAGTGTTTAATTAAATAATTGGTATTACTATGAAGACCCGTGCGAGCGTGTGTTTAGTCCCACATCGTTTATTCGCTAGGTAGATCTTGGGTATTTATACAGGATCAAAAACCCAAATAATACCTTTTGGTTAGCCTTTTTTGGGTGAGATCATGGTTGTTACAAATGGTATCAGAGCGGACCCGATCTGTAACCTATGTGGACTAGGAAACACTACATCACGGATCCATTAGGGCTGATCACGGGCCGATCGTAGTGCTTATGATTAGATTTATATAGATTTGAACCTTTAGCCATTTACGACCTCCATAAGTTCTGCTTGAAGAACATACTAAGGTGGAATGGCAAAGCTACAAGATCGGGGCTATATGGAGATTTTTGCGGTCAGTCATTTGAAGAAAGTAAATGTTGAGAAGCCAAAGATTTATTTAATGGTGCCATTCTGTTGCTAACTTTGGAAAGAAACCTAGTGAGAGATTGAATTCTATATTAGTTGATACTTTCCAAAACGAACCTAGCTATTTTCAACATATATTTGCACAAATAAGGATTGGAAAGAGGACCTTAATTTAAATATTCAGATAATTTTTTGATGTCTTTACCAATTAGGCGACTCATTGTGATGTGCATTTAGGTTCGCTGTATGTCTTAAAATTGGTGCACGGTTGCTGAAGTTATCTGCTATTTAGTTTGGCCTGCTAACACCCACCGAAGTTATGTGCTGAAGTTATCTGAGTGACATTCAGGAAACCCTGTAACCTGATTGCCTGAATTTTAGTCCATAGAAATTCAAGATCATACTGCTTCAAAAGGACTTTTACTCAGACCATATGTATCAGGTCGGTAAAGTAAATAAACAATTTGTAGGATATGTTCAGGTGTTCTGAATCCACTGCAAAGAAAAGTACACATCTGAAGAAGACTACAGGTTGAAAATTTTGATTATTTCAGCTGGGGTTTTGTGGACTGAAAGTACATTGGATCGAATAAAGTTTTCTGAGCTGGAATATTTGTCTATCTAGGACAATAATGTATGTGGAAGCTGAACAGTCATTCTCAAGTAGCAAGCTTCTGAAAATTCAGATATCTAACTACATGAATGCCATGGCAAGATTTGATTGTCTAGATTGCTGATTAGGATTGCATATTAGCCTCCCTCCAACAAGACAAATGGTGGGTCCAGTACTTTGGAGAGAGGAGTGCACACAAATAAAGTGAAAACTAACCCATCAGATGTAGCTGGAGGGCATCCTAGCGAGTGCTATCTGTACAGTCCCTGAACATGGTTATCATGTACATTACCATTTTCTTAATGTACATTCGATGTAAATTAGTATGTTTAAAAGGATGTCAAGAAAGAAGCCTACAAAAGATGCGAAGATTTATAATAGATGCATTATATTGTGGAAGATATTTAGAAGCAGATATTGATTCATCTAGAGAGATCTCTGGGAGGAAAAGGAAAGCAGTAGTGCTACTTTTTTGTTGCAACCATGTAATGGCTTATTAAACAGATGTTGATGTTAACAGTTCTTGTAAGGTGAGAGCAATTGTATTTCCTATTAAGTTTACCAGTATTTTGTTTTAGCCATATTGCAGGTCTCTGAAATAGTGAAATGAATGGTGGCCATCCAAATTGATAGTCCAAACAGTTCATCATCTTCATTCTTCAAAATTCCTAGAAACCAAAAATGAAATGTGAAAAATTTAGTCCCCTTTGGAATTAACAAATCAATTGGGGCTTGGTCAGGATATGCCATAGGAATATCAAAGCTGTCTCAGTTAGCCAGTGCCTGCCCAAAGAAGCTTTTTCAGAAATTCGTGCCCAGAGAAATTTAGTTTCTTAGTTCCATTGTTTTACTAATGTCCACATGATCTCTATTTTGATTGCTCACCTTTTGTACTATTAATATTCAAAAGGTTATTATGCGCCACATTGAAACTTCCAGTAAAGTAATTACAGTTTAGCAGTTACATGATTCGAACATTTGGTTCCATTTATTAATATTGAAGTTTGCCCTTGCAACCTCAGTTAATTGAGATTTCTGTCAGTACATCTACTGCACCACTGCATATTTTATGTCGTGCAAAATTAGGACAAAATGTCTCATGATAAAAATTCCTTTCATGGTGGCCGATGATTGTTAAATATTCGATGGTCCTCATCCAATAATTCTGCATCAGTAGGATTTTTTCCTCCTCTCCCCTTCCCTGATCTAGTGTAGCTAAGGACCTTTTTATTTCTATTTTATAAGAAGCTAAGGACTTTTCAAAGCTTAAAATGGCTAGCTAGCCATTCTTATATATTGTTTGTATCACAAGTTACAGCAACTTGCTCATGCACCAAAGTTTGGAAATTGGGATGGCGAAAATATTCCATATACTACATATTTTGAGATGGTGCGCAGAGACAAAGGCGCTGGATCAAAGATTCTTAACCCAAATGATCCTGAAGAAAATCCACAAGCTTACCATCCCGGGACATTTGCTCGAGATCACAAACGTTGCCAAAAACACCACAATGATACATCTACTGGTTATCATGTGGTGAAACAACATCACAGGAAACATAACAGCAGGGAAGATGGTGAATTTCAGAGATACATGGAAGCTCCACTGCCTCATAGATCTACTTTCCAGAGAGTCAATATGGGTCCACAGAGAAGCAGGAACCGTGGGAGCCGTCTCTCAGTGCCTAGCAGTGATAAGAACAATTCCGATAACTCACTTCTGCAACCTCGACATCGTCGCAGGACAGATAAGGACTCAGCTGAAGGTAGTCATGGCTTTTCACCATTACCACTGCATGAAGCTATACCAGAAGCAGGAAACTCTCTAGAGGGCAAAGCTGTAAGTATTTGCTGTGTGTCATTCCTAATGTTTAGTGACTTTGTTGCTGCAACTTGGGAATATTTTGAAAGGAGGAGAAAATTATGAATTTCTGAAAGGCATAAAATGGTGAAATTGATAAACATGATGTTTCAGACTACACATACAATTTATATGCTGCTCAAGTCTTTTAGCTGACTTTATTGCACTCCATTGGCACAGCCACAACGCAGAGCCCCGTCGGTGCCGAGATTTGGTTCTTGGGATGAGACAGATCCCAAATCAGCTGAGAGTTTTACGGTCATATTTAACAAAGTTAAAGAAGAGAAGCAGATAGCTGCAACTAAATTGCCAACACTTCCAGCCAAGACAATGACGTATCCAGAAAGGCAGAATAACTCCAGTCACGCTTCCTCAAAATCGAAGGTATCTGAATTTAGTTCAAAATAATTCTATAATACAGAATATAGGAGAATATTAACCAAGACAAGCAAATTACAATGAGCATAGTACCTAAAATTTCCAATTACATGACGTGGTCCATTTGGTTCGGTTTCCTCTACCACTCTTCACCTCATCCCTGTCATCCTTCTGCAGATGTGTTGCTGCTTATTTCCTACCGCTGCAGAATGATCATCAACTGCAAGAATGTTTGATGAATATTTTCTTACAAGCTTCTCATCCGAGTTTCAGACTGTACCCTTTACATCAAAAGGCATTTTGCCACCATTTACATCAAAAGAGAGAGAGAGAGAGAGAGATTGTTTGCTACAGTGAGCATATACTTTGATTTGAAATCATTATCAAACAAGAGGATAGCATCCACTTGAGTAAGAAGAAACTGGGATAAAGGATTAAAGTTTTTTTGTAATAAAAGTCTCCAATAACAAAGAGCCGGGACATGAAACTTTACTGTAACCTTCGCGTGGGCAACATGCGGCGTTCCGAGAGCAGTTCAAACATTACTCACCACATATATTGATAAAAAGCTCTTGTTTCCGGCATGTTTTGCGGCTAGGCTCACAGATTTCCCCGAAGTATTGAAATCACCACTCGTCCCAAAATCTTAAGCTGATAGGATGAGATAAATTAATTTATATATTTTATATTTCCTTACATATCCTTCCGATAGCAACTCTCTGAGCTAGTCTTCAATTGCCGGAGCTAAATTTTATGCAACTTAAGCCAAATCAATTTGAAGTTCTTATTCTTTACTAGCTTTATGTTGGCCGAGTCCCACCTTATGTGAGGTGGGACCCAACAATTTAAATAAAAAAAAGAAAAAAAAAGAAAACAAAAAGAGGGAAAAGAGGGGTTAGGGTTAATTATTCTATTAGAGGGTGGATGAGAAGAAAAAAAAGTGGGTAGCCGTCTTGGGAGAAGTGCTTGTGGAATCCATCTCAAGGAGGAGGTGAAGATCTTATTCAAGGCATTTCAAGAGGAAGAAGAACCTTGTGCAAACCTACACTCGGTGAGATTGTTCTCATTTTATTATTGGAGCCTAAACTCTTTTTCATATAAACTCTTTGTTTGTCATCCAAGGAAGAGATCCTTGATGTATGTGATCCTCTAGCTTAGCCTAGAGAAGATACTTTGTAAGCCCATTATTGTTGATAGTGGAGGTTTGTGGTGGACTTAGGTCCGGTGGTTTTTTTCCCTCATATTGGAGGTTTTTCCACCTAAAAATTCTTGTCTCTTTCTTGTGGTTTGTTTTTTTGGTAGTTCTTACATTGATTAATTATTGTGGTATTCTCATTCTATTCACACAAAGATAGGAAAGTTTTCATCTAGTGAAGGGGTCTTTCCTAACAAGTGGTATCAGAGCCAGGTTTTGTGCCTACAAGGTGTTTGATAAAATTCTTGTGTGACTCGAATGGAGGATTCTATGGGAGGCATGATTAAATTGACATCTTCCAACTATGCCATTTGGAAACCTAGGATGGAGGATATCCTTTATTGTAAGGATTTGTATGAACCTATCCATGGAGATGAGGCTAGGCCAAAAGAGAAGACTGACAAGGAATGGGAGATAATGAATAGAAAGACAGTTGCACAAATTAGACAATGGGTTGATCAGACTGTGTTTCATCATGTTGCTCAAGAAACCAATGCCTTCTCTTTGTGGAAGAAATTATAGGCCATGTATGAGAGAAAGACTGCATAGAATAAAGCCTCTTTGATTAGGAGGCTTGTCAACTTGAAGTATAAAGATGGGAAAAGTGTGACAGAACACTTGAATGACTTCCAAGGCTTGGTGAATCAGTTGACTACTATGAAGCTTGTCCTAGATGAGGAGTTGCAGGCTTTGTTACTTCTTAGTTCTTTGCCAGACAGTTGGGAGACTCTTGTGGTGTCTCTAAGCAATTCTGCACCTGACGGCAAGGTCACTTTGGATATGGTAAAGGATAGCATGCTAAATAAAGAGGTTAGAAGAAAGGAACAGGGAATATCTCCTGAAGCTGAGGCTCTTGTGACAGAAAGAAGAGGTAGAAGCAAAAGCAAGTATCCTTACAATAGAGATAAATCCTGGGGCAGGTCAAAGTCAAGGAAAGGCATAAAATGCTATCATTGTGGCAAACTAGGACACATGAAAAGAGAGTGCAGAGCATTGAAAAGAGAGCAGAACACAGAAAAAGGTAAAGCAAAGACAGAGGAAAAGGATGTTACAGCAGTTGCAGCTGATGCAGATGTCATTGTTGTTAGTGATGGTTGTGTCAACCTTGCATATGAAGATAGTAACTGGGTGATTGATTCTGGTGTTTCTTTTCATATCACTCCACATGGTGGTTTCTTCACATCCTATACTTCTGGTGATTTTGGTTGTGTTAGGATGGGAAATGATGGTTTATCCAAAATTGTTGGCATGGGGAGTGTATGTTTAGAGACCAATACAGGGTGCAAGTTGCTACTCAAAGATGTTAGACATGTTCCGGATATCCGCCTCAATTTAATCTCCACCGGCAAGCTTGATGATGAAGGTTATAGCAATCATTTTGGTGAAGGAAAATGGAAGCTCACAAAAAGGCTCTTTGTTGATAGCAAGAGGAAAGAAAAATAATACTCTCTACATGATGCAAGCAAAGCTAAAGAAAGGAGAGGTGAATACAATTGATGATGATTTCTCTACAAAGCTTTGGCACAAAAGGCTTGAGCACATGAGTGAGAAAGGACTTCAAATTCTAGCCAAGAAGGAGTTGCTACCAAATACCAAAGGTGTGTCTTTGAAAACTTGTGTTGATTGTTTAGCCGGAAAACAACATAGAGTTGCATTTCATAGAACACCTATATCTAGAAAAATTAACATTCTAGATTCGATACATAGTGATGTATGCATGATGGATAGTAGAACTCTTGGTGGTGCACTTTATTTTGTTACTTTTATTGATGATCATTCTAGAAAGGTATGGGCTTTTGCTTTGAAATCCAAGGATCAAGTCTTGGATATATTTAAATACTTTCATGTCATGGTTGAAAGAGAGACAGGCAAGAAGCTAAAGTGCATCAGGGCAGATAATGGAGGTGAGTATAGAGGGCCATTTGAAAAATATTGCAAAGACTATGGCATTAAGCTCCAAAAGACAGTTCCTAAAACACCGCAAGAAAATGGAGTTGCAGAGAGAATGAATAGAACAATTGTAGAGAGAATCAGATGTATGCTCTCTCATGCAAAGTTGCCAAAACCATTTTGGGGTGAAGCTATGAGGACTGCAGTGGATTTGATCAACCTTTCTCCATCGGCTCCTTTGGATGGTGATGTGCCAGAAAGAGTTTGGACAGGAAAAGATGTATCCTACAGTCATTTGAAGGTGTTTGGATGCAAGACATTTGTTCACATTCCAAAAGATGAAAGGTCTAAGCTTGATGGAAAGTCTAAAGAATGTATTTTCTTAGGTTATGGCCATGAAGAATTTGGATACAGGTTGTGGGATCCAAAAGACAAAAAGGTGATCAGGAGTAGAGATGTTGTCTTCTTTGAAGATCAATTTATTGAAGACTTTGGAAAGCAAGAGAAGCCGAAGTATTTGAACAGTTCTCCAATTAATCTTGATCCAGTTCCTCCACCTATGGTACATGATGATGATAGAGGAGATGTGCAGGATGACAGTGAGCATAGTGATACAGGTGCTAGTGAGGGTTCTACAGGTGATAATGGTCACAGTGAAGCTTCAGAACATGGTGAGCTATCAAGTCAGTCTGAAATGACAGAACCAGAGGTCAGAAGGTCTACTAGACAGCATAGAGCATCATCTAGATATCCTGCTTCAGAGTATGTTTTTCTTACAGATGAGGGGGAGCCAGAATGCATACAAGAAGTGCAGAATCATAAGGACAAGGATAAATGGTTTCAAGCTATGCAAGAAGAAATAAAATCCTTATATGAAAATCATACTTTTGATTTGGTAAAGCTTCCTAAGGGTAAGAGACCACTCAAGAACAAATGGGCATACAGATTAAAGGAGGATGAGAGCGGCTTAAAACCTAAGTACAAAGCAAGATTAGTTGTGAAGGGCTTTGGTCAGAAGAAAGGTATAGATTTTGATGAAATTTTTGCTCCGGTTGTGAAAATGTCATCTCTTCGGATTATATTGGGTTTGGCAGCTAGTATGGACCTTAAGATTGAACAACTTGATGTGAAGACAGCCTTCTTGCATGGAGACCTAGAGGAAGAAATTTATATGGAGCAACCTGAGGGGTTTAAAACTAAGGGCAAAGAACATCTTGTTTGCAAGTTGAAGAAAAGCTTATATGGGCTTAAACAAGCACCAAGACAATGGTATAAAAAGTTCGATTCTTTCATGATGGGCCACGACTACAAGAGGACAAAATCCGATCATTGTGTCTATGTGCAAAGGTTTAGTGATGGTAATTTTATCATTCTATTGCTTTATGTAGATGATATGTTGATTATTGGCCGTGATACTAACAAAATTGATAGGTTGAAGAAAGACTTAAGCAAGTCATTTGCCATGAAAGATATGGGGCCCGTAAAGCAAATGCTTGGCATGAGAATTTCTCGTGATAGAAAGATCAAGAAGCTTTGGCTATCACAAGAAAAGTATATTGAAAGGATGCTCGAGCGGTTTAATATGGAAAAGGCTAAACCGATTTCCTCTCCACTTGCAAATCATTTCAAACTCACAAACAAGCAATGTCCTACAAATGAAAGGGAGAAAGAGGAGATGCAAAATGTACCCTATGCTTCAGCAGTAGGAAGTTTGATGTATGCCATGGTGTGTACAAGACCAGACATAGCATATGCAGTTGGTGTTGTGAGCAGATTTCTCTCGAATCCTGGCAAAGAACATTGGGCTGCAGTCAAATGGATACTTAGATACCTTAGAGGTACTTCCAAACCTTGCTTATGCTTTGGAAATGGAAAAACTATGCTAGAAGGATTCACAGATGCAGATATGGCTGGTGATATTGATACTCGAAAGTCTACATCGGGATACATGATGACTTTTGCAGGGGGAGCTGTTTCATGGCAGTCCAAATTGCAGAAATGTGTTGCTTTGTCCACTACAGAGGCCGAATATATTGCGGTGACAGAGGCATGTAAGGAAATGTTGTGGATGAAAAGATTCCTCCAAGAATTGGGCTTGAAACAAGAAAAGTATACTCTCTTTTGTGATAATCAGAGTGCCATTCATCTTAGCAAGAATCCCAGCTTTCATTCAAGGTCGAAGCACATTGATGTGAGGTATCATTGGATTCGGGATGTGTTGGAAGAAAAGCTTTTGCATCTAGAGAAAATCCATACCGATGAGAATGGGTCGGATATGATGACTAAAATTTTGCTTAAGAAGAAGCATGATATTTGTATGCTTAAGGCAAGCTTGGTGGAGCCTCTCACATAAGATGGGAGGGGGAGAATTGTTGGCCGAGTCCCACCTTATGTGAGGTGGGACCCAGCAATTTAAATAAAAAAAAGAAAAAAAAAGGAAACAAAAAGAGGGAAAAGAGGGGTTAGGGTTAATTATTCTATTAGAGGGTGGATGAGAAGAAAAAAAAGTGGGTAGCCGTCTTGGGAGAAGTGCTTGTGGAATCCATCTCAAGGAGGAGGTGAAGATCTTATTCAAGGCATTTCAAGAGGAAGAAGAACCTTGTGCAAACCTACACTCGGTGAGATTGTTCTCATTTTATTATTGGAGCCTAAACTCTTTTTCATATAAACTCTTTGTTTGTGATCCAAGGAAGAGATCCTTGATGTATGTGATCCTCTAGCTTAGCCTAGAGAAGATACTTTGTAAGCCCATTATTGTTGATAGTGGAGGTTTGTGGTGGACTTAGGTCCGGTGGTTTTTTCCCCTCATATTGGAGGTTTTTCCACCTAAAAATTCTTGTCTCTTTCTTGTGGTTTGTTTTTTTGGTGGTTCTTACATTGATTAATTATTGTGGTATTCTCATTCTACTCACACAAAGATAGGAAACTTTTCATCTAGTGAAGGGGTCTTTCCTAACACTTTACACTTTAAGACTTCTTAATTCATATTTTGAGTCTCACCTTTGACCGGACTGCAACTTTTAATACCTGCTGTCGGGGACTTTAACATCCATCTCAAGTTTCAAATTTTCTTTAGTTTTAAGTCCCTAGCAATTGTATATAATTATATCCCAATATATACACAGTTATAGATAACTCTGCGCACGCATGTACAAGTGTATACAGGGATAGTATAACTGTATGCATGGGCAATATAATTGTATACAAGAGTTATTATTTGTGTGTGCAATATAAATGCAGGCATGTGTAAATCTCATATAAATATGTGTAGGACTAAAAATTAAATACTAATGGTAGCGTGTTCAAGTTCAGTCAAAACAAGGAAGGGGTGCTTGGTTCCTCTTAATATTAAGCGATGCGATTAGTTGAAAGAGAGAAACATTTGAACTAATCTCAGCAGATGGGATGAAACTTAAACAAAATTAGCTAGAAGTTCTAGTTTGAACTACATTTTGGTCCTTGAATTACATACTGCACATATGACGCCGTAGAGCAACATTTGAACTAGCCTTGGTAAGCGGCATTTCGAGACTAGCTCAAACAAGGCTCTTGAGTTTTTGTTTGGAACATAGCTCTCTGTGTTCCCTCGGTGGAGCTCCATGCCTTTCTCTACAAGGATAAATGGCCTTGCGAGTGATGAAGGGGTGGCAATTTATACTACCTGTTGGGGGAAAAACCCCAAGTCATACATCCACGGAGGCGCTCAGCCAAAGAGCGCCGACCGGAAAGCTGCTCGGTCAGAGAGTGCCGACCAGAGAGCTGCTCGGCCGAAAAGCGCCAGCCGGAAAGTTGCTCGGCCAAAGAGTGCCGAACGGAGAGCTGCTCGGCCAAAGATCGCCGACCAGAAAGCTTCTCGGCCAAAGGATGCCGACCAGGAAGGCGCTCGACTAGAAGGCGCCGACCAGAGTGCGCGCCAAGAGGTGCCCAACCAAAATAAGCTGCTCGGTTAGAAAGTGCCGACCAAAGACAGCGCCGAGGCGCTCTGCTAGAAGGTGCTCGCCTAAAGGGCGCCGACCAGGAGTACTCAAAGCAGCCCCGCCACAGGGCGCCCCATTGGGCGATCAGCTCGGCTCGGCACCCTTGCCGAGCCGATGCCTTAACCAAATGTTCAACCTCCGCCTAAAGTCCAAGGGACTTGACAACTCCTACGGCTTGCGACCTGCCACTATCTCCAAGCCATCAAGGCATAAGATCTCCTCAGGCGTTCGGCACGACCTGCCATTAATGCATGAGACTCCCTCAAGTCTCCGATGCACTCAGGCATTTAATGAACACGGCCCAAGACGATCTCCGGATCACTGAACCATCAGAACGTATGGCTCTCCCTGACCGCCGGTTCATTCGGTAATAAATGCACTTACCATCCACGGACCCCAGGCCCACCGCAGCCGGCGGTTCAACCACTCCAACAGGTCCGATCGACCGTGACAACTCCCTGATTCCGGTCTGATCCGGTCCCGTTCTCCATTACGCCATTAATGGGCCACATGGTGCCCAATTATTACAAAACAGGACAAACCTCCTGTCACCTCCCAGGTAACAAAAATCCTCCTATAAAAGGAAACCTGGAGGGAAAAGGGAGAGAGGACCAAAAACCAGAGAAAAAACCCGGAGCTGGAGAGAACCCTCCTAGACCGGGGAAAAAAGGAAGAAAACAGCACAGACACAATTGAACACGAGATTCTCTTTGTCTTCTCCACATACTCTCTCCCCTACTCTCTCCACATACTTGCCCCCTCTGACTTAGGCATCGGAGAGCCGGCGCCGGGGAGCCCGGCCACCGGTTTTCTTTGCAGGACTTGCACACCCCCCCGCAGCGGAGGACGCAGCCAGCCGGCGCACCGCCGTCCGCCCCCTGCAGCAGCGGAGCTCCTCCTTCCCCGGCTTCACGGTGGCCCCCGGGTCCAATTTCCAGCAACAGTTGGCGCTAGAGGAAGGGTCCGAGTTCGCTACCATGAAGCTAAGAAGCAAAGGGGCTTCCAACGCCTCTCGACGTCCTCCACCAAGCCCAGAATGTTCCGTTCGGAACTCACCACCCCCGGTTGAGCCAGCACCTCAAGTTCAACCGGAACAATTTGATGCCCTGGTGCTGCAAGTGCAGGCGTTGGCTACCGCCGTCCAAAGCTTGCAACCCAGGGGCATCCCAGCAGCACCGCCTCCCCCGGCTCCAGTTCAACCGGAGCCCCCTACAAGCGGGCTTCCTCTTCGAGGTCAGGACTCTCAAGTCCAGGCCTCCCCCTGGAGAGAGCGCCCAGCCAGAGGCCACGGAGGTTGGCCACAGCCTTCAGAAGCTGAGTCGGTTCCAGGGCAACCTGCGCTCGAATGAACCGCTGCAGCGATTCTCCAGAACGATGAACTCGACCGGAAGGTCGAGAGGCTGGAACGTTAAATCCAGGCACTCCACGGGAGGAAGTCAGGACGTAACGGCGACTTCGAGTTCAATACGAAGTCGCCCTTCTCCCAGGAGATTGAAGATGAACCGGTTCCCCTCCGGTTCAAGATGCCCCAGGTGGAGCCTTACAACGGCAAGGCAGATCCCTTTGACCACCTGGAGAGTTACCGGGTCTTAATGGCCCTACAAGGAGCCTCGGAAGCCATGATGTGCAAGGCTTTCCCGGCGACACTCCGAGGACCAGCCCGGCTTTGGTTTACCGGTCTCAAGCCGAGTACTGTCTCTTCCTTTGAGCAGCTCGGCAGACAATTTGCTGGCAACTTTGCCGCCAGCCAGCCCCAGCGGCGGACATCTGACTCCCTCCTTGACATCAAACAAAAGGAGGGAGAATCCTTCAAGGAGTACTTGGACCGGTTCACCGCCGCAACATGGGAAGTCCGGGAGCTTGACCAGTCAATCGCCATGTCAGCGCTGAAGACTGGAGCCCGGTCCTACAGATTCCTCTTCTCGATTGAGAAGAATTTCCCAGCGGACCTTACAGAAATGTTCGCTCGAGCCCGGAAGTATGCCAAGGCTGAGGAAGCCGTGGCCGTCAGGCGGGGCGGGACCGAGCAGAACCCCAAGAAGAGGCGCCGTGAGGAACGCAGCCGACCCAGAAGCCCGTCTCCACGACGAGCTAAGAATCCGCCCCGCCCGAAAAGTCCACCCCGGTTGAGAGGACCGCCGCAGCAGAGGTCACTCCGCCCGAGGTTCCCACTGCAGGTCCGTGCACCTGAAGGGAGGTATGAAGAGTATACTCCCCTCAATGCTCCTCGGGCTGAAATCCTCATGGAGATTGAGAGTCGGGATTGCATCCGGCTCCCCCCTCCAAAACCAGACACCAGAATCCGGCGTGATCTCCGGAAGTATTGCCGTTTTCACCGGGATCACGGCCATGATACCGAGGATTGTTATCAGCTCCGAAATGAGATCGAAGCACTCATTCGCCGAGGGGTGCTCGATCGGTTTGTACAAGGCCGGCGTGAAGGGAAGAAGCCAGCCGAAGGAGCAGCACAGCCTGAAGGTTCTAATGCCAACAGGCCCATCGCCGGCGTCATCAACACTATCCGAGGAGGGACCTCGGCTGGGGAGGCCTCAGGGGAAGGAGCCTCCTCGAAGCGCCCACGCACCTCTGAAGCCATCTCCTTCTCAGATGACGATCTAGAGGGAGTCGAAACTCCCCATGATGATGCCATGGTCATCTCCATGATCATAAATAAATTTGATGTAAAACGCATCCTGGTTGATAATGGAAGCTCGGCGAATGTTTTGTATTTTGATGCTTATTGTAAAATGGGGATGACAAAAGAACAGCTACGGAGGATGAATGCTCCGCTAGTTGGATTCACTGGGGATTCAGTCCCAGTAGAGGGCGAGATCGACCTTCTGGTCACAGCCGGGCTCGCCCCTCGTGAAAGTACCGTGGGTATGAGCTTCCTTGTGATACGCCTGCCCTCGGTTTACAACGCCATCCTTGGAAGGCCAGGACTCAAAGCCCTCCGAGCAGCGGTCTCAACTCACCACCTGCTGATGCGATTTCCCACCAGCCAGGGAGTCGGTGAAGTCCGAGGGGACCAAATGGTGGCAAGGCGATGCTACCTAGCGACCCACGAGGCAAGACGACCAGCCGAGGTGCCCGCCCCAACGACTGAACAGCCCTCAACTGAAGTTATGGAGGCACGGGTCAACCCCCAGAAAGAGCGGGTAGAGCCTGGTGAGTTGTTAATTCAAGTTCCCTTACGAGAGAACTTTCCCGAGCTAACCGTGCAGATCGGCTCTGGCCTTGGCGAAAACGAGAGGAGTCGCCTCGTCGACTTCCTACGGGACAATATGGATGTCTTCGCCTGGTCGCCTGTAGATATGCCGGGGATAGACCCGGAGGTCGTGGTCCACCGACTTCAGGTGAAGCCGACCTGCAAGCCCGTGCGGCAAAAGAAGCGAGGCGCCGCCCCTGAACGACAACGAGCAGCAGCCGAGGAGGTCGGCAAGCTCCTTGAAGCCGGTTTCATCCGGGAGATATCCTACCCGGAATGGCTCGCCAATGTGGTCCTCGTCAAAAAAGCTAGCGGAAAGTGGCGTATGTGCGTGGACTACACCGACCTGAATAAAGCCTGCCCGAAGGACAGCTTTCCACTTCCCAGCATTGACCAGCTCGTGGACTCCACCTCGGGTCACGAGCTGCTGGCATTCATGGACGCCTTTTCCGGATATAACCAGATCCGCATGGCGCCAGAAGACGAGGAAAAGACAGCCTTCATCACCGACGGGGGAACCTACTGCTACAAAGTGATGCCATTCGGTCTAAAAAATGCCGGGGCGACTTATCAAAGGCTGGTCAGCCGGATCTTCAAAGACCAAATAGGCCAAAACATGGAGGTCTACGTGGATGATATGCTGGTGAAAAGCAAGGCGGCGCAAGACCACATAGCCGACCTCAATGAAGCATTCTCCACACTCCGAAAGTACCAGATGAAGCTCAACCCAGCTAAATGTGCATTCGGGGTCACCTCCGGCAAATTTCTCGGCTTCATCATTACACAACGAGGAATCGAGGCCAATCCAGAGAAGATCCGAGCCCTCCAAAGGATGACGCCTCCCAGGACGGTCAAGGAGGTACAGCGGCTCACGGGCCGAGGGGCAGCCCTCGGGAGGTTTATCTCCCGCTCAGCCGAGCGCTGCCTTCCATTCTTTGCATCCCTCAAGATGCCGAAGAACTTTTTGTGGTCGGACGAGTGCCAGCAATCTTTTGAAGAGCTCAAGCACTTGCTGGCTTCCCCTCCCCTACTCACGAAGCCTCAACAGGGTGAGCTCATCTACTTGTATTTAGCTGTCTCCCCTGTAGCAGTAAGCTCGGTCCTGGTCCGAGAGGAGGGGAAACATCAGAAACCGGTGTATTACACCAGCCGGGTCTTAAGGGATGCTGAGACCCGATACTCCAAGCTTGAGAAGACCGCCTACGCTTTGGTCATCTCAGCTCGGAGGCTCCGACCCTACTTCCAAGCTCACACAGTGGCTGTGCTGACTGATCAGCCGATCAAGCAGATCCTGCAGAGATCAGATCGTGCGGGTCGGATCACTAAATGGGCCATTGAGCTCGGAGAATTCGACATTGAGTACCGGCCCAGACCGGCGATCAAAGCACAAGCACTCGCAGACTTCATAGCCGAGTGCACCATACCAGATGAGGTCGAGCCTGAACCTGAGCCACCGTTGGAACAGACCCCAAGTTTGACATGGACTCTACATGTCGATGGCTCTTCAAACTCGGGGGGTAGTGGAGCAGGATTTATTCTCACCAACCCGGAGGGGGTGGTCGCCGAGCAGGCCCTGCGCCTCGAGTTTCCTGCTTCCAATAATATGGCGGAGTATGAAGCGCTCGTCGCCGGGCTTAAGCTAGCCAAAGAGCTAGGAGTGACGGACTTGAAGGCCTTCAGTGATTCTCAGCTCGTCGTCAACCAAATTGTGGGCGACTTCGAAGCTAGAGACCCGACCATGCAGAAGTATCTCCAGAAGGTACGGGATCTCGCCTCGACCTTGGACTCTTTCCACATTCAACATATTGCCAGGTCGGAGAATCTCAGGGCCGACCAGCTATCAAAGCTGGCGTCCTCTCGCATGAGCGAGCTTCCCAAAGAGGCAGTCCTGGAATATCTCCAAAAGCCCAGCACAGACGAGCCCGAGCAGACCCTCTGCACCGAGCTCGAGCCAAGCTGGATGGATGAACTCATCAACTATCTGCAAGACGAAACCCTCCCTGCTGATGTACGAGAGGCTCGCCGAATCAAGCGCCTCGCCACCCGATACATACTATACGAGGAAAAGCTCTATCGGAAATCCTTCACCTCTCCCCTTCTCAGATGCCTTCGCCCAACGGAAGCTAATTATGCCCTGCGCGAAGTCCACGAAGGAATTTGTGGAAATCATCTGGGAGGACGAGCCTTGGCCCATAAAATTCTGCGCCAAGGATATTATTGGCCGACACTCCAGAAGGATGCTATGGATTTCGTCCAAAGATGCGACCGGTGCCAAAGGAACGCCAATGTTCAGCGCCGGCCCTCGGCTCCTTTGACTTCCATCAGCTCCCCTTGGCCTTTTGCCCAGTGGGGAATTGACATCCTCGGGCCATTTCCTCTGGCCACCGGGCAAAGGAAGTTCCTGGTCGTCTCCATCGACTACTTCACCAAGTGGGTGGAAGCTGAGCCCCTCGCCCGGATCACCGAGCAGAAGATGTAGGATTTCGTTTGGAAATCCATCATTTGCAGATTTGGGCTCCCCCGCATCCTTATCTGACAACGGTCGCCAGTTCGACAACATCCATTTCAGAGAGTTCTGCTCCGAGCTTGGCATTGACCACCGCTTCACCTCGGTCGCGCATCCTCAGACGAACGGAGAAACCGAGGTAACAAATCGTACTATTTTGCAGGGTCTCAAAACCAGGCTCGACAAATCCAAAGGACAATGGGTCGAAGACCTATACAATGTCCTGTGGGCTTACCGGACTACGTTCCGCGTCCCCACCGGCGAGACTCCCTTCAACCTGACATATGGGACGGAGGCCGTCATTCCACTAGAGATTGGGCTCCCCTCTCCAAGAGTCGAGCACCACGATGCTAGCTCCAACTCTTCGCAGCTCAGAGGCAACCTCGACCTGATCGAGGAAACCAGGGAGGTCGCCCGAGTGCGTATGGCGAGGTACCAACAAAAGACAGCTCAGTACTACAACGCCAGGGTCAAAGTCAAATCTTTCAGACCAGGGGATCTTGTCCTAAGAAGAGCTGAAACCTCCCGACCAACTGAGCGAGGGAAGCTGGCCCCGAATTGGGAGGGACCATACCGAGTCACGCGCATTCGCCGACCCGGAACTTATCAATTGGAGTCTCTAAATGGGACTCCCATTCCGCGGAGCTGGAGCTCTGAAAATCTCCGCGTGTACCACCAGTAGAACCCTAAGGGGTCCCTCATTATTCAACCATTAAATTCCATTCTATGAATTTCACTCTATGAATTTCATTTCACGATAAACTGATGGTTTGCGGACTTATTCCGAGCTCACCAATTTTCTTGATTATCCCATGGCATCAGGTTTATTCTTCTTCCCTAACCACGGTTGGGATGCCCTGATACCTCGGGATGATGGAGTACCTGCGTGGACTCCCTGAAGATGTCCATGAGTTTATGGTGCGCTCTCCATCAGCGAGCTCGGCTCGTTCTCCTACCCTGGCCACGGTCAGGATGCCCCGAGACGTCAGGACGCCCCGGTTACCAGGAAGCTCGAGGCGTCGAGACATGAGTAGCGGTCCTCTCTGACCGGACGAGCTCGGCTCGTGCTCCATCGACTATTGAGTAGCGGTCCTCTCTGACCGGACGAGCTCGGCTCGTGCTCCATCGACTATTGAGTAGCGGTCCTCTCTGACCGGACGAGCTCGGCTCGTGCTCCATCGATTATTGAGTAGCGGTCCTCTCTGACCGGACGAGCTCGGTTCGTGCTCCAACGGCTATGAGTTAGCGGTCCTCTCTGACCGGACGAGCTCGGCTCGTGCTCCTACCCTGACCACGGTCAGGATGCCCCGAGACGTCGGGATGCCCCAACTATAGGGATGCTCGAGACATCGAGATGAGTTAGCGGTCCTCTCTGACCGGACGAGCTCGGCTCGTGCTCCATCGGCTTCAGCCAACGAGTCCGACATTACCTATTATTGGATTTCTCTGCCGACGTCCTCGAAGAACGGAGTCCGAGCAGAGAAGCGTCTTCAGTCGCCTCGGCGCAAGGACGCATACGGTACAAGGTACCCATTTATTTAATGTTTTTACATTACCCATTATTGGACTTCTCTGCCGACGTCCTTGAAGAACGGAGTCCGAGCAGAGAAGCGTCTTCAGTCGCCTCGGCGCAAGGACGCATACGGTACAAGGTACCCATTTATTTAATGTTTTTACATTACCCATTATTGGATTTCTCTGCCGACGTCCTTGAAGAACGGAGTCCGAGCAGAGAAGCGTCTTCAGTCGCCTCGGCGCAAGGACGCATACGGTACAAGATACCCATTTATTTAATATTTTTACATTACCCATTATTGGATTTCTCTGCCGACGTCCTTGAAGAACGGAGTCCGAGCAGAGAAGCGTCTTCAGTCGCCTCGGCGCAAGGACGCATACGGTACAAGGTACCCATTTATTTAATGTTTTTACATTACCCATTATTGGACTTCTCTGCCGACGTCCTCGAAGAACGGAGTCCGAGCAGAAAAGCGTCTTCAGTCGCCTCGGCGCAAGGACGCATACGGTACAAGGTACCCATTTATTTAATGTTTTTACATTACCCATTATTGGATTTCTCTGCCGACGTCCTTGAAGAACGGAGTCCGAGCAGAGAAGCGTCTTCAGTCGCCTCGGCGCAAGGACGCATACGGTACAAGGTACCCATTTATTTAATGTTTTTACATTACCCATTATTGGATTTCTCTGCCGACGTCCTCGAAGAACGGAGTCCGAGCAGAGAAGCGTCTTCAGTCGCCTCGGCGCAAGGACGCATACGGTACAAGGTACCCATTTATTTAATGTTTTTACATTACCCATTATTGGACTTCTCTGCCAACGTCCTCGAAGAACGGAGTCCGAGCAGAGAAGCGTCTTCAGTCGCCTCGGCGCAAGGACGCATACGGTACAAGGTACTCATTTATTTAATGTTTTTACATTACCCATTATTGGATTTCTCTGCCGACGTCTTTGAAGAACGGAGTCCGAGCAGAGAAGCGTCTTCAGTCGCCTCGGCGCAAGGACGCATACGGTACAAGGTACCCATTTATTTAATGTTTTTACATTACCCATTATTGGATTTCTCTGCCGACGTCCTCGAAGAACGGAGTCCGAGCAGAGAAGCGTCTTCAGTCGCCTCGGCGCAAGGACGCATACGGTACAAGGTACCCATTTATTTAATATTTTTACATTACCCATTATTGGATCTCTCTGCCGACGTCCTCGAAGAACGGAGTCCGAGCAGAGAAGCGTCTTCAGTCGCCTCGGCGCAAGGACGCATACGGTACAATGTACCCATTTATTTAATGTTTTTACATTACCCATTATTGGATGCTCATGACACCGACACATTGTTGCAAGTCCGGTGAATCCCCGTCAAGGGCTGACGGGTATGCAGTCTATTTGTAAGAAAAGAATCCGGTTCGCCCCGGCAACCCGAGGCTCGGATTCGAAATTCGCCGCATTAAGAAGTCCCAAGTCCTAACGACCGCCCTAGGGCTTAGTCGAATTCTGGACTAGGCTCGGAAAAACGTTCCGAGCCCAAACCCTTGGTATAAGCACAAGCGTTGCTACACCATTAGTCGAAGAACCGAGCAATGGAGCTCGGCAAGCCAAACTCTAACTCAAAACCCTGTGGCGGGAAAAGCTCAGGCCCTAGAGCCCATATCCTCGGAACCTAAAACAGATCCGAGCAGAGAAACTTAAACTACAATAGACAAGTTTCCACACAAATGAATATTCATTTCAAAAAGCCTGGAGGCCTAGTACAAGAGCTCGGACCCGGCCTTAACAAAGTATAGAGGCCGCTCCGGCTTACAAAAAAGAAAAAGAAGATAGGAAAAAGGGGAAAACTACACCAAGGGCTCAGGCCCGGCGACTTCAGGAACAGTTGGCTTTTCTGCGGCCGAGGCCCCCACGGTGGCTTTGGGAGCTGCCTCGGTGACCTCGAGAGCGATCTCGCCTTCTTCAGCTTGACCCTCCTGGTCGGTCCCACCAGAGGTTGGAATCTCTACCTCCGCCTCCGCTTCTGGGTTTTCGACCCCAGCGCCTGGTTGAAGCAGGCTAAGGTCGAAATCTGGGAGAAGTCGCCGCAACTGATTGCGGAAGTCCTTGAAGCCCTGGATGAGACCATTGACGCCTTCCTCTTCCATCAAGTCGCGAAACTCTTCCGATTCGCGGAAGAGCTTGACGGCGTCCTGGGCCTGCTCCCGGGCCTCCTTCTCTCGAGCCTCGTGGTAGGCGGCCTTCCGCTCCAAAATCTTTATTTCTCTTTCGCGATCCGCGAGCAGAGATTGCACGTCAAGTAGACGGATCTCGAGATCTCGGACCTTTATTCGAGCCTCCCCCACCTCCTGCTCGCGTATAGCGAGCGACGATTCGGCCTCCGTCCGGCGGGCCTCCGCGGCGCGCACTTCAGACATAGTCAAAGAGTGCGCGCCCTTCTCCTCTTCAAGTTCGGCGACCAGAGTCCGAACCTCGTCTTCGGCCGCCCCTAGCTTCGCTTGAAGCACTTTCTGCTCGGCCTCAGACGCGAGGAACTTTGTTTCGGCCTCCTCGCGCCCCCTTTGCTGCCTTCGGGCCCGGTCCCGATAGTCCTGGATGATGTGAATCATCGTCTCGGTCTCGTGGAGGCGCTGCAAGAGGGACATGTAAGAAACAGTTTTAAGCCGAAACACAAATTTGCACAGAGATAAAAGCTGACTTACTCGGATGGAAGAGCAAATAGCAGAGTCCATGAACTCGCCGTAGTTCATGGACCGAATTTTGGCCTGGTCGGCCGGGAGCAGCGCGACCCGAAGAACTTCGCGCGCCACTTGTGCATTATCGAGGGCCGAGTCGCCCTCGAAAACAGCCCATCCAGGAGCGTAAGGCACCCGCTCCTGAGGACCCGAAGAACCCGCCAGGCCGGCCTCAGCTGGCCTGGGTGCGGCCGACCCCGTTGCTTCTTGGCTATTCCCCGGCTCAGAGCTGGGGAATTGGGGTCGAGTAGACGGCTGACCGGACCGCTGCGTGGTAGAGGTGGGGCGTGCGAGCGCCAGATCTGTTGAGGTCCTCCCTCCCTGGTCGGAATTTGGAGCTTCCCGCCGACCAGTGACTTGCGAAATCGGCACCGGACATGGAAGTGCCATCGTGGCTCCGCCAGAGCCCACGCCCTCTCCCCGACCAGCCTCAGGGCGCACGGGGCGAGAAGCGCGCGCCTCAACTGTTGTGGTCGTCGAGGTCTTCGCCGAGGTCTTTGCTTTCTTCCTCGGCTCGGTCGGTTCTCCTGAGAGTTCGGCCGCCCTCTTCTGGAAGCGGGCGTAAAGGACTTCGCTCTTGGTCACCATTTTTGCGATGTCTGCAAAGATAAGCAAAATTAGAACATTAGAACAATAAGGAAATAAGAAGTTGCTGTAACTATCCTTACCCTGAGGACGTGCCGAGCTCAAGCCCACGTTCACCAGGGCGTCCTCGCTAATGAGGCCGTTCAGCAAAATCCCGTCCCCAAGGCTGCGGATGGTATCGAAGATCTCCTGCTCACGCGGAGAAAGCTGGGGGAGCCTGTTGATGGATTTAAGTTGGGCCGGCCTCCACCTGGGGTCAAACCCCCAGGACCGTTCAGAACCCAGGAAGAAGAATTTCTCCTTCCAACCATGAATGGATGAGGGGGCACCATGAAAAAGTGGCCAACCCACCCGGAGGGCGATGTAGAGCCACTCCCCGTCTCCCGGGTTCGACTTGAAAATAAAAAGTCGCCGGAAGACGTTGACAGAGGTAGGAATCCCCTGTAGTAAACACAGTGACAGGAAACCCATCACTGCCCTCCAAGCGTTTGGAGTGAGTTGCGCCGGAACCAACTGGCATACCGCCAGCAACTCATTCACAAAGCCGTGAAGAGGAAATCGGAGGCCGGCCCAGAGTGACTCCGAGTGCACTCCAATCCAGCCTACCGGAGGATCGGTTACCCGATCCCTTCGCCTGGCGGGTTCCAAACGGAACCCGTGAAGAGGGAAAAACCACTCTTCGGTCATCTCGACCTCCAGGACACTCATGGTGGACACTACTTCACTAGGCAAAGAACCCATTGCAAGAGAGGGAAGTCAAAAAGAAGGGGGACCTGGGGAAGATGCCGGAGAAAAAGGACTTCGGTCTGAGGAAGACTGGAAGAATAGAAAGCTGGAAGCAGAAAGCAATAGAAAGAGGACAGGGGGCCGGGGGAGAGTTTATATAGACCTCCCCAACGGCCCGGATCAGCGAAGAAAACGCTGCGTCCCGGTTAGATGATAACGCGTGTCGGTCTAAAAGACAGAACGACGCATTTAATTAGGGCTAGCGCTTCGAACATCGAAGCGCCCCATCGGATCGTGCGGAAAGGCGTCCGCAATCGAAGATCGTGCGGCCCCATCATGAGCCCACGACGCGAGGACGCTTCGCAAAAAGTGTCCCAATAATGAGGCTTTTCGGGAAGGAAAAGACGCCGCCTATTAAAGGCACCTCGAAGCTTCCGATAATTCAAAACGCGCAGTAAATCGAAATTTTCGGAATTCGTAATGACCCAACTAAAGCTACTTCCCGCGCTCCAGCTGGTAGCCAACTGGAACTCGGAAGTCGGGGGGTAGTGTTGGGGGAAAAACCCCAAGTCATACATCCACGGAGGCGCTCAGCCAAAGAGCGCCGACCGGAAAGCTGCTCGGTCAGAGAGTGCCGACCAGAGAGCTGCTCGGCCGAAAAGCGCCAGCCGGAAAGTTGCTCGGCCAAAGAGTGCCGAACGGAGAGCTGCTCGGCCAAAGATCGCCGACCAGAAAGCTGCTCGGCCAAAGGATGCCGACCAGGAAGGCGCTCGACTAGAAGGCACCGACCAGAGTGCGCGCCAAGAGGTGCCCAACCAAAATAAGCTGCTCGGTTAGAAAGTGCCGACCAAAGACAGCGCCGAGGCGCTCTGCTAGAAGGTGCTCGCCTAAAGGGCGCCGACCAGGAGTACTCAAAGCAGCCCCGCCACAGGGCGCCCCATTGGGCGATCAGCTCGGCTCGGCACCCTTGCCGAGCCGATGCCTTAACCAAATGTTCAACCTCCGCCTAAAGTCCAAGGGACTTGACAACTCCTACGGCTTGCGACCTGCCACTATCTCCAAGCCATCAAGGCATAAGATCTCCTCAGGCGTTCGGCACGACCTGCCATTAATGCATGAGACTCCCTCAAGTCTCCGATGCACTCAGGCATTTAATGAACACGGCCCAAGACGATCTCCGGATCACTGAACCATCAGAACGTATGGCTCTCCCTGACCGCCGGTTCATTCGGTAATAAATGCACTTACCATCCACGGACCCCAGGCCCACCGCAGCCGGCGGTTCAACCACTCCAACAGGTCCGATCGACCGTGACAACTCCCTGATTCTGGTCTGATCCGGTCCCGTTCTCGATTACGCCATTAATGGGCCACATGGTGCCCAATTATTACAAAACAGGACAAACCTCCTGTCACCTCCCAGGTAACAAAAATCCTCCTATAAAAGGAAACTTGGAGGGAAAAGGGAGAGAGGACCAAAAACCAGAGAAAAAACCCGGAGCTGGAGAGAACCCTCCTAGACCGGGGAAAAAAGGAAGAAAACAGCACAGACACAATTGAACACGAGATTCTCTTTGTCTTCTCCACATACTCTCTCCCCTGCTCTCTCCACATACTTGCCCCCTCTGACTTAGGCATCGGAGGGCCGGCGCCGGGGAGCCCGGCCACCGGTTTTCTTTGCAGGACTTGCACACCCCCCCGCAGCGGAGGACGCAGCCAGCCGGCGCACCGCCGTCCGCCCCCTGCAGCAGCGGAGCTCCTCCTTCCCCGGCTTCACGGTGGCCCCCGGGTCCAATTTCCAGCAACACTACCCAGTTGGATACTTGATCCTATATGATTCTAATAAGGCAGATTTTATTGACCCATTTAGAGCCGGAGAGACATGGATGCATATAAAAAACCAAACCTGCAGTGGTTTGGGAGCGAAGGTGGCTAATGACACAGCCATTTGATTTTCTTAGTTCAAGGTATTTTTTGATTTTATAAATAATAATACTTTATTTGTTGTTTGTATTATTGTTGAATATTTGGTTTGCTATGGTCTGTATCTTAAAATTTTTGTTAAATTCTAAAATTTAATATTTTATTATTCTATTTATTTGATATATCTCGAAATTTTTTTGCAATTTTACTAGAATCAACCCATCCAGTCTAACTCTACATCGCACAAGATAAGATAGGTCGAAAGATTTAGATGTACCTGTAGGGTGGGTTAAAGGTGGCCCGACTTTTCCGAATGGGTCAAGGACGAGCACATGGTTCTCAGGGCTCGTTTGGTTTGCAAGAATATAAGGAGGGAAAGTGTGGTCAATAGGAAAGTAATGATATGCCTCTTGTTTGATTGGAGTTTTCAAAAGAGAGAGATAGAAAAGTTGTATTCCCATGGAAATATGATTCCCACATTTCATGGAAAAGTCTTTCTCATCAACATGGAAAGGTTACTTTTCCATGAGCCGGGAATCATCTAGTTTTTTATTTTTTTTTAAAAAGCCCTTCAGCATTAAAGAGGCATTAAAGACCTAATTTTTATTAAGAGTATAATAGGAATTATACATAACTTTTTCAGAAAAGTTGATGGTCAACCAAATATAAGTACTCTATAAATCTGTCACTTTCTAATGGTCAACCAAACATACCAAAAGTACTTTTCCAGGCATTCTCTTTCTAAAAATCTGCTTTTCAGGAATCATATTTTTAGAAGAAAAAATGCTTTCCACGAACCAAACGAGCCCTCAATTGTGACTCCCTTGCAATCCTTTGTGACACCTTCTGATTTAAACGCCGTTAGAGCAACACCAATTATTTTTTATGGCATGGAAGTATTTTTTATGGACGATGATAATCCATGGGCTACATGAGCCATTTATTTTTTTGGAACTGATTCGCTTTTCAATTTCAAATTTTCAGGGAATTGTTCAGAAGTTGGTGGTAAAAAAAACAACAGGTCCGTGCGGCAAAAGATGATTTTTAGGGATGATCAATATTTGTAAAAATCTCTGGGTAAAATCCTTTTTGTTCCATACGTGGTAAATGCTGAGGAATGTAAGGTATATTTTGGTGATCTTCTTTTTTGTTACCTGTATGGAGTTGTAATCGATCTGCCAATATGTGACCCTCCAGAGGTGTTATATTGGAGTATAATAAGATCACCAATTCTTTGTTGGTGAAATTGTCCCCTTTTATGCTAAATGCCGAGGACTCCTAACGGTAGCATTTTTACAGGTGGGAAAGATTCCCCGTTTGTCGTTTTCAAGCTCTATGTCATATTACTGAATTTTTACACAATATACAAAAGTTGCTGAATTTTGTAATTTTTCAGTTTCTAATGATTCTTGTTAGTTATGTCTCTCTCGGATGTTTAAACCATGCCAAAACTCTATTAAAAAAAAAAGGTTTTCAACATTGTTGGACTTTGATGAGTTCAATATCCAAAGGTTTAGTGAACTATATGCATGATAAGATTTCCATGTCCAAAATCATGAATTAATAGCTATAATGAAACTTATCTAGATTAAAAATATAATAAACTAACTAAATTTCAATAATCTTATAAGAAAGATATATTTGTATTTATTCCAAGTTAAAGTCTTCGATATATGTTCTAAATCTTTAGTGGTAGCCCTATGCGAATCGGCGTGTGCATTATATCTAGTCCCTATAAAGGAATCAAAGTTTAGCAAATCCTAACCCTAATATTTTAGGCGGTTTTCGGGTTTGGATCTGACTTTGTTTGAACAGAAGTTGGGATTTACACCAACCTACTGAAGTCATTCAAAACTTTTCACTGCACCAAGAAATCCACAAATATCTGAGATCACTCTTAAACAAGAATTTTATAACTAATTATCTTAATGTTAATCACCTAATTTTCGGGGAAAGAGTTCCGAACGTTGTGGGCCGGATGATTTGGCCCACTTCGGTCTCTCGGCTGGGAATATCCAAATACCAAAGCCCAAGTGCCACGATCCAAGAACGGGCGGAGCAAGCGATGCACAGACCGCGGGATCATAGCATAGATCCGACGGCTAGAATCTACTTTTTAAGGAGTTAGGAGTCGGGCCGGAGCAGCACAACTCCTGGGCTACGGATCGTCCTTCGTCCCTCTCCTTCCCGGCCGCGCGCGCGCGAGAGAGATGGAGGTGAAAGCGAGGAGACTGGAGGGCAAGGTGGCGATCGTGACAGCCTCGACCCAGGGGATCGGCTTCGCCATCGCCGAGCGCTTCGGCCTCGAGGGCGCTTCCGTCGTCGTCTCCTCTCGAAAGCAGGTCACTTCTCTCGTCTCCTCTCTTCTTCTTTTTTCGTATAAGTTGTGGCGATTTGTTCCATCTTCGGCTAATTATCTTTCTTATCTATCTGTGGTTCTTGTTGTGGGCTAGCAGAAGAACGTGGATGAGGCGGTCGAGAAACTCCGGTCGAAGGGAATTGAGGTGACCGGGGTCGTCTGCCATGTCTCAAATCCCCGGCAAAGAAAGGACCTCATCGACAAGACCGTTCAGGTGACAGATCCTTTGCTTTTGGTTAATTCGCAAGAAAATGGATCTTTTCCCCTCAAAGTTGTGACCTTTTTGTATAATTGATCTAAAGGTGTGAAGTTTTGTGAGGGTTTATGTTTCTTGGATTGCAAATTAGGGTAATTTTTTATGTTGGGGTATTGGTCATAGTTAATGCTTCGCTTGGTTCTTGCCTATTTGGAGTTGTTAATAGTCATGCTTTTTTACATGGTTCGATCTGCACTCTCATCCAGTGTAGTTGCTGATTATATCGATTTGGGATGGAATATTTGAGTTCAGCATATTAGGAAAGGATTTTTATTGGATTTTGAAGTATTAGTCTTGGAAAACCCATGTCTCCGGCTCAACTCAGATTGTCCAAATTTCTTGAATCATGTGGGCCGACCTAATCAAATGGTTAAGTCGTGATTTTGTTCACATCCTATTTGAAATTTTGAATATATATCTATGTCGTGTATATATATATATATGTATATGTGTATATGTACGTGTATATATATATATGTGTGTGTATATGTATGTGTGTATATATATATGTGTATATGTACGTGTGTGTGTGTATATATATATATGTGTGTGTGTGTGTAAGGAACATCTAAGAGAAATGAGTGCAAAATATTTTGGCCACAAAAGCATGCAAGTCAAGATGTATGGAGTAAATCTTTGACAAGTCAATTGCATCCGGACTGGATAGCAATCAAATCTGCAACAGATCTGTTACTCTGACTTGGCTCTAAAGAAATTGGGGATAACATAAATATTGATTGAAATATTGGGAACTTTGAAACTTAAGCTGGGAAAACAAGCCTAAATTACCTAATAGTTTTGATGAAGGAATAGAATCATCAGTTGATGGTGTAAAATGTTCCTCTTGTATTACTTGAAAAGTTGTTTTAAAAATGATGGTGCAGTTGAGATTCAAGAATAATACAGAGGGAAAGTCAGGATTTCTCGTTCCAGCATGTTGCTTTCGGTTCTACAGTTTTCTGGCCTTGCATATCATTAAATCATTAATTATGGCACCCCTAGTTTTGACAATGTACCCTACTTGTTTCTATCTTTCTCTAAATTTTCTTTAAAGAGAGGCACAAGATTTTGTAAGAACAATGCAGTGCGTTGTTCTAGTACTGAGTGACCCATGAACAAATTGTGATGTTGCCAGGTCATGGAGCTTATTTGAACTTGTGAAAACTGACATTAAGAGCTAAGTAAACTAGTTCAGTGGAAAGTGACTTGTGAAGTGGCAGATTTGACTGAATCATTCAAAATTCTTGCTATTTATGCCCAGATCTGTTTCGCACACTGAGTCAGTCCACTAGGTAGCTGAGTCGAAATGTCTTGATCGAGTAATGGGTCAACTTGATGAGTCAACCTATTATTGTTGTTGACTGCAAGTAGTGCTACCTCTCACTTCAAACTCATGAGGGTCTTGTGCATTGAGCATAGCTTAGCAATCTTATTCATGCATAAGCATGGCATTCTGAAATAATAAGACCAGTATGAATAATATGGATATAGATATCATACAAGATTTATGGAAAATTAACTTACTGTATGAAGTGGTTCCTCCATATTTCATAATGCTGCAGTAAAACTTTCTAGTCTTCTGTGGAGGTATAGGAGGTTTTGGTTGCAGGAACAAACAACTTAAGCTTGGTCCAGATTCTCTCCAATGCAGGACAACTCAGGGACATAGCCTGCTTATGCGTACATGGGCCTAATGCACAAGGAAAAATCCTAGATAGAGAGAAGAGAGAGTAGAGAAGAGTATAGAAAAGAAGATAATAAAGAGAAAGAGAGGTGGGAGTGAGAGGAAGACAAGAGAGGGATCAGAGGAAAGAAACAACTGTCTTTCATGACAACAGAAATATATTACATGATTCAAGGTTGTCCTCCTTAGTTATCCCATACACTATATTTTTAGCCTACCTTGACTTAGATACTTAGAGACCAAAGAAAATAAAGGTAACTTTTAGGCCAAGTTACTTGTGGGCCAAGTATTTTTAAGAACAAGTGATTAAGAAAAGACTAACTTGGTGGCCAAGTAATTTAATATTTAAGTTGCTTAAGTGCCAAGTAACCTACTAATTTTAAAACAAATACAAACTTATTTTATGATGAAATGCGGACTGTTTATAATTTAAGGGCTGCAAATGAATCCATTGGTGCTCCAAGCAATTGGATGAGGGCTCAAATGATCATAAGAGAAATTGTGCCTCACGATCCGAGCCCTTGACTTCATCATTTGCTTCTGCTGTGTGAATCTCGTCCTTGAGATCTTGATGTCCCTTTGACATTTAGTCCACCTTTGAATCTTCAAGACTTGATAATGGAGGCCAACATAAAATTTTCTTATGATTGTATCTTCAGCGGTTTGTTTTGGTGCTCTTGGATCTTCAACCATGAAGATTTTTGATCATTTGATTGATGGTGTGCTTTTATGAATCCATAAAATCAACATGAAATGGATCTTCAAAATGTTGTGATATGATCACAATCCTTGAAAGATTGCCATCCATGTCTTTGTTATTTGAAAATTGCCACTGATTCTTCGATGTTTGCATGCTTCTGAATCGTATTCTTTGGACATGATGTATGTTCAATTGCAAGCTTCTGATGTGAAGGTTCACCATTTACAAGATCGTTGATAGACCTAGCTTCAATAACAACATCCTTGTTCAGTGGATTTTCGATTGCAGGACTTTTTATTGGAGTTGCTTCATGTACTTGGACTTGCACAGCACTACACGAATTTGCTTTGTAGGTCATTGATGATTTAAAGCTAGAGAAGATGACCATGCTTGAAGGCATTGTCTAACATCTAAAGTTGTTGCCACCGCTTGCAACCTGGCAGGCATTAACACCAAAACATTGTGAGAGTTACTAACCTGGTGTAAATTGATACCAAATCATTGCACATAAACCCAGAGTCCTTCCTTATGTTTTGATGAAGAAACTCGAGCTTGAAACATAGTTCACTATTTGATGACATGATGAAAAATATCAGGGAAGAACAAAAATGTAAAGAAAAGAAAGAATATATGCAGGATCTTTTTGCTTTGATACCAAATTGATGTAGGATAACTTAGGGGGATGGCCTGCTTATGCGTGTATGGACTTGACACATGAGAAAACTCACGGATTGAAGAAGAGAGTAGAAAATAGTAGAGAAAGAAGACGAGAGAGGAGGGAATGAGAGGAAGACAACAGAGGATTAAGAGGAAAGAAACAACTTTCTTCCTTAACAACACAAACTCATACAATACATACTTTAGACTATCCTCCTTAGCCATCCCATAACACAATATTTACAGCCTACCTTGACTCAGATGCTAAGGAACCAGATAAATAAAAGATAACTTGGAGCATAAATTATTTGTGGGCCAACTATTTTGATGGACAAGTGATTAAAAAGGACTAACCTGGTGGCCAAGTAAGGGCCATGCAACATAATATAATAATTTTAAAATAAATATAAACTTATTTTATGATGAAATCCAATATTTTTCATAATTCAAGGGCTGCAATTGATTTCATTGATGTTCCAAGTAATTAGAAAATGCTGGAATTATCATACGCCTCAGAATCCAATCCCTTCACTTCATTAGTCTCTTTCTTGTTTTTTGAAGATTGAGAGCTGTGGATTCAAAAACCTTACCCCCAAGATGAACTCTGCTTCAAAATTGTAAATAGAGCTATCCCAAGCCCCAAAATGATGTATTCGTGCATAGACATCATATTCTACTTAAAAAAAGAAACAAAAGGAAACCTAAGAAGTGCTTAGGAAACCTTAGACATCAGCATAGTTTCACGAATGGACAAATAGTTCAGGAGGAGTCATCTTTCCAAACACCAACCAAAAATGAACTCGTCACTTCACAACAGAGCACCTTGGACGACTCCTTCTAAAAATGTGGAGAAAGATTAAAGGTCCGTGCCTTCCATATTTTCCATGTTTTTCACCTCTGTTTTTTGTTCTGCAATCTGCATACACTTAGATCTTTTCAGTTTGCACTTCCAGAAAATCCTGAAATCTATATGTGCTGCATATTTGATATATGTACCAGCACTTCAGGCCTTTGGTGAGTAGGCATTAGGCTTTCTTCTCTCGTCAAGTCTATTTCTGGCTTGATAATGCTGGATCAAATTTCTCATAAATGTTATGGTAATGAAATCTATAATTGTTTTCATTGCAGAAATATGGGCATATAGATATAGTTGTTTCCAATGCTGCTGCTAATCCAACAGCAGATAGCATATTGGATACGAAAGAATCAGTTCTTGATAAACTTTGGGAGATAAATGTGAAGGCTGCAATCCTTCTGTTGCAGGTACGTCACATACTAACAATGTTTTATTTTTAATTCTGCAGTCATTGTTTTAAACTTTTACCTGGATTTGTGTTGCAGGATGCTGTATCACACTTGCGTAAGGGATCATCAGTCATCCTTATATCATCTATTGCAGGATATCATCCACAAGCTGCACTAGCCATGTATGGCGTTACAAAGACAGCTCTTCTGGGACTGACTAAGGTATTTATCTTCTCACATGGGTGTTGCCTCTAGCTAATGTTATACTGCATGTTAGAATGATTATTTAATAAATTCTACAGTTTACTATCCAATTGATGATCACTTCCCATAATAAAAACAAAAGCATATAGTGCTGACCCTATGAAAATAGTGTTATTGGTGAGTACTAAGTTTTTTTAAGTTATCACAAAAAAAATGTTCCTGTTTTCCTATAAAGCAGGTATGTTTGAGGTTCACCTATCATTCAGAAGACAATATTTAGATATTCCATACGTTTAAAGAATGCTTGCTAATGAAGGAGACAAATTCAGCCAGACCATATCGGTTGATTATATCATTTCACTTTTCACTAAATGGTACCTATTGATATCCAATGTGTCTATTATAAGGAGATATTTTACTTTTTTTGTTTTTTCAAACATATTATAGAAGTTCTAGTACATGTATAAGAAGAAAATATTGGTAAATCTGATTGTCATGGGTAAGAGCTGGTAGACCATAGCTGCTATCTCCAATTCTTGCATTGCATTCCAAAGTTAAGTGGCTTTCTGAGAAATTGTACTATCTTTCTTGCTTTGAGATATGTTGGCTTTCCACATGGTAAACCTGTCTGATACATAAAATTCTTTATTCTTTTGATGAGGTTGATATTAGAGTATTATTAGATTTGTCAGATGAAAACTGAAATGGGTTACTGAGGATTTAAAATGGTGGCTAGGTAATGGAAATATTGAGAGAAAGATTAGCACTCAATTTGTATAGATTTCGCTGTAATTTTCCTCTTTAATCGTAAACTTGGTGTGGATGGATTTGCCAGTCTATGCTAAGACTGCTACAATGGTAATATGAATGGAGTCATGCTGGAGGAGCTGTGCACTAGTTACCTGAAGTGAGAGCAGTTGCAGGCGCAGGTGTGGTAAAGAGGATTTTTCGAGCGAGATCAGTTGCAGGCGCAGGTGTGGTGAAGAGGATTTCTTGAAAAGAGTTAAAATAAGAAACACTTAGGAAGTGAGTGTTGGCGTGAGTTTCTTGAGAGTTTCTAAAGTGGTTGCGCCACCATAGAAGTTTCATGCTACTATAACCTGCAAAGATGAGGTAAGATGTGCAGGATTAAGCAAGAGGGACAGGTGTTTTACTGTTAAAAACTTTGCTAGATGAATGTTTTTTTTTCTTAATACTGAATATGGAAGGGTTTTTTCCCCGTAACAACTGAACAATTTTAGCTATTAGCATGGGTAAGTAAAGTGAATATAAAGGTAAATTCTTGACATAATGTTTTTGAGCTTAATGAATAATCTCAAGGAGATGAACTTAATAAAGACAAGAGGTTATTTTAGAGTTGGAAGAAGGGAAAATGTGATATATTTGATAAATTGATGGAGAATAAGGATGTCATGTTCCTTGTTCTTTGCATTCTTAATTATATTTCTGGTAGTTGTGGTTGGAGGTTCTAAATATCAAATGAGATAAAATAAGGTGTTGCTGTGCCCTTATATATTCCTATAACATTCTGCTTTTCCTTGAAAATATCCCATCTTAAGAGATGATTCTTACCAGGTAAGAAGAACGCACCAATAAACTAATTAAATTTTCTTTTTTCTTGCTTGTGGGTCTTTGAGATTTCCGATTTTTAAGGTGTATTCTGGACCTATTGCTACCAAATTTCCAAACCAGGCAATTACAGGATCTAAGTAGACGATATGGCTACCTAGGTTATGGCCTGCAAAGTCTATTAAAAAAGTAAGGAACCACAAGGAGATATTCATGCACTTGTGTGTGAATGGGATAAAGATGATCTTTCCTATGAAAATCAAAGACAGGAGGTTTATTTGATAGCATTCTCCTTGTTTGTCTTTTTTGGGATGTTTGATATCTTCCATACTAATTCCTTATGCATGATCTTTATGCAGTGCTCCATATGTATTATGTATCTTCTATTTTCTTCTAAAACCAACTCCTACACTTTCTTTTTTTCTTTAAATGTAGGAGTGGAAGCAATGCATGATGTCAACAGTTGGGAGTGATGGGGTCTTTATATTGAACTGGTGTTTTTATTCATGAGAGGGTTCTCCTAGTCTCATCCTAAATGATCTACTTAGTTTTTGGCTAGATTTTTCTCTTGTACATGCCTAAGCAGAACTGAAAATGAGCTAACCTCCTTTGAGAGTAAGAAGTCTTAGTAGCAGTGATGTGCATGATATAAAATATATAAAACACCGGTAGCTTGCACCTGTTTGGTAGATTACTAGCTTGGTATTGGTTTTGACTAACTGCAAGGTAACATTTTTATGTCTTGTATGTTTCTTATTTGTTATAGAATTAATTAACCGGTAGGCTCTCTTGCAATAGTAAGCATCTCCTTCATTAAAATGTTTTAACATTATAAATATGCTGAAACATATTTGAATTATGCATTTGTTTGTTAGAAGAGTACAATTACATATTTTCCCTCATGAAAACTATATCTATTATAGTAGATAAGTAGAGCCATATTTGCCTGTAGCTGCTGTCATGTAATCTGCAATTCATTTGATCCCTCATACTTGCTATCAATCTAGTCAAAAATGATGGATGTAGCACTATATAACAGTTTAGCTCATATACACCCTCCTGCAGTATGTGTTAATATTTTTTTATATGTTCACTTCCAGGCCCTTGCAGCTGAGATGAGTCCAGACACCCGTGTTAACTGTGTAGCTCCAGGATTTGTGCCCACGCATTTTGCTGATTTCCTCACAAGAGATGAAACCATTGTAAGTATTCTGAGCATATGTATTTTTCTCTATTTTTAGGTCTTAATGTTATTGCACTGTTTGTCATTTCTGTCCACATATTACAGATGTTTAAAGAAGAAATACATAGATGATAAATGCCTTAGTGCTTTCTAGATGATGGATTAGGAAACCATTATGATCCATTGTCTGCACTAATCTTTTGCAAAAGTCTCATACTTGCAAATAGTGGCTCCACATTTAGTGCAAACCTCTTCTTGAATGTGTTTCAGAGTATATGCACAACTGAGAATGAATGTTAAATAACCCAGTTTTAGCATCAATTTCATTGCGTAGAATCATTAGTCAGTTTCCCAAAAATATTTCTCCTTTTATTGCTGATCTACCATATGCTAAATGAGAAGTATATCTGCAGAGAAAAACACTTGAGGAACAAACTTTGCTTAAGAGGCTGGGGACAACAGAAGACATGGCTGCAGCTGCTGCCTTTCTAGCATCTGATGATGCATCATACATCTCTGGGGAAACCCTCGTGGTTGCTGGAGGGACGCCTTCAAGACTCTAATCCCTCTGAAGCTCCGGCTTTGTTGTGATCAGTTATATTTGCTGTTCTTCAGACTTCTTTTCTTTCCTGAAAAAAAGATAAATCTACGTTCCGTATGTCCCAAAGTCTAGCTAATAAATGTCATTTCACAGGGTTTAAGTAAGTCGCTGTCATAGCCCTCTTCTAGCATATTTTGGACGATTTAATCATTTTAATATCGTCCATTTGTGCCTTGTAGGGTTTTAATTTACTACACACAAGCGATACCATCTTTATAGAGTATTGAGTTGCCTTGGGTTTCTCAAAGAATGCTCCTCTACTCACGGGCTAATGATCACTGCCCATTTCACCTGGGATGTGGTAGTGAGGGATTGGGGCTAAACATGGTTGGTGGGTCAGTGGTGTCAGTCGGGCTCCACCTGCACTCAGCCAATCGGAGACTTCCGCATACCCTGTGAACTGAGTGGCGATCAGCAGTGAGTGATTTATAGCCTTTTCCTTTCTGAAATTCTTTAAGATGGAAGTGTCATTGCATGACAACGGAATTTATGTCCCAATTTTTAAGGGAAACAGCAGAAAATCTAAAACAATTATGTGCAATTATTGCATCAAATTATTAACCCTTCCTGTTTGCCATCTATCATGCTTTTTTTAGATTCAAAGGATCTGAAGTGACTGGCCCAACTGGATTAGGGTTATATCTAATATTCGGAGCTCTTTTCCCATATCAGTCAGCTTGAGAAATTAGATATATTGTGAATGCTGAACGGTTTCACATCCTCATGCAGAATGTGAGGCTCGAGCTATCTTTCACGCCAATATTTTGTGTTTGGTTGGTTTAAAACATGGAGCTGAACTATTAGGCCACTCTTTCTGAGCTAAATCCTCAACCCAGCTACGCTAGCTCCTTGGAGCTCGTTTTTCTTAGCTCATCTATTCCTGTTCCCTTTGGTTGTTCTGAAAGGGTTTTTATTTGGAAGACATGAGCTTTCACAAAGTTAATGTTAAAAAGAAGCTGCCGTAACCATTACCATTCGATGAATACTTTTTGACAAGTGTAATTTGGGACAAAGGTGCCAACTAAAATCAAATTCTTCTTCCACATGTAACGTACCCTGTAACAGGTTGCCTGTTAAGCATCTTTATAATATTCTTTAATCACATGCACTGCGTCCTGCGCCTGATGCCAGGTGTAGGTGGAGACGTCTAAAACCTTTTGCAGTGTTCCATTGGAAGTTATTGGTCTCTTCTCCAGGAAAATAAAAAAGAAGAAAATAATCTGTAAGCCTAAACTTCCTCCGACCATGCCTCATTCTGACTTCGATTTCTATGGATGGTTACAGGTTTGGGGTTGATAATTTTCCTCATCAATTAGAGTATGAACTGATGTAAATTCTGTTCTTTTTAAGAGAGTTATTAATGTGATTAGGCTCTTGCCTTCTCAGCGAAAAAAAAAAAAAATGCAGCACACTCAGCTCTAGTATGTTTAGCATATCTGATGAAATCGTGTTCGAAAGATGTAGCAAACCAATAAATCAAAGATCACAGCCTTCAGTTCTAGGGTGCAGTTGGTAACAAAGGTTTTGTCTGCTTAATCTTGGCCATCAGCTGTCGGAGCAAATGATCACAGCATTAAAGTGGCTAAGAACGGATGCTCCAAGTAAGAAAATAGCAAGATTTGCGAACAGAATACAAGATCGAATCCTCCAATACATAGTTTCCATGACACCGGATGCATATCATACCCTTCATACTGCCGGGTTATATAATGCATGTCCAAATGCACGCTCAACCTAAAGATTTTAGATATCGGACAATTCTAATCAAATTTTGACTGTTATAGATGAGACATTGTAAGCAAATGGTCCCAGGCTGTCAAATAAAAAAAGCTGGAAAAGATTTAGAATTAGTGTTTGGAAGACGTAGAGAGAGGGATTCGGATTGGTAAGGTATACTAGCGATGACATGTTCATATGGTTGGATCGAGTGTGCGAGATTAAGAGTTGAGATACCGTTTAACAGAGGCCTGATTAAAGATTACAGAAATTGAAAAAATATCCACACTTCTGCAACTAGTGTCGAGACATATCGTGTTAATAGAAACCAAAAATTATGTTGACTACGGATGGCTTCTGAAGACCATCACACACACCCCCAAGGAGAAGACCAATGTTCACAAGGGAAAGGTTTACCAATAACGGGAATGGGTCCTCAGTGGTGCAATGAGCAGTGTACAAGAACCGACGTGCATGAATGAAGCAAAAAGAACACAGCTTTCACATCAGATGGGGCCCTTTCTGTTCTGCGTCCTCCATGAGGATAAGCACTCTAGCATGAACAGAATCGGGCATTTGCACTGCTTGAACATCAAAAACAATAGCAAATGATCTTCTCATTTCATTTCATGCTGTCTTTGTTTGCATGCCAATCTAGATTTCTCAAATTGGAGACGCCAACAACAAACAGAGAAACATCCACCAGGTTACAGTTTCGGCAGATTTAGTATGAATGAGAATATTGACATAAGGTGGTCCTACCCATTCTCTCCATTCAACTGGGGAGAAAAAATGATGAAAGGAAAGCAAAGATAACCACGTAAACACATTGGTCTAATACAATGAGGAAGAACAAAATATGTACATTTACATTCCCCGTTATATCATGACCGAACGGCAGCATTTATAAAAGAAAACAGAAAGCAACTATATAACTCATTATTTGATCCTCAATAAATTGAATCTGGGGCATTGATACTTATCCACTCCCTTTCTAGTGTTTTTCCACCTCCCACTCCCCGTATACACAACATATTTACAGAACAAACAAAGCTGCTTTCTCCTAGCAATTTGAAACTACCGCATTCACCTAGCAATATCTATACATGATAGATCACCTCATCTGGACCTCCATCTCCAATCAGAATGAGGCCTTCGACAAACACGGGAACAAAGCATCTTCCCCATTGGCAACCAGTCGAAATAGCATCCGCAGGTGGGTCAATAATAATCAGATTTTCATGCTTCCTGAGAATGCCTATCACACTTGCGGTATTCCCCTCTTTGATAAAACTGTCACATCAATTTAAGATAAACAAAATGATCAAGATAATCATATGAAACACAACATTTCTACTGCAAAAACTGCTTGCAAATTGAGAGTCAGCAAACGCAACCAAGAATACTGGAGATGCAATTAATATTATCCTATCTTCGGAAAGAGAACTTTTGATTGATATTTGCAACAAAAGGTTATCAAGTCATACCAAATGAGAAGTAATAAGTTTGTGCAATTATCATTAAACCTAGAAAGACAAAAACTAAAAGTCAAAGTTTATTGCTAATCAGAAAGAATGTGGGGATATAACGTCCAATCAATAACCAGAAAGAAACAGAAAAAGAAGGGCAGATAATTGCAATATGTAGAGAAACAGATTTGACTCAGCTAGGTTAGTTAAGTGTATTTATTGATATTTATGTTCTTGCTGTTTCAAGTTTTAGGGGACGACTGTCACCAGAATTTAGAAATGTAATGGTTTTCTGGAAGAATCTTCACATAGCAGTACTTAAAAAAAACCATAAGCAAGTAAGGCCAAAAGCTCAATTTTTTCCATTTTCTTGGGTTTATATAAATGTCAATTCCTATGGATAAAGCATTTCACTTGTACAAATGCCGCCCTGCCGTGTAATGCAATAAGCAGCAATCATAAGCCAGTAAGTAGTCTCTCATCACTTGTCTTGGTCAAGGCAGTTTTGTGGGCAAGTAATGGGACGAAAACCAAGAACTGAACAAGGAAAGAAAATATAATCCATTTTGGTTGACAAGAAAATTAGTTAGTAACAATTTAGAGAGTTGAGATGGTTATTACCAAAAACGCAATATAAAGTATCATTGGCAGCATTATATATTCATGAAAAACTGTCAAAAGGAGGAAGCTCGCTCTATTCAAAATACTGAGTTTCCAGAACTTGGGCTTCCTACAGTTAGGATCCATTTTGAGTACCTAACCATTCACTCTTACGGCCGTGAGTCCTTAGCTCCAAAACATAACTTGATAACTTTGTCAATTCCAGTATACTAGATAACGTATGTCACTTGCATTGGCAAGTTGTGAGCATCAATCAAAAGAGTAACAAAAGAGCAACGCAAGAACCGCCACATCTGATAGCTACATGCAAGGATATAAGATCTACAGACCCCTGTCCCAATCTGGTCCCAGTTGGCTTAATATCAGGACACTCCCATCCCGATAAGCAAGATGAATGAGCATCCCAATACTTCATCAGATCAAGATGCTTGCAAACCCCTTTTTTTCTTGTCCAGGACTTTTATGAGATCTAATGATTTTTTATTAATTTTTTTAGCCTCTTAAATAAAGTTTTTGAGCCTCTTAAACAGATACAATACTAGGAGACCCCTTCTTGCAGGTTCTTTTTTTAATTTTTACTCTAAATTTTCTTCAATTTTCTCTTTTTTCCTCTCTAAGTTACCTCTAATGACTAAACCCACAAGGCAAAAGAAAGCCAATAGAGTCGTTTTGGCTGTCCCTGTTGGTATCGGGCGACCGGCTAACAAACTAGCTAGTCCTAACTGGTACCAGGACATTCCGGTTCATGAGCGAACCGGTGTCCCGTGGGCCATCTTGGTACTATTCTCCCATCAAAACAGTATGGTACCATTAGGATGGGAATCCCTAAATGTATCTCATATATTATGGTCTTCTAGAATAGCTTGACATAGATGAATCAATTATTAATACTCAAATAAAGAGGCTTTCACATTTGTCAACCATAAATGATGAATTGCTTCGATGAGACATTGTATAAAGGAAAATTGGTGTAGTTAAGGAAAAATATTGTAATTAGGATGGGAATCCCTAAATGTATCTCATATATTCTTTGACATAGATGAATCAATTATTAATACTCAAACAAAGAAGCTTTCACATTTGTCAACCATAAACGATGAATTACTTTGATGAGACATTGTATAAAGGAAAATTGGAGTAAAGAAAAAATATTGTAAATAATATATATTGAACCAAGGATTTAAGTATCATTTGCCAATGGCATGCTAATGTAGCAATGGCATGGTATGTAGTGCAGCTCATCAGGCCTACCAACACTTGGCATATATAGGCACAATAGCATACCAAAAGCTAACATGTAGCCTGTATCTTGCCAACGCCATGTGCCAATAAGGCATTGGCACAGTACATATCATGCATGCTATGGCAAATGGCACTTAAATCCATTTAAAATAACACTTAGTCAATGACAATGAGCAAATAGTGCATAGAGACACTTTCATATTAGGCACCACATAGAACTAATATTTGGCACATGCAATTGCATATGATAGTAATCGAAATCATGCTGAAAGTTGGTACTGAAAACCCACACAGCAAGAGGATTTTAGAATATTGCAGTCTCTCTCATGGAGAGAGCTTCATTTTTCTTAAGGAGTTTCACGGCGGGTCAATAGGTGGGCACCAATAGATTTGGTGAGAGGGGGAAATAATTCATGACAAGTCAAACAACTATAAAGTGTTAAGCCCTCAATAATAGTAATGATAGGTTTTACATATTATTTTATATTTTTATGATAGTTAATTCCAAAAATACATTTTTTCTTTTCATAATATGACTCCTATATGCCTATCTATTGCTTAGCATTTTTTAGGAAAAGAGGGGACTAAGAGAACTAATGCATTAAGAATGGAAGCTGAAGCATCAACTTCATTCATCTCATGTAGTACCGCATAAGGGGATTCACTTACTACCCACCAAGGGAGTTTGTATTTCAGTAGAAGAAGAGGGAACCACAAATTGTGACGAATGAATGCTCTTGTGTTGGTTTGTGAAGTGGCACGTCAGGAGAGAAAAAAAAAAAATCAAAGCTTTGTTTCTTAAATGCCTAATGTATATCCATTAATAGAAAGACCCCATGGCGTGTGGGGTGTCCAAGATTCCAGTCCTACTACGTACTAGTATATTATGTAATTTCCCAACATGCACCTAGAATGCGGAAAAAAAAGAAACAATTTATAGGAGTTGGTAATTATACCAATATGTGTGAATTAAATTAAGATTAAAGTTTCACCTAAAACAGATCAGTTATAACCAGAACCAAACTGAAGCTGACCACCAAAACTTGATTTCGGTCAGTTTTGGTCAAAACCAAAATTAGGTTTTGAACCTTGAATCAAATTGTCTAATAATGTGGTTCGTATGATCATTGATCGGTCAACCTGGACTGAGTGGTAGAGTGGCCTGACCCATGAAAACCCAGCCTAGGCCCAACATTTAAGCACTAAAGCCCAATAAGCCTGATTCCTATGAAGTTTGAACAAATCTAAGCCAAGCTATGGCTTTTACAGGTGAAATTTGGCTTGGGCTCAAATTTAGAACAACCTACCCTACCCCATGGTTGGATCAAGCCTGACAGCTTTAGATGAGTTTCGGTTGGGCATGATTTGAGCTCAAGGATTTAAACCTTGATCGAGATTAGGCCTTGGCCCAACCCAATTGATTGACATCCTAATATTATAAGTCCTTTTATTGAATTAGTTATATGGAAATATGGGTGAACTATGTCCTATGGTATTGATAAAACACAATCAATTACATCCTTTAACCTCTAATTAATTGGTCAGAACACTAACCCTTTCTTACCAAATGGCTATTGTAATAGTGTGAACATGCACAAAGAGATAAAATCCCAAGCGAGCGCACATGTATTATGATATACAATAAGCTTTATAGCAAACTAGCCATAATCCAGGCAAACCAAGATATTACATGGAAGCAGTTACAACTTTTAAAAGTCATGCGACCAAGACATATTGGTCACTCGAAAACATCATCATAACTTGACTAGGAGACGCTGGTACAATACAGTGCAATAAGATGATATTAATAATTAAATGAATAAACTTTAACCCAAACTAGTGACATATATAATTTAGTGAAATGGGTCATAGCTCAAGAAGATGGGTCTCAACTTGGTCTAACTTAATAAGATGAGGAGGTCAACATTGTATATGCATGAACATTTTCTTCCTCCAAATCCACAACAATGTGATCATCATGGTAGACTGGAATCATAGCTTGGTGATGATACAGTAAATCTAGTAAAAGTTCGGTGATACAGATCACAAGATGGCAAAACACTACCAAGGAGAGAAGTGATCGCAACAATTAATGTCATGGCTTTTAGAATGTCACAACTCAACATAGCTAGTCTCAACTTAGAAGGATTGATTCATAGCTCAGCATGATCATTCCCTGTTCATATCTTTACATGTAGTGTTCCGACGTGATCATGGTTGTCAGTGAGTGAAATGACCATGAACATCCAGGGACATGAGGTGGGGGCAAGAAACAAATGGCAGACACCCAACATTGTCCAATGGAGTCTACATCAATTTTATGAAGGCATCAACATGACCTAAGAAACCATGCATGCACCCTCCTTTCTTCTCTTTTGATATGGCTGGGACCTGAGAATGACATTCTCATTTTCCTTCCTCTTTACGCCCTTTTTACATTAAACCCATGGGCTTGTTATTATAGTGAGTGCATAACACACACACACACACACACACGCAGAGAGAGAGAGAGAGAGAAGGCAGTTGCTTCTGATAATATGGAATACAAACAAAGAAAAGAGGTGACTATGGTGGAGAGAGGTGAAGTAGGATGAAGAGAGAAGGAATGGGGTGATACTGTGATGGTTTACCACCTTGTATTAAGGGATTTCCCTCTTTGCCCATTGCTCAAACTCTCTCTATGCTTTTTCTTTCATGCTCTACTTCAATGTGAGCAATCTCACATGGCTTTAATCTCGTATCTCTCAAGTTATAAGCCTTTGCTTTCATCCTTTCTGACATGAGTGTTCCCTGGCCTTTGTTTTGTGTCAAGAGCTTCATCCCTTTGCCATGAACAGTCTCAGCATTTCAGCATAACTCTCCTTCTCATAAGAAGGAAGGCTGCATGCACTCTTTATAGGTGAAGGTTTGCTGCAAAGGGGGGGTGGGGCCATTTGCTCTCTTGTTACATAATGTGAGTAACAGCTCCAAACTAGATTCGACCAATTAGACTGCTTAAACCATCCAGTTCAACAATTCAAAATTGATTTTTCTAAAACTCTAAATCTAGGCCTAATTTGACCAATCTTTCTAAATAGGCGACAAGCAGTTCGGCAAAAATAAACATCAATCACATTATTAGCTAAAGCTTTAATCATTTGAACTTAATTTCCTTAATTCACGAGCTCAAAAAATGTCATTTCTAGATCTACAATGTGCCGCCATCAAAGGAAATGCCCAAGATCAAGGAAAATATAAATCATGATAATTAAGATGATGGCAATTGATAACATATTATGTAATATTTTTTATACTAACCCAATAAAATCAAAAAAAAAAGAAATTTTATAATGCAATAATTAAGTTGCAAGTCTGCTTCAAAAGATTAATAGTATTTTTTTTTCACTATTGAAAGCACGATCACCTATTGCCACTACAAATAAATTAAAAGAGACCTAGAATCAAAAAGGAGTTTTCTCAGCTCATCTTAACATTCCTCTGAAGCATCTTCCAATAGTTTTGTCTATTTCTCTGTGCTAGTGCATGCCAATTTGTGCACAGTATCATACATGTCATATGATGCAAGAAGCACATATACAAGACTATCTCTAATAACAAACATCATATATTTTATTTTTCGCCTTAGCTGGTTGTCAAGAGAGAGAGAGAGAGAGAGAGAGATTGAAAAAGAGGACATCAATTTATGATTAGGCACTGATACAACAAGATGGTCATAGGAAGGGATCTTAACAACAAAAGCAGAAGGCTACAAATGGCACCATATGTACAGTTAAATATACTATTTATAACTATAAATAGCAATACATAGAATATACATCATAAGCAAAAGAATTTTAGGCAAAGGATTTGAGGTATGTATTTGCAAAACTATAATTGATCAAATAAATATCATGGTGTAGCTGTGCTTTGGTTAATGTTATGTCAAAATTGCATATTGATTTATTGTTCATTGATTAATCAAGATTCAAACCCAAAAAGGACCCAAATCTACTATTTTTTAGATGCAACCATTTGCAATAGTATTGTACAATCAACAAGATATTTTGACTTAACTGTTAGTCTGTTACCATATTGTTGCAAGTTTCTGTATTAAGGCAAGAATAAACAGAATTTCTTTCAACCAGAATGTTCCAATTCTTCTGCCCATAAGTAAACATCTTACAGTTTCAGTTAACCACCTGACGCTGACAAGATGTCCATCATGTTAACAGCGTTTGTCACCCATTCCAAGCTTTGAAGAAGGGATTTTCATGGTACTTAATACTCTAATTAAAGTTTCACCAACATTACTCAAGATATGAAAAGAGTTACCATGAACACATGTAATGTTAAAGAACAATACTCATGGGAGCACAGTTTTCATAATCCTATCATGATAAGTCTTTTGTAAATAGATTGTCTTACCCCTCCTCAAGGCGCATCCCGTGATCATCACTGGAAATATTACGCTCTGTCAGCCAGCTTACGAAGTCAGGAGATAGCTCTTTGTCTTCCTTGTTTACATTTAAAACGGTTGCAAGTTTAACAAAAGAAGTGACTTTGGCTCCATTTCCTGCTCTTACAAGAAATCTTGTCCCAGTATTGGGGTCAGATATGTAGAAATCTGCAACATGCCTCTGTCACAAGAGATAGCAGACTGATCAGTATCAAGAAATGCAGTTACCTACGCACTAAATATGAATGGAGTACACAGAAACAATCAACATAAGCATAGGCAAAAACTAATTAAGCACAGACTAACTATATATACCATTCATATAAAGTTCTTATATTGTCAGAAATGCACAAGCCAATACCTAGATCTAGCCTATGTACCATAATTAAAGAAAGGAAGTTCTGCATGTCAGCATGCATATGTCAACACATAGTTAGCCACCCAAATCGTGACATACATACATTTTCATTCTTATTGTTCAGAAACTTACAAGAAGACAACTAGGTATAAACCACAGTGCTACAGTGCCTTATATTCACATCTCTAGCATTCTAGTCCCTTCAACCAGCAGCCATCACGTATGTTGGAGCATTGCAGCACCCCAAGGCTATGCCTATTAATCTTTTTAAGTGATGCAAAAGAATGTGCACACCGTTTATTTAGTAGCTCGTCAAAGCCAATCCATGTTCCAGTCACTTATATGTCTCATATCTTAGGCTTTCACTACATGCAAAAGCCCTTCTATAGCATAACCCCAAGATGGTTGGGCAGAACACAATCATGGGTAGATGGGCCTTGTTTAAGAGGCCATGTGGAGCATGGATTTACAGTATCCATGAAATATTATCTTCTCTCCCCTTTTTTCCATCCCTTGAATTATCTCCTTTTTTGGGATTTTTTTCAGAATACAGGAACTAACACCCTAAAACCCTCTCCTGTTTTAACCACAAAACACTTCATCCTTTTCAACATAATAGCAGGTATGATACCTATCGCCAAAACCATGAAATCAAATAACATTTCTTAAATTTAATCTGCAAAACCTCTTTTCGTTATGACTTTCTGGTGGTGGTTTGGTGGGAAGAGGGGGGGGGGGGGGGATGAAACTTTGCCGATTCGATTAAGTTTCAGGTGTCACAAAAGCAACTCCCATGAAACTGACAACCAGACATCTGCTTATTATAAAACTTGATTTTAAACCCTATAAATAGAGTTTCTGAATTTCGATATATTTACCTTCTAACTTCAGCAGAGTCAGATTTTGTGTTAAAATGTGTGATTAGGATGAACATATTTTGCTTTCATTTTATTTAACATAAAAATAAAAAAGTCAAAATCCAAAGATGTTGACACACTTCATAAGTCCAAACTCAAGATGATACTAATTTAATTTATTAAAGAATTGATTAAAATTTAACAAATAATATTTAAAAATGAAATATTATCTGCAATATATTATGCCTGGTGATGTAATGATTATACACAAGTCATCATTATACCATTCAAAGCCATTTGACAAACACTCGACAGTCCATATAGACCAACACGTATCATTTCTTTTAGAGGAATCATGGATGAAGATTTGTTTCCTAAACCCCTGTTGATGGTAGAGTGTCTTAGACCAAAGTAGGTTAAGGTGCATTCACCTTCAAAAGTTTTCCCTTGTGTGTGTGTGTGTGTGTGTTTAGTGGGGATGGAGGTTGGACTCGAAACAGAGATTTTGTGTTAAAATGCATAAATAGGAAGAACATATTTTGCTTTCATTTTATTAAACAAAATATAAAAAGGTCAAAATCCAAATAAGTTTGCACACTTCGTAAGTCAAAACTCATGGTGGCACTAATTTAGTTTATTATGAATTGATTAGAGTTTGAGAATGATCAATGAAAAAAAAATTAATATCTACAATATATTATGCCTGGTGATGTAATGATGATATATAGGTCGTTGTTACACCATTCAAAGCCATTGCACAATCATTCAACGGTCCATTTAGACCAGAACATATCATTTGTTCAGAGGAATCATGGATAAAGATTGTTTCCTCAACCCCTATTGATGGGTTAAGTATCATGAACTATGCAGCAAAAGACCAAAGAATTATATTCTTGTGTCATGTCCATGTAGGTCAAGAGGCCTTGCTTGGTATGCATATCATATTGACACATGGATAAGCTAGCACAAAAAGGTATACAGGTCTAAGTTGATTGCAGTTTAAATGGTGTATTGAATTGTAGCAAGGAATTAGCCATACGGATTAAAATTGCACAACCATTTACAAATTACTGGTCACATAAGCTCAAATTTCAGAATAAAACCTTTACAAATGGAAAGTGGTCTCTTATATGCTGCCCCATCCCCTTCCTTTTTTTTCAGCACTGATAGATTGGTTCAACAACTTGGGGGTTAAGTAATTTGGTTTACAAGCTAGTATATTTGACTTGATTGAGCCCTAAGTCCTAGAAGTCTGGGACTCCAAATAAGAATAAGAAGTGGCCAGTAAATGTGTAAAAGGAGCTTTTAGGCATGAATATTGCTAAAGCATCTTCCATGGATTCGTTTGTTATGAGAAAAAGAAAAGATTTTAAGGCCAAGTCCAGCCATCCTATTCCCTTTCCCTTCCCTCTTATACTCTCATAGTTTCTTCCTCTCACAATTAATAAATTCTTGTTTCTTTTTCCTTGCTTCTTCAGTTTTCATTGAATGATCTATTGTTGAAATTTGCTATGATTTTTTTGATTTTTTTTTGGCTGGTGAACTACTCAATGTTCACATCTGTTTTAACTTTTAAACATTTCTTAACCCTTTGTTCTTGCAGCTCATAATATATGTTCTACTACATTTGATTGTTGATGGCTGCTTTCGATCTGACTTGAACCTAGTGGCTGAATTTAGTTTCTGCACATATTATCTTTTATTGTGCAGAGTTAATTTTCCGCAAGAATCCAATTATTGCAGTATAACAATATCTTATACATGAACAAAGAATTCCTAATACTAAAGCAATTAGAATCTGCTCCGTAGGTGATCATCCATTTTCTAAATTAAAACTAGAATAACAAAGTTGATAATTCTTCTCCAATGTTCTCTGTATCTGCCCTCTTTCTGAAGCAGACTGCATGTCATACAAGTAACCCAAAACACAGATCATGATTCTTTAAGCTCACTCATCTCTCGGGGTCCTTTATCGCCTAGCCAATCCAGGCACAATATGTATTAATTTAGATATCAGCATGTGTTGCTATGATTTAGGTAGTGAGGTTTATTGGATCTATCACCACACATAAATATTAAAAACATGGAAACTAGTGGCAACAAATTCCAACAGTAACCGATGACATTCCATAGAATGATTTTTGTGCAAGTGTTAAAATATAACAGTTTTAAATTGGTCCATAATCAAGAATTTCATACTTGATAAACCAGTCAAAAGTAATAACTTATGAAAGCTCATATATTGAGACTTTAGACATAAAAGTCAAAGTTTAAGTAAAATCAGTCAAATGGCATTAGTCCATATAAGTGGAATTTGAAAGACTAACCTCTGAATGTCTCAATCCCCATGTGAAGCGCTTAAGACTAACCAAACCACTCCATCCTCGATACTCATAAAGTTCAGTAGATGCATATATGCACCTACAGATATTCTGATAGGATGTTTCAAGAGGAATGCTACCACAAGTGACATGCTGCATGAAAGTGTGATGCATCAAACTTGGCAAAAAGAGATGATACCTTTAATTAAAACATGTGACTAAGCTGCACTATTTTTATGAAGAACCTAAAATGCAATATCCTGTCATTCATCATTACATTAGTACTAAAATGAATTGATTCTTTTTTTTAAACAAACATTATCTTCTAAAATGTAATAGTTTGTAGAATCTACTTACCAAAAATAAAATTAGAAAAAAAAGACTCCGATGTTTTGTCATGCTGGTACTCAGTTTCTTTACCAGATAAAGATATTGTCATAAAAGCTGCAAGCAAGGATACTTTTAAACTCCAAGGAAGACAAAAATTGGCATATTTTCCATATTTGAATTGTTATTGCAAGTTTGGAATTCTAGAAACTGAGAAATTGAGCATAATCAGTAAAAGATCTTTAAATTGCACCCTAGATAATTTATGCAAGCATTTAACATCATGTAACAAATTAGAAAGGCTAAAATAAACATATAAATTTATCCCATTCATATGAAGTAAACGTTATAAACTAACTATACACCACATGTTTTGATCCAAGGCCTATCCTCTCTAAAGGCCAAGATGAAAGCATTGGCAATGTCATAGGTTAATAAAGGAGAAGCTCCAAATAGGTAAAACTTAAATCAGCGAAGATACATGACAGACCCAACAAGGCTCAGAAAAAAATTCAATCTGCTCCAAAGTAGGATATGAGAATAGGAAGGCAATCAATAGCCATCAAAATACAAAAAAGGCGAAAAACATCTGAAAAATCAAATAAAAAGAAGAAACATCCAAAAGGATTTACAGAGGATTAAGAAGCCAGGGAATATGTAGTACTGATTTCAGACCTTAAACATGACAAAATTTGAGCAAATATCCCCAAAGGCCAAAACCAGTACCTGGTAAGAGCTTTTGAAACCCAGAAACACTTGCAATGTGACTGAATAGAATATAGAATAATACAATAACTTATCCTCAGAAAATTGGAGGCAAGTCCTCCTCAAAAGATTTGTTTTGATCAGTTCTAATAATACGTTTCATACATAGGAATTCCCCTCCGATATGGCTCCAACTATAAGAAATATAAGGTCAATTTTAGCGATCCATCTAAATAATCCTAAAATATATCGAATTTCTTTACCAAATAGATAAAATGAATGAATAGAATCCATTAGGCTTTCTCAATCACATGCCCAAGATCTGAACAAGAAATGCAAAATAGATATCCATGCAAAAAAAAAAAGAAAAATATTAGATTAAAATATCCATCTCTTATCTAATATTTCAACATGACACATGAGACTGTAATCTTGAACAACTTAACTTTTAGATAATCCACACAACTATAAAGACAGAAGAAAAAACTTCCCACTGGCCAATCAAGTAGATGCAGCCAACATATTGACTGAAAAGAATGTGTGATGAAAATGATAATAAAGTTGGCCAGCGGTTTCTGGAATTGGGTGTTGCATTGACCACTGGATTCCACTAGTTCTACAGTTTGTTAATTTACAGACATGAAAATAATCATAATAAAATAAATAAATGATCAAAAAGACAATAAAACAGTGGCAGCAAGTAGTTGAAAATAATACTCATATCTTAGTGCAGTATCAGTTTAAACCTTACCAATAAACATTCCGTGTACATAAACAAACTACCCATGGAATACTGGTGCTCTGCAACCATTTTAGTGTAGTTTGATTTTGTATCATCCTTGCACTAGTTATCTTTTAAACACAAATTTTGAATTCAATCTTAAAAAGAACAAGATGATGATGGGCATTTATGAGACTCAATTCATGACTAGAAGAATGAATCCATAAATGATACCACATCAGAACATTAAAACAGCAGCTTTACAGTACGAAGCTTTACAGTACACAGCTTCATTATGTTAGAAAGGAATTTTCTTCACATATACAGCTCAATTTGAAAGAAAGTTAAAATGTACCGTCTCATTTTTTCCCCTGATAAATAACATATCCAAAATCTAAATTAGAGGAAAAAAATCCACACACACACACACATACATATCCACAGTAAAGAACCAAAAAAAAAACATAGATAGATTAAAAAACATATAGATAGATTGGAAAATAACCATCTCTTTTCCAATATCTTAACATCACACATGAGACTCTGTAATTTTTTAACAATTTAACTTTAACATTTCATTTCATTTCAAACAAATAGATGAGGGCATAACATTGACTTGAGGAACATGTGATTGAAGCAATAATAAAGTTGGCCGTCAGTTTATTTAATCTGGGGCTGCATGGCACGCGATTCCACTAATCTACAATTCCCCGAGTTCCAGAGGACACATGACCTAGAGATCATATTAAAGAATAAATAATTCATTAAAAACAGCAAACAATGGCAGCAAATACTCGCAAACAATACCCATTTCCTATTACAAGAAAAACTGAAATCACACTAATAATCGTTCCAAATGACACAAAAGAACAAGCTATCCAAGAAGTGGCAGCCAATAATTGTTCCAAATAGTCGTTTCTAATTGCAAGGAAGGCTGAAACCGTACCAATAAACATTTCAAAAGGTGTGAAAGAACAAGCTACCTAGCAACCTAATACCATCAAGCACTAAACGAATCAATATTTTCTAATAAAAAAGAATCGATAGCCGAATAAAGAAAACAGAACATGAACAAGAAGTAAACCGAGTAATCGTTAAATTAGAGAGAAAGAAAGAAGTTACCCCGGTGATCTTGACTGTCTTTCCAATTGGGAGGTTCCTGGGATCGATAGGAGTATCAGGGTAGCACGTCAAGAACCTCTCCACCTCCCGGCTCCTCATGATCCAGTTCCACAACGCCAGCAGCCCGAGTAGAACCCCCAGTGCTGCCACCACTATCAGCAGCACCGGCCTCGCCACCACAACCCAGAGGAACCCCCCGACCCCGAGCCCCACCACAAACGTCAGCGAGACGATCCAGTACCACACGGTCGGGATACCAGACGCGTAGCTCCCACTGTGGCCCACCGCCGTCACCGCCGGCCCGTATCCTCCCAGCGCCGCCTTCCTCCGCCCGGCCACCGCCGGCGACTGCTCCGCCGCCGCTGGTTGCTGCTGCTGCCCGCCGGATCGGCGGTCCGGGCCGGATGTGATGAGCCCGGTGACAGGGACCTGGAACAGCGGGCCGGATGTCTTCCGCGACTGCGGCCCGGAGCCTGAGGACGGGCGGGGGAGGGGGCCGGAGTGAGACCGAGACCGGCTGGCGGGAGTGGTGGTGGAGCCCTCCATCACCACGGGGATGTCGAACATCTTTCCCAGCTCGCCGGACTTCCTGACATCACCGCCGGTGTAAGGCACCGCCCGCGAGCCGATTGTCGGCTGCCGCTCCTTTGGCTGCTCCGGCGGCCCCGACACAAACATTCCGCTGCTGAGCTGGTGCGACATCCTGCGCCCTGACATCTCGAACGTGACGGAGAGCGCAGCAACAGTACACGAAGGACGATCTCGGAAATTTATATATTTTGGGAGTGGAGAGCGGGGAAAGGAGCGGGGGCAAGGCGGTAAAGGCGAAAGGACGGGAATCGAGCCGGATTTTTCCAGCGTCGAGCGTTTGCTCCCCAGCCCGGAGGCGTCGAGCTGGGACTTCCCGTGGACCCCCTTCGATCTGGATCGTCCGCTCCGTGGATATCTATTTTGCACGGAGGAGGAACGGGAAGCTCAAGGGGTTCAAGTATTCCCAAGATTTAAAAATTAAAAATTAGTGGAATATACAATAAAAAAAAGGCGGTGGGAATGAGGGCGATTAGATCAGGGCTGTCGAACGATGGGTGGACAGCGGGGATTGCGTGTGCGTCCTGAAGTAAAGGTGTGGGGTCCTTGCCGACAAGTGGGGGACCCCGAGGATGCAAGGCAGCACGTGGCGCGCCCTTGACCGTGTCGCTATCGTGCCACGTGGGCCCGGTGGCTCGACGCCGACCGACCCTCAAGGGTGGCGCGGCCCCTGGCGATGGCCGTGGTCGTGGAGCGATCTTGGCCGTTGGATCGGGATAGGTGGGGCGGTCGCTGGTCGCCCGGGGGAGTGGACTGCCGACGGTGTGTAATTGACGCAAGCTTTTTTCCTAAAAAAGAAATGACCCTACTTAGATCGAAGACGAGATCAACGGTTGCGAGTGATTGCGAGATGGATTCGGATGGGCAGGATCGAGGGGCTGGCGGGGCCCGGCGGAAAATAGAATTCCGAGTGACGCTTGAAGGTACTCGAGGCAATCAAAGCGTGCAACGAGACGACAGAAAGAAAAGGAGTTTCGATTCGATTCTTTGACGAGACAACTCTGGGCAACGTCCAAACAGTTACAATGGATTTGGCAGCTCGCGAAGGTTAGGTTTTTTGCTTTGTGGGTCCTTTTTTTAGAACCGCGCATAGGCATACATCATGAGTATTTATACTGTACTTGTGTGATGGCAACCGGCCTTTCCTCTCCTTTGCTTGTTTTTATTTTTATTAATATTCCAACTAAAATCAAAAACCGTGAAATTGTATTTAATTTTTTAATTTTATATAAGTTAAATTGTTTATTAGTATATTTTATTATTTTTTACCTAAAATCTATTATATTATAATTTTAGAAATACATCAATGCCGCTTGAGTCCCACTGCAGTATCCCGTTGGTATCGGACCGTAACATACCAGAATAGCATTAAAATAATACGTTATGAATTTTTTTTACTTTATTATTTTTTTATTTTTTTAATATAAACTTCAAGGCTGTTTCATGGGACTCTATTTATTTTCCGCTCTTCTTTATGTATTTCCCACGATTCTGACTAGAATTATGGAAGTTGATGCATGCAACGACAGCAATCCTTTGTTGGTACGCTTGTTTTGTTTTTTATGAAGGACTCTTCATTTTGTTTGTGTCCGTTTCTTCACGGACTCCGAGGCTTCTCTATGCGGCTCTACCAACTTTAAGTTCTCTAGTATGTTTCCACTGCAGCCATTTCTAATTGAAATCATGATAAGGAAAATTATATTAAAAATTATTTTAGTATATTGAAGTGATAGATAAGTGCTTTGTTTTTTTTTGTTGGCCCGCTTGTCTAATATATCTCTTATTTCACTCGATCATGAGAGCACTTTTTATGGACTCTTTTGTTTCCTTCTTTTTTCGTTTCTTCGCAAATTATAAGGTTCTTTGTATTTTCAATTGCCGAAATTTTAACTGGAAGTATAAAAAATAAATTGAGGTATTAAGCTTTTTATTGAAGTGAGATATACATGTGTGGATGCGTGTGTGAATAAATTTTTGCGAGTGGACTTGTCTTGTTTCTTCCTCTAAAACGTTTAGACTACGATTCTAAAAGTGATCAAGTTGCGTGTGATTATAGAGTTCAATTTATAATGAACTCCACCTTTAGCTTTTTTTTTATTATTTATTTCTCTATCACCGGGGTTCCCTGACGGGACACTACTTATTTTATAACCTTCTTTATATGTCTCCCAATACTAAACTTTCCAGCTGAAATTATAGATATAGAAATATTAAATTTTTTTAATCGATGTCAAAATAATATATATATATATATATATATATATATATATATATATATATATATAGAGAGAGAGAGAGAGAGAGAGAGAGAGAGAGAGAGAGGGAGAGGGATACTTTTTTTTCGTTGCTGTTGTTTAGTTTCTTTTTAAAATCTACTTTATTATTAGACAATGCAAATTTTTTGAGTGCGTCTACGTTCCTCATGCATACTTCTATTAGTAATATATTACCTAACTAAACAAATAAATCTAATAATTATAATTAATAAAAATTATTATATATATTATTGGGTATCAAAATAAATCTATTTTATTAAAAAAAATCTATTTTAGCACAAAATAAATATATTCATTTAATAAATTCAAATTATAAAATTGCAAATCCTACAAATCCACTAATATTAAATTTAAAACAAAAGTAAGAGAAAATAGCCTAAATAAAAGCAGGTCGAAGCGCGTAGACGCTGTCCCAAAGAAGTGTTTGTTCCTACGTATGGATCTTCTGGCAATTCTCCTCAGAGATATAACGACTCTAAACTTTTTCTTCGGTACGTCTCGGAAGAAGCCAAATCGAACCCGATCAGACTTGCAGATCTAGCAAAGAACGAAATAAAAAGAATAAAATAAACTAAATAGAATTGCAAAAATAAAAATCGGTAGTGGCTAAGAGGAAGAACTTTTCTTCAGAATTTTTTTGATATTTTTCTTTAATTTTTCGTGTACCGAGTAAGATGAAATTGAGGGGTATATATAGGGGTGATTACAGGAGCTTATTGGTCTTTCTGCGAACGCTCTGCAGTAATTAAGTGCGGGCGCTGGCTCACATAATTTCCAGCAGCAAACGCGCACACGGCCCAAAAATATGCGTGCGTATTTAATTTTTCCAACAATCCTCCATAAAAATTAATTTTTAAATAATTTTAAAATCAAAACAAAATGCTAGATATCTTATATTATATAATAGATGTAGGTACCTTTCGGTTTGAACCTTCACTTAGTGACAATTGATTACATCTGTAGAGCCAAGGTGGTCTTAATCTTGAACCTCGGTCTATGGCTCAGATTAAATCAACAGCCACATAATATAGCCTGATCTGGGTTCAAGCAGGTTGCGCTAATATGGCCATGCGCTGGTATCTTTCATATGCTTTTTAGGAAATCGCCCATTTTCTATAATCGCAGCCTCACGACCGCACATATGGGTGAGTCCTAATAAGAAAGCTAGCAAAAAAGCTCTTGCCTCTTGGGACTTAGACTCATTAAGAGTTATACAAACAAACTCATCCTACCGCTTGCTTTTATGAGCACTAGCGCCATAGGGATGAGAAAAATATGAAACAATGCTTCTCTTAGTCATACTCCAGTTTGTTCTACTCATTGAACCTTTTAAGGTTGGGTTCCCACCGTGGTGATCTATCTTTATGGGTTAAGCTCCATCCCCCTTGAGGACTCTAGAACTACTGTTCTAGACAAACCTTTTGTAAGCTGATCAGCCAAATTATTTTCTGATTTTATAAAATTCAAAGTAATAACGTTATTTTTTAATTTATATCTAAATGATTTATGTCGCACTTTTAAGTGTTTGTTCGTTTTTATATTGGCATTTTCTTGATTGCACTTATTGTTGCTGGTGGTCCAAACCGAGAACGATTGGCACAGCGGTGTGAACGGGATTCCGTCTGAGTTGCCTTGGTTGGTGTTGATTGCGCTCCACCTTCCACCGGGAAACCTGCAAGCAAGCCTCGCACCACCACTGGGGTAGTGGGGGCCCTCCGACGATCAAGTCAGAGGAGATTGGAGGAGAAGGAGAGATAATAGTAGCAAGTAGGAGAATGCTCTGGAAGTTCTTGCCTACTCCCCCCCTTCTTCCCCCAGCCGCGTATATACCAGGCTGGGGGGTCTTTCAGGGGGGTTCGTCATCGTGGGGCACGATGGAGCTGCCACTGACACGGCCGTTACAGGGCGTCGTGGGGCAGCGCTGGGTACGGACATGACAGGGCGTAGTGGAGCTCCGCCTTGTACGGCCGTTACAGGAGATCGTGGAGCAGCGCCAGATACAACCGTTGCAGGGAGTAGTGGAGCAGGAGGCTGCGGCGTGCCTCTGGGGAATAGCCTGTCGTTGTCGAGAGATGTCCGACTCGGGGTCGGATTGCTGGATCAAGGGGCTGCCGTAGTCTTCCTGGGCGCGCGTGCCGGTCACGTGGGGCATGGTGGCTAAGTTCCCCCGTAACAGTAGCCCCCCACTTCCGAGCCTGGAACCAGAAGGGGAACGGGTGAAGGGAGTGATGCTTCGTGATTGCCGCCATCCCTCGGAGAGGCGCGCGCGCTTCGAGCTCCCCGCCTTCTTTATGGCGTATGACGGTTGTTGCTGACCTGGCAGTCTGAGGATTTCGGCGGACATCCTTCCTTAATGGCGTCGATTCGTCTTTGGGGCGCGAGCGACCCTTCGGCAGCCAGGCGTCCTCTGGCGTCACCGTGGCGTCACCCACCTTTCCGCCTATTTAACCGGGGGCCCTCCTCCGTCCGCCTTTCTCTTTACAGACATCTCCGAGTTTCTCCTTTGCGCTGCCGTCATTGCCGTCGGACTGTTCGCTTGCTCCTCCTTTGACGCTCCCGGAGCCGTTCTTCCTTTTCTTCCGGTGAGTTGCCCCATTCTTCAATTTAAGGCTCTCCATACTTTCTCCTTTTGTATTAGGGTACTCCAGTCGTTCCGGTCCTTTCCCCCTTCTTGACCCCGTCCTGACCGTAGATTCACTGGCCATTAGGGATGGGCGAAGTGAGAGCAGACCGCATTAAGTCGGAGCTGGTCGCTGAAGACCTAGATAGGTTCGTGGCTCGATACCACCTTCCCGAGGCCTGCAATGTTACGCTCCCGGGGCCTGAGGAGAGGATGTCCCATCCTTCTCCAGGGAAGGTCGCCATCAATGAGGGCATTCTTCAGGCCGGGTTTCGCTTTCCCCCCTCGGACTTAGTCGTTCAGGTGCTTCGGGGTTTAAGAGTGGCGCCGACACAACTGGTGCCGAACTCATGGCGCGCCCTGACGGCCTTTCAGGTTCTCTGCCGCATGCACGAGGTTCCCGCCACCCTGAATGTCTTTTGGGAATGCTACGGCCTGAGCGGCCACCCCCAGGACAAAGGGTGGTGGTGCTTTGCGGCGCGGCGAGGGTGCGGCCTCGTCAAGGAGGCTCCTACCTCCATTCACGGCTGGAAGGGGCGCTTCTTTTTCGTTGACGCAGATCCCTCTTGGGGAATCAGGGCTACCTGGGAGACGCCGATGAAGTCCCCGATTGGCCTATCGAGGTTGTCGAGGGAGGAATCCGATGGCGTCGCCGTCTTGAAGGGGTTGGTTGCCGAGGGCCGGCTCCCCCCGGTGGCTCGCCTTATTTCCGAGGATACCTTGGTGAACGTCGGTCTGAGCTCGGTCCCCGCTGACCGTGAGCCCGCCACCATTTCTTTTTTAGCTCTTTTCTCCTATTTCGTTTCTTCTTTCCTTCAGTTTCTCAGCCTCCGACCATCTCGTCCTTTTTGCAGAGATCGACGACATCATGCGGTCGGACAAGGCAACGGCTGTCAGTAGGACGTCCCTACTGGAAGCGGTCCGGAGGAAGAAACGAGCTCCTCCGAGCGGGGCCCCTCCGGCGAAGAAGTCCCGCCGGCAGGCGACTCCGACGCCGACAGACGGGTCCGGACCCACCGATCAGGGGGACGCCGCAGGCGCGGACCGGCAGTTGACGCTATATCAGCCCTCCGATGCCGAGACTACCGTTTCTCCGGAGGCATCACCCGGGCGCGCCCGAGATTGACGGGTCGGACGTGATCGGTCCCCAGCCCAGCCTTCGACTCGGTCGGCTCCGGATGATACGAGGAGGGACGCGCCGAGGCCCCGGCCGAGCGGGACCCTGTCAATTCCAGGGGCGGTCCCCGCCCCGAGCATGGTCAGCATGACTCTTCCCTAAGCGATGGGTAAGGGTAAGGCTGCAGAACCACCGTCCGACTCCGGGGAGAAGTCGGGGTCGGCCTTCACTTTCGCCGGCGCCCGAAACCTCATCGAGACGGTGCTGCTGGAGAAGGACCGCAGGCGGGTCCGGGAGATGAGGGTCCCTGACGTTGGGGCTGCCAGCTGCGTCTGTCTCATGTCGGTGAGTGTTCTTTTGGTCGCTTTCATCATTTATAGGCTCTGTTGATCCCCGCCTGACGCCCTCGTTTTTCCTATCTCTTAGCTCGCCCAGTACATGATCCGCCTGGAGGAGTGCTACGAGGAACAGGCGAGGCTTCTGGCGAGGGCCGAGAGCCAACTGAAGGCAGTAGAGGAGGGAGGTCAGGCTGCGGCGGGGAGGACGACCAGGGACCTCGAGATGAGGCTCCAGGTGGCCGAAGAGCGGGCACTCGGCTTCGTCACCCTCGAGAAGCAACTGTTGGAGGCTCAGGAGCAACTCAAGGTTGCCTCGGGTCTCGAGGGCGAGATCAAGAAGACGGAGGAGCGGGCCGAGAAGCAGTCCCGGAAGGCTGCCGACTACCGGGAGAGGTGGGAGAAGGCCCAGCGGTCAGCCGACAACGCCCGCAACCGAACCCGGTCTCTTGAAGCCAAGCTGGGCGAATTGGAGTCGACCTTGGAGAAGTTCCGCGCGAGCGACCAGGAGCTTCATTCGCGCCTGGAGGAGGCTGAGGCTGCTCGCATTGCTGCCGAGGCGAAGCACAAGGAGGCTCAGGCTGATCTGCTGAGGGTCTCCTCCGAGGCGGACGACCGGATTGTGGCGAAGGTCTTGGAGGCGAAAGCTCAGATTATGGAGCGGGCAGAGGCGGCGCTGGCCGAGAAGAGTGCGGAAATCGGGCGTCAGGCGGTACAGGCTTATCGTCAGTCCGCCGAGTTCACCCGTGATATGTCGGAGGCGGTACAGGCCTATCGTCAGTCTGACGAGTTCGTCCGTGACATGTCGGACGCGGGGTCCGACTCCTTTATCTTAGGCTTCGAGGAAGGCCTGACAAGGGTGTCGGCTAAGTACCCCGAAATTGACCTGAGTGGGATCTCTCTTCTAGACTCCTCTCCGGCGCCATTGCCCGCTGATTCTCCAACCGCCTCCCTACCCCCTGCGGACGTGCCCGGCGTTCCCGACCCGGGGGTTCCTCCAAGCTGACCTTCTGTATTTTTGTTCTTTTCTTTGTGTGTTGGCGTTTTGCCAAGTTGTATGGGTCTCGGCCCTGAAACAATGAAAGTTAATGCAAATAGAGTTTCTTCATTTCACTTTCGTCCTTCTTCTTTTTAACTCTTGGTAGCGTCTCGCTGACTCCCGACTCCTGAAATTCTTCTGGCGCTAGGCCAGGTATCTGAGGGTTAGGCCTCAGGGAATTCTTCCGGCGCTAAGCCAGGCATCCGAGGGTTAGGCCTCAGGAACTTCTTCCGGCGCTAAGCCGGGCATCCGAGGGTTAGGCCTCAGGAAATTCTTCCGGCACTAAGCCAGGCATCCGAGGGTTAGGCCTCAGGAAATTCTTCCGGCGCTAAGCCAGGCATCCGAGGGTTGGGCCTCAGGAAATTCTTCCGGCACTAGGCCAGGCATCCGAGGGTTATGCCTCAGGAAATTCTTCCGGCACTAGGCCAGGCATCCGAGGGTTATGCCTCAGGAAATTCTTCCGGCACTAAGCCAGGCATCCGAGGGTTAGGCCTCAGAAAATTCTTCCGGCGCTAGGCCAGGCATCCGAGGGTTAGGCCTCAGGAACTTCTTCCGGCGCTAAGCCAGGCATCCGAGGGTTAGGCCTCAGGAAATTCTTCCGGCACTAGGCCAGGCATCCGAGGGTTAGGCCTCAGGAAATTCTTCCGGCGCTAGGCCAGGCATCCGAGGGTTAGGCCTCAGGAAATTCCGCTCGTTGGTCGGCCAAGGCTGGCGCAAGCCGAGGCGACCGGTCGGGGCTTCAGGCTAGTCTGCTCCCGGGATGATCATCGGGTTAGCCTGGCATCCGAGGGCCAAGCCTCAGGAGATTCCGCTCGTTGGTCGGCCAAGGCTGGCGCAAGCCGAGGCGACCGGTCGGGGCTTCAGGCTAGTCTGCTTCCGAGATGATCATCGGGTTAGCCTGGCATCCGAGGGCCGAGCCTCGGAAAATTCTGCTCGTTGGTCGGCCAAGGCTGGCGCAAGCCGAGGCGACCGGTCGGGGCTTCAGGCTAGTCTGCTCCCGGGATGATCATCGGGTTAGCCTGGCATCCGAGGGCCGAGCCTCGGGAAATTCCGCTCGTTGGTCGGCCAAGGCTGGCGCAAGCCGAGGCGACCGGTCGGGGCTTCAGGCTAGTCTGCTCCCGGGATGATCATCGGGTTAGCCTGGAATCCGAGGGCCGAGCCTCGGGAAATTCCGCTCGTTGGTCGGCCAAGGCTGGCGCAAGCCGAGGCGACCGGTCGGGGCTTCAGGCTAGTCTGCTCCCGGGATGATCATCGGGTTAGCCTGGCATCCGAGGGCCGAGCCTCGGGAAATTCCGCTCGTTGGTCGGCCAAGGCTGGCGCAAGCCGAGGCGACCGGTCGGGGCTTCAGGCTAGTCTACTCCCGGGATGATCATCGGGTTAGCCTGGCATCCGAGGGCCGAGCCTCGGAAAATTCCGCTCGTTGGTCGGCCAAGGCTGGCGCAAGCCGAGGCGACCGGTCGGGGCTTCAGGCTAGTCTGCTCCCGGGATGATCATCGGGTTAGCCTGGCATCCGAGGGCCGAGCCTCGGGAAATTCCGCTCGCTGGTCGTGCGCCTGTCGCTTGCCGCCCGACGGGATTTCTCCGTGGCCAGCTGCGATCGTGTTTCTCCTCCTCTCCAAGCGTTGCCTGGGGAACACCAGATGGGCACTAAATGCTAATTGAGGGGTTACCTGGGAAATCGGATCGCCAGTTGCTGCTTGCGAGGAGTGTCAGTTAAGCGGCCGCGATACGCGCGTTCTTCGAGGCGGATGCGGCCTGGGCGCGAGCGGAGATACGTGGACCTAGGGGTACAGGCCACCCGGAGTGTCCTGCACAAAGAACGCGATTAAGGAGAATGACGCCTAGAAAATCGCGGGAAGATACGCCTCGAGAGCCGGATCGGCTCCGGATTCAATGCGCCCGCATTTATTGGAGCCACCCGCATCGGAACGACCGGGGGGCCGCAGTTTGGTTATAAATATAGGTGCAGGTGCGATGGAGCCTGCCAAGCCGGAGCTGTTCAGATTGCCATGGATCGTGGGCCTCCTCTCCGGCGCATGGTTGAGAGACCCCTATCGAAGGAACGGGAGGCGCGCCCTTCGCGACTTCCGCCAACTAGCCGTTTCATCTGGGATCAACAAGGAGGTTCTCCCCGGCGGAACTCCGCTCTAGGCGTTTCATCCGGGATCACGTCTCCCCTCCTTGAAGTTCAGCCTCCCGATTGAGCTCCGCACCAGACGCTTGATCCGGGACCGCGCCTCCATATGCTCTTCTCCCTTGTATTCCTTCTCTCCCCTAACACTGGGGAGGACCGGAATATCCCTTGGAGGTGGCGTTCCCCTGGAGGCAGCGGGAGCTTCTTCTGCGGCGGCTCCTCATCTTTTTCGTGAGGCGTGGATGGCGCCTCTGGGTAGGAGCAGTGTGGACTTCTCCTTCGTCCACTTCTTCTTCATCCGCGCCGGCTCTTCGTCTTTTTCGTGAGACGCCGATGGCGCCTCCGGTTGGAAGCACCCACTTCCGGCGGGATTGCAGCCGCTTCGGATGGAGGTTTCGGGATCCCAGATCTTCAGCTCCTCGGAGTCTCCACCTCTTCTTTACTTTCTTTACACCCTAATTTCCCTCTGGAAATTCCTTGTAATCACACGAGCACGCCATTGTAACCAGAAATTATTGAAATGAAAAGTGTTATACATTTTTGAACTGTCTTTCTGGCATTGTCGTTCTACTGGTAATACATCCGCAGGTTAGCGGAATTCCAGCTCCTTGGAATTTCTCGACCATCTAGGGCCTCCAACTGGTAGGAGCCAGGTCGGTTTACCCAGCGAACCCTATACGGGCCTTCCCAATTTGGCGCTAGCTTCCCACCTTCCGCAGGTTGAGATGCTTTTGCTCGCCTTAGCACCAGATCTCCGATTCTGAAAAGCTTCGGTCGGACCTTGGAGTTGTAATATCGGGCCACCCTCCGCTGATACATCGCCATCCGAACCTGCGCCATTTCCCTCGCTTCTTCCAAGAGATCCAGGTTCCCTCGGAGTTGCTCCGAATTGGCCTCGGGTCGGTGCGCGGCCACCCGAGGTGAGGGGAGTCCGAGCTCCACGGGGACAACGGCTTCCGTGCCATAGGTTAGGCTGAAAGGCGTCTCCCCGGTAGGGGTCCGATGCGTGGTCCGATACGCCCAAAGGACATTCTCGAGTTCTTCGACCCAAGCTTGCCCCGTCCGACCGATTCGCGCTTTGATTCCTTGGAGGATTGTCCGATTTGTGACCTCGGCCTCGCCGTTGGTTTGGGGATGCGACACAGATGTGAACCGATGCTCGATCCCGAACTCCTCGCAGAAGTCACGGAAATGCTTGTTGTCGAACTGTCGACCATTATCCGAGATGAGGACCCGAGGTACCCCAAATCGGACAATGATGCTCTTCTTCACGAACTTCCGGACTTGCGCCTCCGTGATAGTGGCTAGCGGCTCTGCCTCCACCCACTTGGTGAAGTAGTCGATTGCAACAATCAAAAATTTTCGCTGAGCTGAAGCGACGGAGAATGGTCCGAGGATATCCATTCCCCACTGGGCGAAGGGCCAGGGTGCAGTGATTGGTGCCAAGGGGACAGAAGGGACTCTCTGGACGTTGGCGTGGCGCTGGCAGGCGTCGCATTTCCATACATGATCCTTTGAGTCCTCCAACAAGGTAGGCCAATAATAGCCTTGCCTCATGATCTTGTGCGCCAAGGACCTAGCCCCTAAGTGTGATCCGCAAACGCCTTCGTGGACTTCGCCGAGGACGTAGGCCGCTTCCGAGGGGCGGAGGCACTTTAAGAGGGGGGCGGTGAACGAGGTCCGATACAGCCTCCCTTCATAGAGTACGTAGTGGGCGGACTTCATAACAAGTCGCCGAGCTTGATCTTCGTCTTCAGGGAGGATCCCTTCGGCGAGGTAGGCGACAAGCGGGTCCATCCAAGACGGCTCCGGATCAATCGCCATCACCGCTCCAGCCTCGCCGATGCTCGGGGCATCCAGGGTCTCCAGGTAGATCGCCCTCGACAAGTTGTGCGCGTCTGCGCCCACTAAGCGGGACAACCTGTCGGCCCTGGCATTTTCACTTCTTGGGACCTGCTGGATGTCGACACTGCCGAGGTCGGAAATGAGTGCTTGCACCTTCCGGACGTAATTCTGCATGGTCGGGTTCCGGGCCTCGAACTCCCCACGGACCTGCCCGACCACCAGCTGGGAGTCGGTGAAGACCTTCAGGCGCCGGATGCCGAGCTCCTTGGTGAGTTTGAGTCCCGTGACTAGGGCCTCGTACTCCGCCTCGTTGTTGGTCACTGGAAATCCGAACCTCAAGGCATACTCGGCTATCACTCCATCAGGACTGGTAAGGACCAGCCCGGCCCCTCCACCTTCGGGGTTCGACGACCCATCGATGTGAAGCGTCCAAATCGGGAGGTCGAGGCTGGGTGTTTCCGGCGACCTAGGTTCCGCCTCCTGCACCGTGCACTCAGCGAGGAAATCCGCGAGCACCTGGGCCTTGATGGCGGGTCGGGGCTGGTAGCGGATGTCGAACTCACCAAGTTCTACTGCCCACTTCACCAGCCGTCCCGCATTCTCAGGATTGCTGAGGATCTGCCGCAGCGGTTGATCGGTCAAGCGGGTGACAGAATGGGCCTGGAAATAGGGGCGAAGCCTCCTGGTCGCGGTCAGCAGCGCGAAGGCGATCTTTTCAGCCTTCGTATACCGCGTCTCGGCATCCCGTAGGACCCGGCTGATGTAGTACACAGGCTTCTGGAGCTTTGCCTCTTCCCGAACCAGTACCGCACTGACTGCGGTTGGGGAGACCGCCAGATAGAGGTAGAGCATCTCCCCTTCTTGCGGCTTGGACAGCAGGGGAGGAGACGCCAAGTATTCCTTGAGCTGGTCGAATGCTGCTTGACATTCGGCCGTCCAGAGGAAGTCTTTTGGGCGTTTCAACACCTTGAAGAAAGGTTGGCAGCGTTCGGCCGATTTTGCCACAAATCGTCCGAGCGCGGCGACCCTCCCAGCGAGCTCCTGAACCCCCTTCACTTTGGTCGGAGGGGACATATCTTGGATGGCCTTGATTTTGTCCGGGTTGGCTTCGATCCCCCGCTGGTTGACAATGAAACCGAGGAACCTCCCGGCCGAAGCGCCAAAGGCGCACTTCGCTGGGTTCAGCTTCATGCGAAACTTCCGCAAGGTGGCGAAAGTCTCCTCCAGATCCGCGATGTGCTGGTCTGCACGGCGGCTCTTCACCAGCATATCGTCCACGTACACCTCCATGTTCCGGCCGATTTGCTCTTTGAAGATTTTGTTGACGAGGCGCTGGTAAGTGGCGCCAGCATTCTTCAGACCGAAGGGCATTATCTTGTAACAGTACAGCCCCCGGTCTGTTATAAAGGCAGTTTTCTCCTCGTCCTGTGGAGCCATCATTATCTGGTTGTAGCCGGAGAAGGCGTCCATGAAAGACAGCAGCTGATACCCGGAAGTCGCATCGACCAGTTGGTCTATCCGCGGAAGCGGAAAGCTATCCTTGGGATACGCCTTGTTCAGGTCGGTGTAGTCGACGCACATCCTCCACTTCCCGCTCGCCTTCCGGACAAGTACGACATTTGCCAGCCATTCGGGGTAGCTGACCTCCCTTATGAATCCTGCCTCCAAGAGCTTGTCTACCTCCTGGTCGACCACTCGGATCCGATCCGGGGCACAGTGTCTCTTTTTTTCTGTTTTACCGGTCGGTGGGTCGGGTCGACGTTGAGGGCGTGAGAAATGACCTCCGGGTCGATCCCAGGTACATCGGCCGCCGACCAGGCAAACACATCGGCATTGGCTCGGAGGAATTCCACCAACCGGGCCCGAGCTCCCAGGTCGAGATTGGCGCCGACCCGGATCGTCCTGTCCGGGCGACCTTCCTCGAGGGGAACTTCGATCACACCCTCGGCCGGCTCCCCGTGCCGCAAGGCCACCTCATCTCTGGCGTCGAGGGACTCGACGCTTAAGGCTTCTACGGGCTCCTTCCCTTTGAGAGTTGCTAGGAAACATTGCCTTGCGGTCGGTTGGTCACCTCGGACCTCTCCAATACCGGCCGCCGTGGGGAACCGCATGAGCAAGTGGTACGTAGAGACCACCGCGCGAAGGGCGTTCAGTCCGGGTCGTCCGAGGATAGCGTTGTAGGCCGAGGAAACACGGACGATCAAGAACCCGAGCCGCACCATGGCTTCTGCGGGTGCAACGCCCGCAGTCACAGGCAGCTCAACGACACCTTCGGCCGAGATAGCGTCACCAGTGAATCCTATGAGGGGGGTGGATGTTTTGTGCAACAATTGTCTGGACAAGCTCATCTTTTGGAAGGCCTCGTAAAACAAAATATCAGCTGAGCTTCCACTATCCACAAGAACACGCCTTACATCATAATTTGCCATAGTGAGGGAGATCACCATGGCGTCATCGTGGGGGGTCTGAACCCCCTTTACATCTTCATCACAAAAAGTGATTACATTACCGACCCTTTGCCTCTTCGCGACGGCTGCCCCTGACGCTTCAGTCGAGCCCCCTGCGTTCCTCTCGGGCCGGGGGCAGCCCCCAGTGATAGTGTGGATCACGCCCGCGACGGGTCGATTCTGCTCCCGAGGCTCCTGAGGGGCCGGGTCGGCCGGACGCGGGTCTGCGGGGGGACGTCGGTCGTTCACATATCGACCGAGACGCCCTCGGCGGATGAGAGCCTCGATCTCGTCCCGAAGCTGGAAGCAGTCTTCGGTGTCGTGGCCGTGGTCCCGGTGGTACTCACAGTACGCCCGAGAGGGCCTCCTCCCAGGAATCCTCTTCATCTGTCTCGGGACCGGGAGGTCCTCCCGCCCCTTGATTTCCATGAGGATCTGGGCCCGGGGAGTCAGGAGAGGAGTGTACCGGTTGAAACGTCGGGGCGGAGAACGAGGGCGTAGGGCGCCGTGGTTCCTCGCCGGCGACAGGCTTCTGCGCCGACGTTGAGGCGTCGGGCTCCTCCTCTGGTGTGCCTCTTTTCGCCTTTTCTTCCCGAGCTTTGGAGGGATCTCGGCGGCCTCCTTGCTCCGGTGGGCGGCCGCTTCTCGGCGTCCGCATACTGGTTCGTCCGGGACAACAGCTCCGGGAAGCTCCGCGGCAGGCGTTTGTCCAGGGAGAAGGTGAGTCTGCCCTTTCGGAAGCCACGCTTCAGGGCTGAAAGAGCCACCTCCTGGCTCAGGTTCCGGACTTCCAGCGTAGCCTTGTTGAAGCGGGTAAGATAATCCCGCAAGCTCTCTCCCTCGTTTTGCCGGACATCAAAGAGGGAGTCGGAGACCAGTCGCCGCCGGCTACTGACGGCGAAATGGGTGATGAAGAGGCGAGTAAACTAGTCGAAGGACTGGATTGAGTTAGCCTCCAAGCCGGCGAACCACGCCCTTGCCGGGCCACGGAGGGTCGCCGGGAAGGCCTTGCAGAGGAGAGGATCTGATGCTCCGTGGAGGAGCATAAGGGTCCTGAAACTCTCGACGTGATCCCGCGGGTCCGCCGCCCCGTCATAGGGCTCGATCGCCGGCATTTTAAACCCCGGCGGATTCGGGGTCCGCAGGATCCTCGAGGCAAGCGCCGGCTGGGAGGAGATCTCCAAGTCGGCGAAGGGATCTTTGGAGTGGCCAAACTTTATAGTTATAGTAGTAGTGGGGGAACAGGGCATTTAAAAAGACATCAAGAGAGTCATAGGATGCATGATTCTCATGCTCAAACTCAAAGTACCCTTAATATACAAGGGGGATTACTTATAGGTAATTTTGCATATAATCAAGAAAATCAAAGAAAAGCACTTGTAAAATGGATAGTTAAGGATGAATTACCTTTTAGTTTATGTGAATCTTTTAATTTTGAAGAATATGTTCAATTAAACCTACAACCTGCTTACAAAAGAACTAGTAGGCGTACATTTAGAAGAGTAGCTATGACTAACTTTTTAGCAATGAGACAAAGTTTAATTGAAACACTTTCTACTTTAAATGTAAAAATTTCATTAACTTCTGATATTTGGTCAGCATCTGTAGGTAGTAATTGTTTTATTGCCATTACTGCTCATTATATTGATAATGATTGGCAATTAAATAAACGTATTCTTGCTTTTCGTGCTTTTGATTTTCCACATTCTGGGCAACAAATTTCAAATGTCATTTATCAAACTGCATGTTCAAATAATATTAATGATAAAATTATGTCTATTACTTTTGATAATGCATCTAATAATAATTCTGCTGTTACATTATTAAAAGACTCATTGCATCCCATGTTAGATAGAAATTTATTGCATATTAGATGTGCATGTCATATCTTAAATTTTTCTGTTCAAGCTGGCATGGGCATGATTCAAGATGTGATTTCAAAAATTAGAAATGCAGTTTCTTTTATTCATGCTTCAAGATCAAGACTTCAAGAATTTAAGGAACTATGTATAAATCATGGTAAACGTTTTAAAAAATTTAAACTTGATGTAATTACTCATTGGAACTCAACATATAGCATGATACATGATGCATACCCATATAAAAACTTATTAAGTGCATATATTAATGATCGTGGATTAGGCTTTACATTGACTGAAACTGATTGGAATAAAGGAAAAATTTTGGAAGATTTTTTGCTTAGTTTTTATAATGCTACTAATGTTCTTTCTGGTATTTATTATCCAACTTCATGTTCATTTTTACAACAAGCATATATAATTAGTCAAAAATTTGCAGAACATAGATATGATGATGTTTTAATGCCTATTATTGACCAAATGGAATCTAAATGGAATGAGTATTGGGACAAGATATGTCCTATGCATAACTTAGCTGTTGTATTTGATCCAAGAGTTAAATTGAATGGCGTGCTAATTTTACTTGATGCATACTGTGAAAATATGATTCAAGATCCTGAACCTGCTAAAAATGAGGTAAAACAACTTCTTTATGATATTTATGCTATATATGATGAAAAAATTCGTGGATCTAGATTCTCCGTACAAAGCTCTATTTCTTCTTCTAGTAGTTCTCGTTCGTCATCTACTTTTTCATTCATTGCACAGAGAAAACACACACATGATTCAAGTTTATCTTCATCTTCTTCATCTTTAAGTAGTGAACTAGAATTTTATTTACGAAATGATCTTCAGTCTGCATATGATGAAAATCAAATAGAGAGTCTAAATGTATTATCTTGGTGAAAGAGTGTTAAAAATCAATATCTTGTTATGTCTGCAATTGCACGCGATATTTTAGCTGTGCCGATGTCCACGGTAGCATCGGAATCCGCTTTTAGTGCAAGTCGGCGTGTTCTTGACGAAAAGAGAAGTAGGATGACGGGCAAAACGGTTGAGATGCTTCTAAGCTTCAAAGATTGGTTGGATGCTGAGGCAAGACTTCAAGATAAAGGTGGACATAATACAACATCCTCTAATGATGATGATACAAACACTACTGAAGAGTGAATACTGATTCACTGAATCACTGGTGATTAGTAAGATTTCTTAATTTTTTATAATTGTACATTTTTATTTTTTTAATTGTTAAAGTGAGTCATCTCTATTTTTTCTTCTTTCTTATTGTATTCTGGAGGTCAGACCAAGGTCCAAACCTCCCTTCATGTACCATTTTGATTTAAATTAATAAACTGGTAGGGATCTATGCCAAACCCCCCACCATTAAGGTGGCTTTATATTAATAAATCCTTAGTTTTCAATATTTATTAATTTATTAAAAAAAATTTATGAAGCATTTATTTTAATGGAGACGGGTCGTGCCTGGCCCGCGGGCCGTGCCGTACTTGGCCCGCGGGCCAGAAACCCGTGACCCAGCACGGCCCCCTTGAATGGGCCGTGCCAGGCATGGCCCGGTACTGTAGCTAGCGGGCCGTGCCAGGCACAGCCCGCTTCGTGCCGGGCCGTGCCGGGCCGTGGGCGGCCCGGCCCAGTGCCCAAGTCTAGTTAGGAGTTTGCTCGGCTGGCTGCTTGACAACTCCTCTCCCTCTTGCTCCTCTCCTCCGAGCTGCAATATTTGCCAAGACTTCCTCCTCTCTATTCCTCATTTTCACCTATCAAAAATATTAGCATAATTCAATTAACTAATTTTCTTTCTTTTGAATATGCCGAATTTAATTGAACGAGACTTAACTACCCATTTTCCTTACTAAAACTTAGAGTTTTTTTTTTTTTACTCATGATTAATCCTATTGCTCTGATACCACTAAATGTCACACCCCAAATCCGGATCATGACATGGCCGTGCTATTGCAATCTTATGCACACAATAACATGAAGCCGCTTAAAATTTCATAATAAAAATAAATAGTTTCATTTACTAATGTCATAACATTACTCATGAAGTTGGAACAGTATAGAGCTTCTAAAATTTGATTATTACATAATATTTTCAGTTACCCAACCCTGAATAACACCAAGCTCCCTGCTCCTAGTGGTCTTATTCATCTGTAGAAAAAAGTATATAAAAAGATATGAGCTACACAGCTCAGTAAGTAACCAAGTACTATCTTATTGGATCAAACATAATTATGCCAATGCAGTGTTTAAGAAGCTAACAATTATGGCAAAATAAAACATTTTATAGATGATATACACAAATCAGGTCATAAAGCAATGCATGTTCCATCAATGAAAGTTCATAAATATGAATATGCATCATATAAAATTCTTGCCATTATTCATGCTTTGAAATCCATACTTGCCATTATTCATGCTTCGAAAACCATGCTCTCAGATAATAGTGCAGCTATGGTCACTATTATTATCCGTGACAGGGCCGTAATATTTACCAACTACTATTATCCGTTGGCGGGGCTATATGTCGAGCTATTATAACCCGCTGGCGAGGACCATAATCTTTGCCAACTATTATTCCCCATTGGCAGGGTCTACACCAAGCTATTATAACCCGCTGGTGAGGGCCGTATGCTGAGCTATTATAACCCGCTAGCGAGGGCCATCTGCCAAGCTATTATAACCCGCTGGCGAGGACCGTACAGAGCAATCTGAGAGTTTATAAATCATTATTCTTTTTCTTTCATAAATCATAATCATCATAAATAGGTTGGAAAATAATAAATGGCATCATATAATTTAAAATGCATAAACATGCCTCAAATATCATTTTTCATGCAGTCTAACATAATTATAATTTCATAACTCATACACCATCAAATATTCATGAAGGATGCTCTTTAATCAAATTCATTGATCATATGCAATCATATGCTTGATCCTAACTTTGAGAAAATACATCATATCAAATACAATTTCATAATTTTATACTTACAATTAAACAGTAATTTGAAATCAATAAGATTGTGCCAGGGTTACTTACAGCAATTTGCTTTCCAATTTCTTACGTCCGGGTGACGAATCCTTGATCACCTAAATTAATCACATAAGGGTCACATTAATCCCTATTTATTTTATAATTTTTTAATTTATCATAACATGAATTTACTTGCTTGGATCTCAAGTCCAATTTACCCAATTTGGAGCGATTGGGCTCGATTTAGAACCAGTGATTTAACCCAAGTTACAGTTTGGGTTTGTTCGGACTTAGTCCAATCTGATTGGGCTCGGGTTTAGTCAAATTTCGCTAAACCCATTTTTCTTTTCTTTTTCTTTCTTTTTCTTTTCTTTCTCTTTTGCTTCTCTTCTTTCTTCTTCCTTCCCGAAGCTTCTCCCTTCCTTCTTCCATTTCCACCGCGATCTCCTCCCCCTCTTCTTCTCCTCTCCTCCCATGAGGCAAAGAGGCTCGGGAAGGACGGGCAACAGCCGATGGCGCCCGGCGGCCGTGCTTGCGGTCGTGCCCACAGCCGACCACCCGCCCCGCGGTGGAGGTCGGCGCCCTCGGATCGACCACCGGTAAATATTTCTATTTTATTTTATTTTTCTTCCTCTTCCTCTCTTCTTTTTTTCTTCCTTCCCTTCTTTCTTCTCCCGAGGAGGGCCCGACCCGCAGCCGGCAGTGCTCTCCGGCTAGTCAGCGGCACCGGCCGCCCCTGTGGCTGCAATTGGTGCTCGCGGCCGATGGCCTGTGGCTGCCGTGGCCTGTGGCCGACGCTATTCGCGGCCGCCCCGGCTGACACCCACCTTTCCTTCTTTTTTTTTTTGTTTAGATTTAATCTCTAAGCTAGATCTACAAAAATAAATTATGAAGAAGGGCTTTACCTGCTCTGAAGGTGGTCGTCTGCCTCTTACTCCGGCGATGCGGCCTTCTGCTCCGGCAGCATAGGTCTAACACTAGGTCTTGACAAACGAGGAGAATTGTGAGAGAGGGAGACAGACAGTGGAGGAGGAAAGGGTGGTGAAATGCCTAGCCGATCGGGGCTTCTTGTAGCCCCCGATCGCTGAGGGAGATGGACGGTTGTAACCATCCACCACCAGGCATTACAAATGCCTGTACCATGGTGTAATGGCCACCTTCCATTTCTCTTGGAATGGGGCAGTTATCACAACAACGGTTTCAAAATCACCCATTCTGGTCTTTAAATTTGCATAGAATTCCTGGACTATGTTGGGATAGGTCGGAAGATTCAGGGAACATATGGTTTTCCACCCCATGGCTTTTAGTTTCAGACCTATGGTAAACCCCTCGGTCTCTAAAAAGGCAAAGTCCATTTTTCTACCGAGAGAGACTGGACGGGTAACTAGGTACTTGCCTAGGAGGAGATGGAATGGTTTGAGGAGGAGGGGCATCAAATCTGGCCTTCAACCTTCTCTCTAAGGCTTTTGGAGCGAAGCTCTTCTTCTTCGAACGAATCACAGTTTACTTCCTTGCCATTGTGAAGAGAGGAGTGTAACAGAGAGGAGCAGCAAGAAACCGAAGGAGAAATGAGCTGGAAATTGTCTGCCGCTCGGAGAAATGAGCTCTCTAGGTCGACTCGAAGGAATAGAAATGAAGAAGGAGTCGATTCGATTTGGGGTTTTACTCCATCTCCCAAATCAGAAGTCGACTTGAACAAACACGAGTTAACTCCTGGGAGAAGGGGTCGACTCCTCATTTTGAGAGGTCGACTCCTCTGTCTCAGGGTCTTGAGTCGATTTGTTTCAGTCGACTTGAGACGACTCCTACCAGTCAGGGGTCGACTCCATTCCTGGAGTTGACTCCTAAGGAGGGGTCAACAAGAATAAAAGATGTTATGATCAGATTTTTCTTATTATTCATTTTTAATATTAATTTATCAATTAAAATCAAGATTGGGGGAGTTATAAGTCAAGTTTTTGATTGAAGAAATTGCTTAATAACATTTCCTTTTAAGATTAAACACTTAAGTATTTTATGAAATGTTTGGGGATGTTACTGTGAAAGTTTCAATTTAAGGTTTTAATCATTTATGCAATTAAGTTTAGAAACAAAAAAAAATCATACAAATAAAGCACCAAGTAGCATACAGATTTGCAGTTATAATCTTAAGAAAAGAATAATTCAAAAGTAAGAAGATTAAAATTCATTCATACCTTTCTTGTGCCAAAGTACCCAAAAAAAATATTTTCTTGAGACCATGGGTGATAAGGCACTCCTGCAAACACAACCTCAGATTTTCATTTTAAGTACCCAAACTTGCTTGGGTCCTTGAGGGTTAGTGCCAATGCTTCCTTTTGGAACCCATATTTGCTTAATAACTTTACCAAAAGATTTTTCTTTGAAAGTATTGGTAAAAGCTTTTGCAGGTCTTACATACATTTTTCTTAAGGTTTTTTGCTTTAACAGAGGATGATACCCAAGTCCAGCTTTATCAAAAACAGCTTGTTGATTTTCTAATATCAAGTTTAGCTTTTTTGAAGTAAGAGTGAATTTATCAACAAGAGGTTTTAATTTATTAATCTCTAGACTTAGCTTTTCATTTTCTATGATTAGGCTTTGATTTTTCTGAATCAGTTTCTCTGAATTCGATTTCAAAAGATTATTTTCAGTACTCAATTTTTCTTTCATTTCACTAATTCGATTGTTCTTACTTTCTTCTACTCTTCATCTAGGTTCTGATTCATGTTTAGTTCATGGGTCATCAGTGAACCTAGTAGCTCTTCCAAGGGTAGAATGTTGAGGTCTTTGGCCTCCTGTATTGCAGTCACCTTGGCTTCCCATATCTTTGGCAAACACTTAAGAATTTTTCTCATGAGTTCACTGTTAGTGTAGGACTTGCCAAGACTCTTTAGATCATTAATAATGTTAGTAAATCTGGTAAACATATCAGATATTGACTCATATTGTTCCATTTTAAAGAGTTCATATTTATGCACAAGAATATTAATTTTTGACTCTTTAACTTGGTTTGTTCCTTCATGAGTCACTTCTAATCTATCCCAGATTTCCTTAGCAGAGATGCAAGTAGATATTCTATTAAATTCATTTGCATCTAAAGAGCAGTATAACACATTTATGGCTTTAGCATTTATTTGAGCCAATCTTTTATCTTGCGCATCCCATTCAGTTTCAGATTTAGGAAAGGGGAAGCCATCAATTATTTTTGTGGGTGTGTGAGGTCCATTTAAAATGACAGTCCACAAATCATAGTTTAAGGCCTGAATGAAAATGCGCATTCGCGCTTTCCAATATGTATAGTTTGATCCATCAAACAGTGGGGTCTGCTTGTGGATTGGTCTTCTAACATAGATGTCTCAACAGGGGCTGCCATTATCTTTAGCTTTGTTGATAGGATCAACAACAAATATTAGAGCACCTGCTCTGATACCAATTGTTGCCCAGATACGCAGCCCAACAGGAGGGGTGAATTGGGTAATTAAAAAAAAATTAATCTTAACAGATTTAAACTTAATCAGTTTTAGAGTTAAGTGCAGCGAAAAGATATCTTGCTAAAGCTCTTTGGGTGTAGGGCTTGAATTCAGTCCAAAGGTTTAGCAAGAAGGAATGTGATTGCTAATGTAAGTGCACTTGAAAAAGATCTAAGATAAAGTAGTAAATGCATAATAGAAACAATGTAAAACAAGGCAATCACAAACATAGAGTTTTATAGTGGTTCGGTGCCGACCTTGCACCTACATCCACTCTCCAAGACCTCTTGGAAATTCTACTATAATCTCTCGGATTACAGTCTAGTTGTTCTACAAGCTCCCAACCAACTTGTTGTTTTTCGAGTGCACAATGAACCCGGTCGGTTTTCACAGGCTCACCGACTAGAACCTATCCAATTGTTTTACAGGCACACAACCAACCTGTTGTTTTCTGGGAGCACAACGAACCCGATCGATTTTACAGGATCACCGACTAGAACCTATACCGTTTGTTTTATGGTGTCACAAACAACCCAGTTGGTTTTACCTTGGCTGACCAACTAAACCAATACCACTTGATTCAATCCCCCAATTGAATCAAGTCACAAGATATGAAAATAAAGTTTAAGAACAAATACAAGCTTCTGAAATAAGCAGATATAGCAATCTAAACAAATGGATAAAGGATAGAAGCCTTCAAACTCAAGTCGATGTTGGAAGAACTCAGCTTCTCCTTTACTTGATCCTCTTCTGATTTTGCACGAAGCTGAGGATCACTGATGCAGCAAGTAGATGGAGAGAGAGCTTGGGATTCCGTCGAATGCACTCTTCTTCTTTCTTCTTCTTTGAATGGATCTTTTAAGCTCTTGGGAAGTTTCTCTCTAAATCTCCTTGAAATCTCTTCCCAATCTATTCTAAATCATCTCTCTACTCTCTCCTTGTTCTCATCTTCATTTTATACCTTTGGGTGGCGTGGAAGCTGAGAACTAGCCGTTAGACACAAAAATAGAGCCGTTGGAAATATGGAAAAACTAGCTGTTGGAGTTCTGTCCGTCCTCGAGTCGTCTCGGCAATTCTGTGAGTCGGCTCGACTGTAGCTGGAGTCGACTCTAGTTATTCTGGAACGGCTCGGCATCAGTGCTGTCGTGATCTTCTGCCGTTCATTAGTGGAGTTGGCTCAAGATTTTCTAGAGTCGACTCGGCTAACTGTTCATTTGAGCTTGCTTTTTGTTCTTCCCTTTTGAGTGAGTCGGCTCGAAGATTTCTGGAGTCGACTCGGCCATTGTTCCTCTGAAAATCGCGTTTTTGTCTCTCGATCCTTTGGAGTCGACTCTTCAAACCCAAGGGTCGATTCATCTGCATCGGAGGTCGACTCAACAAATACAAGGGTCGACTCATTGAGGAATCCAGAAGTTGACTATCTATCCAATGCTGAGACTGAGCTGGGGTCGACTCTTGAAACACAAGGGTAGACTCATTGAGATCAGGGGTCGACTCTTGAAACATAAGGGTCGACTCATTGAGATCGAGGGTCGACTCTTTAAGCACAAGGGTCGACTCCTGCTTCGCTGGGGTCGACTCTTGAGAACCTGGGGTCGACTCATCCACAGAACTTTGCTTTTCTTTCCTTGACATTAGCTGCTTGGGGTCGACTTCTTTGTTGAAGGGTTCGACCCTTAATCTGTGAATGCCTCTCATTCTCTGTAAAAACTCATGTTCTATCTTTCTTGCCAAGACACAATCAATAGTAAATATTATTTATAGTTTTGTGATCATCAAAATCAAACCTTGGGTCAACAACATGGATATAGCTTTGTATAAGTGCATGAATTTTATTGGAGCATGGAACTAGAATGCACCTCTGGAAGGTCAATCTTGTTTAACACTACCATATATGGTCGTTGAAGATAGTCTGGGTTGTACATTCGTAATTCTTGCAGGAAGGTCCACTTGTTGTCAAAGCTACTCTCAGCAAAAGTAGTATTTTTTGATAATCATAAGCATACAATAGAGAAACATTAGCCACCGTAAAAGGATGAAGATATAGAGTCCAAATGTTCATGGCTTAGTTCATCCTTGATGCAAGCATCGTCATAGGCCAAGTGGATTTTAAAATGGTAGTATTATCATCAGAAAGAGTAGAGCTTATAAACATCTAGTTAAATGGTAGTATTATCATCTGAAAGAGTAGAGCTTATAAACATCTAGTTAAATCTTATCTGTGTAGCATAAAGCATTTGGAAGTCCAAGATAATGCAAAATTAGTTATTAAACTTGAAAAAACCAACAAGGTTTAGGCAAATGCAAAACATATTAAAATATATGTACTATGAGAACCATAGCCTTAGTCCATAAGCACTCTTGCAGAAAGGACTTCAATTGGCCCTTGGTGAGTGTGCTTGAGTCACCCATCCACAACTACAAATTATAATAATGAAAAAAATCGCTAATAATGGCTTCAAAGACTCCATCTTCACCACTCTCGGCTCAAGCCTTGCTAGATCTTTAAGGAAGAGGAGAGAGAAGAGGAGAGGGGGTGGGGAGTAGGGGAGAGAAAGAGAGAGAAGTAATAGTCAAAAGTGAAAATATATTCATCGAGTTATTTAAAATAGTAAAAATCTTCGATAAGATAGGGGGTCACAACAATCCATACTTTCTCTGATACAAGGTTTGTTGTGCCGAAACTGAAGTCCGGACTGGCTATCTGGCGTCATGGGTCGGTATGCCCCCGTACCATTCTGTGTCGAGCCCATACCGACACAGTAGAGGAGGCAGAAAAAAGGAAGAATAGGAGAGAAAAAGAGAGAGAAGGGGGAGAGAGGGAAGGAGAGAGGGTGGTGGAGGCTGGCGAGCTACACGAGGGAGGAGGCGGAGGAGAGGACCTGGAGGCGGAGCCCCTCCTCCACAGCTTGCTGGCCTCTGCAACCCTCTCTCTTTCTTCCTCTCCCTCTCCATTTCTTCCCCGCTCGCTCTTTCTCGGTTGCCGGAACCGTCCCGGTCTGCCACCGATACGACTCGATACTCTCCAAACCACTCGATTCGGGACGGTTCCACCGACCTTGCTCTAACATGTAATTTACATTCCCAATGCTATATTTTAGGTTGCTTAAAAAAATCTTTGAGCAATTCTTTACCTAAAAACAACTGCATCTTAAGTTTAAGTGGAAGCTTTGTCAGATCCTGTCTAAAAACTTCCGGCCATATTTTCTAAGGTCCTTATTCTAGATTGCTTATATACATGTCCTAAGCCTCTCTTATTACTGGAGTATCTTACATCACACTTGATCATATCATACAATCTGCTGCCTATCTACTCATCTTCTATATCATAATATCTGAGCCATCATTAATAAGTTTATTTCTACATTTATCCTTATTTCTCCAAGCTATCAAATTGACACCTCAACACAACATATAGTTTATAAAACTTCAGGGCATGATAGCCCTTATCATAATATAGCATAAAAGTCAGGTATGATTTTATAACAAGCAAAATATGTTAATATGTTTTAGACACAACTGGAAATTGATGCAGTTTTTGTATTAAACTAGACATCATATAATCACATGTTTACTAGAAGATACCATATCCAAGTTAAGGTTGGCAAACCCACTTGTTGAATCAAGCGCTTACTACCATACTAAAAGCAATTGCTGTTAGTAGAGGCGCAACTTTATTTTCTTAAGTCGAGGCTGACCACCGCAAGGCACCCCCCACGGCTATCAACGGCAGAGCAGAGCTCCGTACTAAGCGACAGGTAGGCAGGAGGGGCTTCGCAATGCGTCCCCATAAGCGCATCGGCAGGCTGGGCTGTCAAGCACCGATGCCACCATGTGGACCCTATAAGCCACACGTGGCAGCGAACCCCTAAGGGGGAATCCCAACAATCTCCCCCCTAAGCGACACCCTGGGAGTTTGAACCTGCAACCTCGCTCTGATAATACTCCTACTCCAACATTCAAGGATGCCAGATAAGTTTCAAGGTACCTAGGATCCATACTTCTATAGCACTTATATGAACAGTACAAAGCAGGACTATACAACTACGATGTTAAAAAATATAATCAACTCAAGTGGTGTCTGTGCAATTGTTTGTTGCTTACCATCTCCACTTGTAGGATACTGCTAAATAAACATAGCTTTATCCTTTTTGTTGTTGGTACCTGTGAGTATCGGGCCGCCAGATGGGCCAACATGGACCAAAGTCGGCAGCCCATCTAGAGGCCACTATCCGTTGCTTCGAGGGGGGGAAGAAGTGGATGTACGGTGGTTCAGTCGTCGAACCCTCCAGAACTCACCCTTCTATTAACTGAACCCATGTCACTATTTCTCCCTCACTATTCTCCTCCTTCCTCAGAGATCGGGCTCCCTGAACGGACGTCTGCATCGTCGGAGAAGGTGCTCGTGACTCCTCCCCAAAGTTAGGTAAGCTTCCGACCATCTTAGTTTTCCTCTTCCCAACCTTCTTCCCTCCCGATTTGCATGGGATAACAGAGAGAGAGAGAAAGGAGGAAAGAAAGCAAGCAAGAAAGAAAGAAAGAAAGAGAAAGGGGAAGAAGGGAAGGCTCACCGTGTGCGGCCGTGAGCATCGCTGGTGCCGCTGACCCTGGCCGTGAGCACCGCGATGCTGCAGCCCGGTCGTGAGAGCCGCGACCATCATGGGGAGCAGCCGCAAGCTCGGCCACGGTCATCCCGCGATGCCGTCATCCCTCCGCGGGAGAAGATGGGTCGCCATAGGCGCCGCTGGCCTCGGCCGGCCCTCCCAAGAGCTCCATCGCCCTTCCTGCCGAGCTCCCTCTCCACCGTGGGGTTCTCTCAAGCTCCGACGTGGGATTTTCCTTATGATCATGGGAAGGTGAGAGGAAGAAGAGAAGAAGTAAAGGAAAGGAAGAAGAGAGGAGGAGGAGAGGGAAAAAGAGAGAAGGGGGAGAGCTACGGGAAGAAGAAGAAAAAAAAGGAGAAACAGGAAGCTTCGGGAAGAAACGGGAAGAAGGAAAGAAAGAGAAAAGAAGAAAAAGAAAAAGAGAAAAAAAAGGGAAAGGAAACAAAAGAAAAGAAGGAAGGCCCATCGTGGGCCGAACTAGGCCAAGCTTGGGCTCTGTTCATTGCGGGCCTAACTTAGGCCCAGTTTAACTATGTTTGGCCCAGTTGGGGCCGTACCCCTTTGTGGGCCCAACTTGGGCCCAGTCCAGCCTTGTTGGGCTCTATTTGGGCCGTACCCATTGTGGGCCCAACTTGGGCTCAGTTCAGCCATGTGGGACCCTGTTGGACCGAAAATAGTATTTTTGATTTTGCTTAGCCCTGAACTTAACAAGAAAATTAATTATATCTAAACAGGTGCAATTGATCCGTTTGTTGGAAGTGGAATTTACGCAACAAAAGATAAGTAATTTAATACCTCAAAGTGTATTTTTCAAAGTATTTGATAAAATAATTATTACTGATTGAATCTTGAGATATATTTTGTACCTAGTAAAATGGGTCATGCATGTTAAATATTATTTGAAATTTATTATGTTATATGTTATGAAATCTGAAAAATGTGACTGGGCAAATGATGAAAAATTTATTTTGTATACATGTATGTATTCTCAGCATGGCTATGATCTGGCCCCGTCAATGAAGATTATTCGTTGGCCCTGTCGACTTGTATCTGTGAGAGACCAGTTTCGACACCGTACCATCGGTGATTAGAATAGTGGTGTTTGGACACCGTACCATCGATGTTTAATAATAGTGGTGTTTGGACACCGTACCACCGGCGTATAATAATAGTGGTGTTTGGCACTTTGTGCGACCCATGCCACTGGATTTCATGGCCATAGCCTACATATGTTGGAATTTTAGTATCAAAGTTTTTGTGAAAATGATGATAAGTTTTGAAAAGAAAAATTAGAATGCTTATTGTGATTTATTTTTCAGTCATTATTTTGTATGTTAATTAAACATTTAATATGCTCTGACCCCACTCTAGGGTATTATGTTGTTTACTGGGCTAGTATAGCTCATTATTCTATTTTCTTTGTTTTTTAGATCCAGAAGCTTGATCGCACGGGATTGGGGAGTGCGATAGATTTTGGAAGTTTTTGCCAAAATTAGAATTTTGGTTAGTCAAACTAAAATATTTGAACTATGTTGATATATGCAAATTTTGGAAACTTTGTAAGATTGTTTTGTATATATATAAATGTTTAAGCAAATTTTAAGCATTTGTGATAGCTTTGACGTGGTCAGCTGCCTTGCGTGCCCGTGCGGGCGTGCGACGTCTGCCGTGCTCCGGGCTCGGGGCGTGGCAGTACCATTTGCTTTTCTTTTTTCTTTGAGGATTTAAATATCACCTATTCATTAACAAAAGGTATAAGAGAAGCCTCCTTCAAGATGATAGGGATATAAAAGGGCATCCTAATGCACAAGGCTCCTACCACTGTGGGCGTTGGGGAGGGTCGTATGTATGTTATCTGCGCATGCGGAGAGGCTTCGTATTTGAACCCATGACAGTAGGTCATAATGGAGCAGCCTTACCTCCACATACAAAGAGGTTGTTTCTATGTTTCAAAAAAAGAGGTGGCTTAGAGCACGAGGCTCCCGCCATTGCGGGGTCTAGAGTCCTAGATGATAGGGATATCATGAGCCCAAATTCAAAAAAGGGATGGGTTGATAAACAGTGTGTTTGACAAGCCAATGGATGCACCCTATTTTTGAGCTGCACTTCTTCTAAATCTCTTTTAAAGACTATTTATCCTCTATAGAAAGATATGCACAAAGAGTATATAAAATATTACTATCAAAAATGAAATTTTATTATTCATGTTAATTCAAAGCATCTAACACATGCATGCGCTTAACTTTAGACACTGGAGTTCACAAAAGACAATGTTAGCAATGTCAATATGGAGAATCTCAATTCTACCATAATCAGATATTCAGATCTATCTGAAGGATAAATATTTCCATGTGGATCATCATTGGAGTATTCCAAAACTTTTTTCTAAGATGTTTGAAAGAACTATAAATAAAATTTTAAGTTAAGCACATAGTCATTGTCCACAGCTCTTTTAGAATAAATAATCTATCACATGCAATCTAGTTGACAAATTGATGAGAGAAGTTTGAAGCCTATTAGACTCCCAAAAACTTTTCACAGCAATGGAAGTTTTGAAATCCTTTGCAGACTCTAGCTATCAGTTTCATGCTTATGCTGTGGTCTTTTGCGTGTTCTGGATATTCATCTGTTGGTCGATTTTGTTTTTGGATCCTTTGCGAAGTTCAGTTTTCTTGTTCACGTGGCATGGCTACTTCTTAGCCTTTATAGCTATGTCTGCTAATAAAACATCAGTTCAATAGCTAGAACCACATTCAACTATTTCCACACTAAAGTTATCTACTACAGTTAGCTATTGAAGATGTTCCAGTTAAAAAAAAAAGAGCAAAAACAAAATGAAGATAGAAACTAATAAATTGCTACATAAGGAGCAAAAATATAGGTTACCTCCCTGACAGTTCTATAATCATTTATGGGGTTCTCTGCAGTAGCATCAACAACATGAACAAGAAGCCGAGTTCGCCTTAGGTGTCTCAAGAAATTCCGACCAAGCCCCTGTAATAAAATATATATTTTTTTTTTTGTGAATAAAGCATCTGATGCTGTCAATAAAGGAAAATATGACAAGATACGATGCACACAGAAGTACCTTGCCTAAATGAGCACCTTCGATCAGACCAGGCAAATCAGCTAATGTTGCTCCTGAGGAATACTTAGGTGCTTCTAAAGTAGGGTCTCCATCAAGGCGACCAAGGCTTGGCATTAAAGTTGTGAGAGGGTAGTCAGCAATATCTGGTTTTGCAAGCGTGATAGCTGCCAAAAGAGTTGACTTTCCAGCATTCGGGAGTCCCTGGGGGGAGCAAATAAGATACCCTTCAACAAAATGTTCCTTTATTTAGTACAAATAAGCTATACATGAGTAAGCACTTCACTAAATTCAATGCAACAAGGATTGAGTTGATAAGGTAGCTCTCTAGAACCAATATATCAATTACAGAGCTCCAATTGCCAAATGAAATGCTGATATGCTCTTTTTTTTTTAATATAGTAAGCACTATTTGTTCTGATGTCTTGGGCCTTGGCAATGTAATGGTTGTTTGTTTATATTAATTCAAACATGGTGCATTTTTATCATGTTTTATAAGGACTTCTGACAATAATATGAGCACTGGGCTTACTGAATAATGTAAAGCACAGGTTGGCATGGGTCACCTTCTTTGCACCCCTTCATAAAAGCATCCTTATGTAAAATAAAAACTGGTGAAGTATTAATAGAGCAAATCAAAGTGGCTTCAGCAATGGTTGTGGATGAGTAAGGGTAGACTTACCTGATTCAAGAATCAAGGAGGGTTTAGATAATCTCAGTAGGTCTAGATATACTACAAATGGCAAACATAACCAAAGTGATAGAATAAGTAGTTACTTAGGAAAATATGAGCATTGTTACTGCAGCAAAGGGACAGATATATGATTATACTCATGTTCTCAATTTAATTGGTGTTTCCATTGCTAGCGGCAAATCACTAAAATATCCATGATAGTCAAAGTCAATGTTGGCCCCTTGGATGTTTTTACATGAATATCTGGGTTCACGTTAAATCATTAATACATGATTGATCATATTAAGCTCCAAAAGAGCACTATACAAAATTAAATCATGCTAAAAATATCACTAGCAAGAATAGTATGCTCAAACCAATCAAAAGGCTTTGGGATCTCATGATCAGCCTAGGAAGGGATGCAAAGAACCAACATTAGGATCACTCTAGTAGATGAGCTTGTATAATAGAAACAGTTCCAGTTGAAACCCTGATCATATTAATAGTTGCAGTAATTCATCTTTGTTGACAAGCTTCCACCTATTAAGCTTGGAGCAACACCAAAATATACATGAGCATGATAAAAGTAATAGAAGAAACTGAAGCACGAAGGAAGCAAGAATGATGCTCAACCTCACTACTGCAAGAATTTAGAGCTAAGGACACAGTAAGGCACATATACACCTTACAGCAAAATGACTGACAGGGTCTAGACAATGCAACCAAGCATTGAGCACTTAGCAGGCCAATAATTTCCAAGTGAAATAGCAAAACATACAAAAAATGAATATAGTATCAAATCTCTTAATATAAATAGGCTTTGCTGATGTTCAAACACTCTCAGCGAAGACACTGTAGTTCTGGTCAGCCAAGTGTGAAAGGGCAATATAAACTAAGAGAACAAGGCTTTGTAAGTTAAACACCGAAACGATTTTACGGATACCAAGATGCTGTCAGCAATCTCGAAAAGACACCAAATGCCAGAACAGAGTGTAAGAGGCAGTTAACCCATAAACAGAAAATAAATGGAACAAACGGTTTAGAAAAAGGTCCTCAAGGAATGGCCAAAAATAAATCCTTGAAAAAGGGTCCTGCAAGAAATAAAACGAAAACCTCAGACAGATCTTGAATCAAATCCTAATCAAATTACATGAGTTCTCTAATTGTGATTTAAGTTTCTAATTAGGCAACAATCTAGCTAGCTTAAGTGTCCGTTTCACTCGAACTAACCAAAAAAGGAAAAAAAGAAAGAAAAGACCTGCATAAAGTTAGAAAGGCTCAAGAATAGAAATAGACTGGTAAAAAAAAGTGTAATTTATTTGGAAAAATTTAGTACTAAAAAAGTATTTGAAGACATTTCAAAACCTTCTTTTGCATAGGAAAAGTGAGTTAAATTTTCTGACATTTTGAGGTTCTATTGTAAGTAAGCAAAACACAGAAAACGCTTGTTTGCAACCATTGACTAGGTTAGCGGAAAAGGCACCGAAAACATCTAAGAAAAAGCCTTAAAAAGCTCTCGAGGTCTACCAACTACAATGATGCCAATGTAATTTGAGACTAGCAATGCTCATGCAAAATAGTCCTCCAACAACAAAAACAAAAGGAAAGTGATGAAATTATCCAACAGCTGAAAAGTCCTTTGGATTTGTCAATCCATGGCAAGTGTGGTGTTCCCCAAACTTCTCATTGGAGGCTTTTGAAGAGGTCTACTACCATGCATTCTTGCATATAAGAGTGGGAAAAAAGCACACTACAGGGAAAGTGGCTTTCCCAACAGTGATCTGCCGATGCTATAAAGAAGCGTCTTCAATCAGTCACCGCACCAAATTTTGGCGATGCGAGGAGGTAGCGTCGATATATTCCGGCGCTTAAAAGCATCGGAAGTGGGAAGAGAGCTATGATAACATTTATAAGCATCGTCGGAAGCCTAAGGTAATACGGCGCTTTTTAAAAGCGTCGTTGGAAGACTTAGTGCGCTAAGGCGATGCTTTAGAAAGCATCGTCGAAGGCCTAATCGTCGTCCTAGGATGACGCTTTAGAAAGCATTGTCGGAGGCTAAATCTCACCCCCAAGATGATGCTCTAAAAAGCGTCGTCGAAGGCCTAATTTCTAAGACGACACATTAGAAAGCATCGTTGGAGGCCGATTGCCCCCAACAATGCATTATCCCCCCCTCCCCAAACGATGCTTTACAAAGCGTCGTCGAAGCCCCCTCCCTATCCCTAACCCCTCCAGCTGCCCCCCCTCGTTACAAATCCCTAACCCCTTCCAACCCAGCCGTCCCTCCTTACAAATCCCTAACCCCCTCCCCTTCTCTCTCCGTCGCTCGCTTGCGTCTCATTTGAGATCGATCTTTCTTGATCTCCTACGATGGTTGCGAACTCCGTCCTCGCTAATGGTGGCAAGTGGCAATCGCCCGGCGGCCTCGTGGCGGTGTACAGCGAGGTGTAGACGAGCCGCCTCAACCACCCCCTCCCCCTTCCCTCCGTCGTCAGAGGGCCCTTCAAGATTATCGATGAGGCTCCGAACTCCGCCGCCAGAAACCCCGTTATCCATCTTCCTTCATTTCTCTCTTTTGGTTATTGGTTGAGATCTATGTAGATCGACCTGAGGTTCTGATAGTAATGCTTGTGATGGTATGGGTTGCATATGAGATCAAGAAGCTGTTTCCTAATCTCTTCGGTCAACCATCGGTCATGCTAGTGCCAACGGGCGTTGTTCCGTCGGAGATGGCTGGGATTCTTAATGTCGGTATGGTGCTCTCCGGAGGCCAAGCTCCCGGTGGGCACAATGTCATCTTTGGGATCTTTGGTGAGTGCTTCTTTTCATGGTTTCTTTTGGTTGTCCTTTTCTCCCCGTACAAATTGATTGATTTCTTTCTTTGTCCCTTTGTAGTTGTGGATGCTTTTGTGTTTTTGGTTGATTGATTGTTAGATTGATCTTTTGATTTTTTTTTCTTTTCTTTTCTATGGTTTTTGGTAGATTACTTGCAGGATCGAGCCAAGGGGAGCACGTTGTATGGATTTAAGGGAGGTCTGGCAGGGATCATGAAATGCAAATACGGTGCTAGAAGGATGACCTCTGACCTTTAAAGCTTGCTAAAAGGGAAAAAAATTTTAAAATATTTTTTTTATAAAAATAATTATAATGATGCTTTAAAGCGATGCTATAAAAAAATTAGCAGTTAATAGTTGACGCTTTCAAGAGGCGCTAACTGCCTGATGCTTATAAGCGTCGACTTTTAGTGATGCTAAAGCGTCAGCAGATTTTTTTCCACTCTTACATAGCTGACACTTTTGCAACGCTTTAGAAAGCGTCGGCAGCAAAATTACCGACACTTATAAGCTTCAGTATAGGCTTTAAAAAGCATTGGAAAAGACAAGTTTTTTTGTAGTGGCATAAACAACATCTACTTGCGATGGTGACAATACAGTAAATGATATGAGAGATTGGTTTCCAAATAAATACAAAATTATATGGGCAGCCAATGTAGAAATAGAGTCCACTGCTAAAAAAAATAATGCAGCAAAAGATCATTGGCTTCTGTTCTTCTTTCCTTTTTAGATATTGCAAGCATTAGAAAAAACACTCAAGAGCAAGAACTTCCTTTGTTGTCAATCTTGTAAATGATTCTTGCATTACTTTCATAGTAGCCAAACATTTTTCTGAAAAAATATAAAAGTACCTTGCAAGGAAGAAACAATACAATTTGTCACCACCTTCACACATTTGGAAGGTACTTTTGATACCACCTTATAAATGCTAGGCATTACACAGCTTACTGGCTTATTTCAATCATGCATCCTTTTATGACCTTTCCAAATAAAAGCGATATATCTTGAAACTCTTGACCAAATTTAAAGTAATAATAGTCAGGCCCTCTCACCCTCATTTAACTAAAAAAGAATAAGCTTTTATATGGCCTTCCAATTATTTTGCACTTGAAAGGCATCATGTATCGTATTGTACAAATAAAACTGAGTATGCAAGTATTTGACCCTCCTTTGATTTGAATTACATAGCATTTCAAAACACATGGCAATCAAAGTTAATACTACATCCCATCTAAAGTTCCTCATGGTAACTAAAAATTGTCATCTTCATCAACCTAGTTAAACTTATCTCTAGATACTGCAGTTGATGGTTTAAAAGAAAGAAGAGCACAGCACTACTGACCACTAATTTCATATAATAAATGTCAAACCTAGAAAGGACTTCAAGATTGTTCACATACCCCACAAGACCAGCATCAGCAACCACTCTTAAGATGAGTTCCAAGCTAACCTCCTCCCCAGGCTGACCAAGAACTAGAACCTTCAAAAAAGCAGCAGCAAGATGCTTATACAGAGAAAAAAAAATAAAAACACCTCGTGAATGAGACCAACTATAACTTTAATAGCTATACTGATATAACAAATAAATTATGGGATACATATGCCAAAGTTTCAGGTATAATGATATAGGAAATCCATCTGATCCAAAATCTTCATATAGGACCCAGTTATTCTCCTTGTGTTAAGGCTTTCATCCTTTCAGTTTGTGTACCATTAAGCAAAAATCAAAAGGCTTAAAATATAATGTTATGTGAAACATTTGTGAATAAATTATGTGACATATACTGCTAATAGCAAATAAATTATGCAATAGATATGCCAAGGTTTAAGGTATAATGTTATAAAAAATCCAACCGATTCACAATCTTCATATAGGGTTAGGTATTCTCCTTGTGTTAAGGCTTTCATCCTTTCAGTTTGTGTACCATTAACAAAAGTCAAAAGGGATAGAAATATTTTATAGCCTCTCTGTCATTTTCTTGCTTACTCTAAAATGGGCTTTTCGTTCTGTGATCTTGGCAGTGTTTGTCTAATGGATCAAGGTGCATATCAAGAATTAGATTACCACATCTACATACTCAACCATAGATTCCAAATTAACATATGCTCAAAGCTCAAAGTAGATCAAATCAGAAGGCAAGTTTCAACAGTCATGATAGCGTGTAGTGGAAGATCTTTAAATTTTGAGGTTGTAGTTAATGGTCTGGTATGCAATACAAGTTATGTTTCATTCTTTGGTTTTTTGAAATCTCTCCGTTATATTTTGCGGAATTAATTTGGTTTAACATTAAAAGAGGAGTAAATTTTAAAATTTTAAAGAAGTTATCAGCCATAGTTTTTTGTGTATGACCAGAACCCTAGGCGAAGCAAGGTTTCTTGCTTACTTTTTGAGTTCTCAGAAATCCCTGGGAATTAAAAGCAGAAACTGTCATCAAATGATAAGTTCAGCTCAGCCTGTTCACAACTCATCTCAACTTTTAGGACTAATTTAATCTTTCATTAATAATTTGTCTCCTTTTTGTCTTCATCTTCGATAACAAAAGGTTCAAATTATATCATTCCTAATCCTTCTTGCATCACATCTTAAATATCAACGACCAATTTCTCCTAGAGAGAGAGAAAACAATGTGAGATGAACTTACTCAAAAGCCTAGCTGACATCTTCAGATAAAGTTCAAAGGATATTGTAGTCATACCATTCACATATTAATAAGAGTCAGAGGCAGCAGTATATGTGTTATATATACAAATTTAATGTTATGGAATTTGGACAAATTGATGCATGTCAACCAATAAATTAGATACATGCAAATAGCAGAGATTGCATATGTACATTGCAAAACCTTCAAACTAAGAGTATCAACTAATACACATGACTAATATTTATATGTTTATTTGAGTATTTTTAGCTGCAAAAAGTTGGTATCCTTAGCAGTCATTCATGAGATCATAAAGCAATGAAAGACACCAATTACAAGGTTCTAGATCTAGAAGTCTTGATTGTGTACTTTATTATTATACAACATCAACTATTATTGCGTTGAATGCAGTCAAGTGTTGGTCCCTGCTGCATGGCATGTATTCCGCCAGCCAAGGACAGGCATAGAACAGGGGGTACGTACCCCTTGTATTGCTCTTACTAGAGTGCATACCAATTCTTATTAGTCCATGCTGGTGCATGCCAATTGGCACACAGTAGCATGGATAGACAAAGACCAGCATAAACTCATTGTTCATGTTATAAGGACGGCACATGGCCAGCAGGCACCACAAAGGCACAAACAGTATGTTACCAGACCATGCCGACCTTTGACAGACACAAGTGCTGCAAATAGGAGTTTTCCTCAGAATGCGATCTTCTCCATTTTCTTACTTTCCTGAATTTAATTAATTAATTAATTAATAGTTTGATTGATCAATAATGCATCTCAAGTACATCAAAGGCATCACATGTTGACAGCTACAATTCATTTTGAGACTCAACAAATTACAACTAAGCAAGTACAATAATTGATAGATATACCTAAATTCAGCTTCAATAACACTGTGACAGAAGCTTACCTTGTCACTTTCATCCCTCATCACATTACTAGATAGTGCCATCAACCTTTTCCTTCTATGTTCCGGCATCTCAAACAAGCTAATCTGTGAAAAAAAAGGGCATGACACGTATAACAGTGAATAAGGGAATAAAAGTTGATTAAGCACTATGGTAAAATGGAAATATTGTGTATTGACTATCAGGCTTAATCTGCTTGCCGCTTTAGCACATACTAGAATTATAAAGAGACATCAAAATTACATAAGCATATTTTATTATACTGCATACAACAGGACGCAAAAGAAAATTGAAACTTTACAGGCATAATAGCAAGATGATCAAGGAATCTTGGTAGCAAGCAAGTAAATTATGCAGTCAAAAATTTGGAGACGGCCACTAGACAAACCCATCAAATTTCATCTTGGTCTATGACATGGACATGATCATCCAAGCCCCTTTGCATCAAATATGACAGCTATGAAGCACACCTGTCAGCTCTAAGACAAGAAGGCTTCATGTTTCCCATCAAATTGTGTTCTATTTTATAAACTGAAACTAAAATATAGAAAAATTTCTTTATAATGGGGTGAATATGGAGATTGAAAAACAAAATATCAAAAATATTACGTGTTTGTATGTAGGTAGATTTATATATTATCATAAAGAAAGGAGCTTATTTATTTTTGATTTCAGTATAGGTTTTACGCGTACATAATACATTTTCCATAGTTTACATGAATTGACTCCATCTTTTTGACCTACATCTTTAAAAAGATACAAAAATTGGCCATACAATAACTTAAATGGCAGAAATGATAGTTGCCTTCATCCACTCAAATGCTTGTAACAAGCTGTCGATTGGATGACAGCAACTACAGTTCCAAACTTAGTGATTGGGGCTTGGTGAAAGCAAGAACTAAAGCTATGCCTCGAATAAAGTAAAAGGCATAAACTCGGAGAGAATAGGCACATATTTACATATATACATATGTACACAGTACATATACATGCAAGCAGACATGCACATGCATGTGCACACACAGAAGAAAGGATGGAAAGAGAGGTAAACCAGTCTTTGAGATACTGAGGCCAAAGAACATGCCCTCAACAGGTGACATGATTATTGCATAATGTAGTAGTTTGGCCAAGGACAGCGGAATCGGTACCAGGCACCATACCGGTTGCCCGGCGGGACGAGTCGGTATGGGCCCGCGCCATGCCGTGCCGGGCCCGTATCGACACATCTTCTATGGCAAGGGAAGGGAGAATGAGAAAAAGATAGAGAGAGAGCAAGGGAGGGAGGGAGAGAGCGCGGAGGCTTCCCGGCCTCAGCCGGTTAGCCCCGGCCTCTCTCTTCCCTCCTCTCCTGCTCCCTTCCTCCCCCCCCCCCCCTCTCTCTCTCTCTCCCTCTTCCTCTTCTCCTTCTTCCCCTCCGGCAAGTCTCGGTTTCAATGGCAGAACCATTCTGGTCCGCCACCGGTATGGCCTGGGACGCCCTGAACTGGGCGGTTCGGGACAGTTCCGCAGACCTTGAGTTTGGCCTTTGTAAGAAAGTGCGCATACAGTATATAGCTCACAAAACTGAAGGATAAGCAGTTGGGTCATTGCATGAATGCAATCAAAAATCAAACTTCCCTCCTAAAGTTGTTGTACTGACAAAAAATCATGCATAACTTGCCATGTAGATCCTTCAAACTAGTGAAAGAGTCATCTAATTGATTTTCAAATCAAACGAAGAAACAATATTTCCTTGCCAGCAATTTTCTCCTAAACAAATTTGCAAGCAACTTCAGTGTGGTTATCGGCTTTAGAACACTTGGTTTAAGGCTATAGAATCGCATCTAGGTCATCACATGGTTGAAGATAACTTCATTTACCTTTAGGCCATCCAAAACAATAGAACATAGCAAAAATAGTGGTATTTCTAAGGTTTGGCAAGCTGAGAACAGCACCATGGCCTCCATCTCCAGAACGTACAGTGATGACAACCTGATCAAAATAGTGGTATGGTTCTCTTATCAATGTGGCAGCATTAGTGGACAGAGATTCTTTGACCCTTGCAGATCTGCAGTTAATGACAAAGTACTGAATGCCTTTTGAACTATAACTCCACTGTCTACCCCTGCAAAAGAGACAACTCATGGTAAATTATGAGTAATCTAGAAATTCAAAAATTATTCCAAAATTTCCATCAAAACAAAAGCCTCGAGCACCAAAGAAATGTAAAAAGCAGGATATCAGAATCCAATAGTACAATAAATGAATCAAATCTCTTATGCTATCAGGCTTCCTACAATATCTCTTCAAAGAAGTTGTAATAAGAAATAGTTTTTTTCCTACTAAAATCCTTCATGAAGACAAAATGAGAATTTACAAAGCTGTAACATGCTCGTACCTTTTTCTCCTGAATATGCAAAACTATCATTTTAGTGAAACTATCTCTAAAGTATAATCTGGTCTTCTCAAGCTTATTACAACGCCCATTGCAAAACAATCATCTTAAGTACCCCTTGCTTGCACAAATCAACAGAACAAAACGCTATGAACTAATAAACTCAGAGTGCTTCAGTTAAATATTTAATCACAAATTCAGAGTCTAAAAACAAGTAGACAAGATGAAAATTCTGGGGAGAGACAGAAAGAGAAACAGGGGTTCACCAAATTTCCAAAAAGAATTCAATGTTCGATAAATTGAATATTAAACAAGCATATGTAAAAGAGATTAGACATCATAAACTATGGGTTGTCATCTCAAAGTTAAAAGAAAATCACATAGAAATCAATATAAATCTACATCAACTCCCTTACATACCATCTGATTCCCAGACCCCTGACCCACACAGTGGCAATTCTTTCTTTGCTAAATCCATAAATTCATCATTTGCTTATCAAATCCAATATAAATAATCTGCCTCACTCGACGATGCACCCCATGCAGCTCATCATATGGTGCTTTTAGTTAAATTTAATAATCCGCAAGACACCTCTTCACCTCTTGTCATACCCAACCTGTGATGCTCAAGTTGATCCACTAGGAGGACATGAGATCACTTAGGTTGCGAAACAGAAGGATTAGGCGAACTACAATAAGAATCATTGTTAATTCTTCAAGGTTCACAAAAATCATAAACCATTGACCAGTCAGCGAACGGTTCAAACAATCCAAGATAATTGGTTAGCTATTCGTCCAATAAAAAGAAATTGCAAAAGAATTCAAGAACTTACAATATTCTCAAGAACAGTATGATTAAAAATCACGAGTTCAAGACAGATAAAATCTACTTATTCTATAATTAATTTCTTTAAATTCCTCAGCTTCAGACACCAATCAAGAAGAATAAGAAACAAGTTCTTCACCTCATGAGCAAAGAAAGATTGGAAAAGATAGCAGAGACGATAGAAAAAGAGGGGCAAACGATAGATTATTGACTAGTCAGCGAATGGTTCAAAAGAGGGGGAAACAAGATTTATTTCATACAACAAAAACAATGATGGATACAATAACATAAACCTCACAAACACAGAGAACAAAACTTACCTGAAAAAGTGGGAGAACATTAGCAAGACGTTTAATGGATCTCACATTGAGAGTTTCATTTACCATCTTCACGTAAAACCCCACAATCTCCTGTTCCATCAAATCAAAAACATACATATCAAACTAACCAAGCCATTTGCAATCAGATAGAATCTTAGAACCAAGAAACAAACGACCACCTGCAACAATCCAGACATTGTAGCATAGGAATTGAACACCAAAAAACCAGCCCGGTGGTAATTATCTGGATCTTCCTCCCTTTTTCTGCAGCCAAGAATGTATAAATTGATGATACTCTGATAGTCATTAATCACCGGTAATCAATTTCTTGGATCTTGGTTTGTACAACCAAATTTCATATGACCTGGAATCCTTTAAAAGCGATTTTTCAAAATAGAACAAGAAGGGCATGTAAATCACGAATTGAGAGAAAAGTCTAAATCGAGACAGATGTACCCAAAATCAACAAAGAAACCCAAGAAAATTCAAAAAAGAAATGGAGACCTCGACGAGGCAGTTGCTTAGGTATCTGATGGCGTTTTCCCTAAGATCTCGACGAACACGACGATGACCTGGGGCATCGTCATTGGCCTCTTCATCCACTTCACCTTGTGCTTCTTGCCCAACTTTTTTCCCTCCTTCGCCCCAGAGATATCTGCAAACCCACCAAAAGGAAAGAGAGAGCGTCATCAAAGAATCAAGATGGAAGAGAGAGAAAGGGAGCGGAAACATGGGGAAAGGTGGGACCTTGATCGATCTTGGGCCTTGGAGGAGGCTTAGAGTTCTTTCCTCCCATCACTGCTCCTCTTCTTTCTTCTCTGGGTCGCCGGGTCGCCGGGTCGCGGAGGCTTTCTTCCCCCATCTCCGCCATTGTTTCCGGCCTTCAAGTTTCTTGGGCTCAGAGAGAGACGTTGGGGGGGCGGGCGGGCAGTGGGAACGGAGGAGAGAGAGAGGCGTCGGTGGCAATTTGGGCAGTGGCGAAGGGTTTAAATAGGGAAGACGAGGTCACATATATGACGGTTTTTTTGGATGCATACCAATTTTAAAATTTAAATTTACATTAATACCGCCATTTTAAAATTAAATTTTTTTATAATATATATATACATACATATTCGTATACGTATACCGGTATACGTATACGCTTACACATATGTTTACGCATTCATATACGTTTTCGTTTACGCATATGTTTATGCATATGTATAGGCATACGTTTACATATATTTTTACGTTTACATTTAGATTTATTCACACGTTTACATTTACGTTTATGTTTCCATGTATGCATATGCTTATGTTTACGCATATGCGCACATTTTCGCTTATGTCTTCGCTTACGTATAGGTATACGTCTACGTATACATATACGTACATACATATACGTGTATACGTCTACGTATATACGTATACAAAGACGTACATATATATGTAAACGTAGATATATCCGTATACGTGGACGTACTCGTACAACGAACCGAAAACCTATACGTAAATGTAAACGTAACCGTAAACATACACGTACACGTACAGATATACGGATACGTCTACGTTATACGTCTACGAATACATAAACGTAAACGTAAATGTAAACGTAAACGTAAACGTATATGTATACGAATACGTATACGTATGCGTAAACGTATAACATATACGAAAACGTTTACGTATACGTAAATATATACGTATACGTATACGTTTACGTAAACGTAAACGTAACCGTATAACGCATACGTATCCGTAAACGTATAACGCATACGTATCCGTAAACGTATAACGCATACGTATACGTAACCGTAAACGTATAACGCATACGTATACGAATCCGTAAACGTATACGTATAACGTATCCGAATACGTATAACGTATAACGTATAACGTAAAACGTATACATAAACTTAAACGTAAACGTAAAAACATAAACGTATAACGTAAACGTAAACGTAAATGTATAACGTATAATGTAAACGTAAACGTATACGTATAACGTATACGAATACGTATAATGTATAACGTATACGTATAACGTATAACGTATACGTAAACGTAAACGTAAACGTAAAATGTAAACATATAACGTAAATGTATAACGTATACGTAAACGTATACGTAAACGTAAACGAAAACGTAAAACGTAAACATATAACGTAAACGTAAACGTAAATGTATAACGTATAATGTAAACGTAAACGTATACGTATAACATATAACGTATACGAATACGTATAACGTATAACGTATACGTATAACGTATAACGTATAACGTATACGTATAACGTATAACGTATAACGTATAACGTATAACGTATAACGTATAACGTATAACGTATAACGTATACGTAAACGTAAACGTATAACGTATACGTATAACGTATAACGTATAACGTAAAACGTATACGTAAACATAAACGTAAATGTAAAAACATAAACGTATAACGTAAACGTAAACATAAAGGTATAACGTATAATGTAAACGTAAACGTATACGTATAACGTACAACGTATACGAATACATATAATGTCTAGGTATAACGTATAACGTATAACGTATACGTATAACGTATAACGTATACGTATAACGTATAACGTATAACGTATAACGTATACGTATAACGTATAACGTATAACGTATACGTATAACGTATAACGTATAACGTATACGTAAACGTAAACGTAAACGTAATACGTAAACGTAAACGTAAACGTATAACGTATACGTAAACGTAAATGTATAACGTATAATGTAAACGTAAAAGTATAATGTAAACGTATACGTATACGTTAACGTAAACGTATAACGCATACGTAAACGTAAACGTAAACGTATAACGCATACGTATACGTAAACGTATACGTAAACGTATACGTAAACAGACCTAAACGTATAACGTATAACGTATAACGTATACGTAAACGTAAACGTAAACGTATAACGTATACGTAAACGTAAACGTAAACGTAAAACGTAAACATATAACGTAAACGTATAACGTATACGTAAACGTAAACATAAAACGAAAATGTACATGTATAACGTATACGTATATGCAAACGTAAATGTAAACGTATAACGTATACGTAAACGAAACAAAAACGTATAACGTATAATATATAACGTATACGTATACGTAAACGAAAACGTATAATGCAAACGTATATGTATACGTATACGTGAACGTAAAACGTAAAATGTAAACATAAACGTAAACATAAAACGTATAACGTAAAACGTATAACGTAAACGTAATACGTAAAATATAAAACGTAAACATAAACGTAACCGTATAACGTATACGTAAACGTAAACGTATAACATATACGTAAACGTAAACGTAAACGTATACGTAAACGTCAGCGTATAACGTATACGTAAACGTAAACGAAAACATAAAACGTATACATAAACGTAAACGTATAACGTATGACGCATACGTAAACGTAAAATGAATAACGTATAACGTATAACATATACGTAAACGTATACGTTTACGTTACGTAATACGTTTACGTAATACGCTTACGTATACGTAACTGTGTAACGTTTAACGTATACGTAAACGTAAACGTAAACGTATTACGTATAATGTAAACGTAAACGTAAACGTATAACGTATAACGTATACATAAACGTATACGTATAACGTATAACGTATAACGTATAACGTGTACGTGTAACGTATAACCATAACGTATAACGTATATGTTTACGTAAACGTTTACGTATACCTAAACGTATAACGTAAACGTAAACGTATAACGTATAACGTATACGTAAATGTAAAACGTAAAACGTATAACGTATAACGTATACGTAAACGTATAACGTAAAGGTAAACGTATAACGTATAACATATAACGCATACATAAACGTATAACATATAACGTATAACGTATAACGTATAGGTATACGTATAACGTATACGCAAACGTATAACGTAAACGTATAACGTAAACGTATACGTAAACGTATAACATAAACGTATAACGTAAACGTATACGTAAACGTATAACATAAACGTAAACGTAAAACGTAAACGTATAACGGATACGTAAACGTAAACGTAAACGTATAACGTAAACGTAAACGTGTAACGTATACGTAAACGTATACGTGTAACGTAAACGTATTACGTATACGTAAATGTATAACGTATTACGTAAACGTATACGTATACGTAAACGTAAATGAAAACGTATAATGAATACGTATACGTATACGTAAATGTATAGCGTATAACGTATACGTAAACGCATAACGAAAACATATAAGGTATACGTAAACGTATAACGAAAACGTATAACGTATACGTAAACGTGTAACGAAAACGTATACGTATACAACGGTTTTCGCTGTTGTGCGTTAGCACAGCCGTTTTCTTAACGTATACGTATACGTAAACGTAAACGTAAACGTATACGTATACGTATACGTAAATACGTATACGTATACGTAAATACGTATACGTAAACGTAAACGTAAACGTAAACGTATACGTATACGTAAACGTAAAACGTAAACGTATAACGTATACGTATACGTATACGTAAAACGTAAACGTATAACGTATAACGTATAACGTATAACGTAGAACATATAACGTATAGCATAAACGTAAACGTAAACGTATACGTAAAACGTATAACGTATACGTAAACGTAAAACGTATAATGTAAAACGTATAACGTATAACGTATAACGTATAACGTGTAATGTATACGTAAAACGTATAACGTATAACGTTTAACGTATAACGTATAACGTATCTCGTATAACGTATAACGTATAACGTATCACGTATAACGTATACGTAAATGTAAAATGTATAACGTATAACGTATAACGTATACGTAAACGTATATCGTAAAACGTATAACGTATAATGTATGACGTAAACGTATACGTAAACGTATAACGTAAACGTAAACGTATAACGTAAACGTATAATGAATACGTAAACGTAAACGTATAACGTATAACGTAAACATAAACGTATAACCTATATGTAAACGTAAACGTAAACGAAAACGTATTACGTAAAGGTATACATATTCGTATACGTAAACGAAAATGTATAATGTAAAGGTATACGTATACGTAAACGTAAACGTAAACGTATAACGTAAACGTAAACGTAAACATAAACATAAAACGTATACCGTAAACGTAAACGAAAAACGTAAAACGTAAACGGAAAACGTAAAACGTAAAGGTAAACGTAAAAGGAAACGTAAACGTATAACGTAAACGTAAATGGATAACGTATACGTAAACATAAACGTATACGCATAAGTAAACGTAAACGTATAACGTATACGTAAACGTAAGCGTAAACGAAAACGTATAACGTATACGGAAACGTATTAGGTATACGTAAACGTATAACGTATACGTAAACGTATAACGTATAACGTATAACGTATACGTAAACGTAAACGTAAACGTAAACGTAAACATATAACGTACACGGAAACGTATAACGTATACGTATATGGAAACGTCAATGTAAATGTATGCGTATACGTATACGTAAACGTAAACGGAAACGGAAATGTCACCGTATGCGTATACGTAAACGTTACTGTATGCGTAAACGTAAACGTATGCGTAAACGTATACGTAAACATAAACGTAAACGGAAACGTATGCATATGCATAAATGTGTATTGGAACGTATACGGAAACGTATACGTATGCGGAAACGTATACGTATGCGGAAACGTAAACTTATGCATATACCTATGCGCAAACGTATACGGAAACGTAAACGTGTACGTAAACGGAAACGTATACGGCTGCGTTTACGTATATGGATACGTTTGCGTTTACAGATACGTTTACGTTTGCGTATACGTTTGCACATACGGATACGTATATGTATACGTTTGCGTATACGTTTACATATACATTATATGTATACATATAACGAACCGTAAACCTATACGTAAACGTAAACGTAAACGTAGACGTAAACTTAAATTTAAACGTATAGGTATACGTATATGTAAACGTTAACGTATACGGAAATGTACACGGATATGTAAACGTAAATGTATACGTAAATGTAAGCGGATACGTAAACGTAAACGTAAGCGTATACGTTATACGAAAGAGTATACGTATACGTAAATGTATTTTATAATCGTAAAGGTAATCGTAAACATAATTGTAAACGTAAACGTATACGTAAAGATATACGTAAATGTATACGTATGCGTAAACGTAAACGTATACGAATACGTGTGTGTATATATATATTAAGAAAATTTTAAATTTTGAAATGGGGGTATTAATGTAAATTTAAATTTTAAAAAGGGTATTCATCCAAAAAAAACCGGGGTGGTTCTATATACACCCCCCCTATTGCTCAGGACACCCCCCAAAAATTAAAAAAAAAATTAAATACTCTCTACACCCCCCCATTTGCTAAGGACACCCCTAAAAAATTTAAAATTTCTAAATTACCCCCCACCCTCCCCACCCCCTCACCTAAATTGCTCTCTACACCCCCCAAACCCCCCCCCCCCCACCCCGCTCTTCCCCTCCAAAACACCTCGCCAACGCCCAAAACCCCCCCGTTCCCCCTTCTCCCTCTCGTCCCCGGCATTCTCCCGATCTCCGACCACCTCGCCGGCTTCTCCCGGAACCACCTCGCCGGCTTCTCCCGAAATTTTTTTTTTTCACGGTTCGTGCTCCGTTCGGCACTAGATCGCCGAACAAAAGGCTTCTGTTCGGCTGAACAGTGCCGGACAGAAGCCTTCTGTTCGGCACGGTGCAGCCGAACAGATCTGTTCGGTTGAGGGTGGCCGAACAGAAGGCTTCTGTTCGGCACTGTTCAGCCGAACAGAAGCCTTTTGTTCGGCGATCCAGTGCCGAACGGAGCACGAACCGTGAAAAAAAAAAATTTCGAAACAAGGTGGAACACGTACCTTTGCGGCCGATTCTTCGTCCCAAATCACTAGTTGCTTGTCCATGCTTCGAATGGGGCTTAAATCTCCTTCAAAGATCGCCTAAACGATGTAAATGGATCGAGGGGTTTAAGGGGGGTTTGAGGGGTGTTTTTTTTTTTTCTTTTCAAAACGAAACGGAGGAGGAGGAAGGGGGTGTATGAGAAAATTTCAAGGGCAATATGGTAATTACACTAAAGGTTAGTTTGGGTATTTTTTTTTTGGTTTTTGGGGGTGTCCTTAGCAATAGGGGGGGTAGTTCTAAATACACCCCCCTATTGCTCAGGACACCCCCCAAAAATTAAAAAAAAAATACCCAAACTAACCTTTAGTGTAATTACCATATTGCCCTTGAAATTTTCTCAGTACACCCCCCTTCCTCCTCCTCCGTTTCGTGCTCCGTTCGGCACTGGATCGCCGAACAAAATGCTTCTGTTCGGCTGAACGGTGCCGAACAGAAGGCTTCTGTTCGGCGATCCAGTGCCGAACAGAAGGCTTCTGTTCGGCAACCCTCAACCGAACAGAATCCTTCTGTTCGGCGGAGGGGAGGGGAGGAGGGGTAGGAGGGTGGGGAGGAGGCGGCGGAGGGGGGAGGGGTAGGAGGGGTAGTTGGAGGAGGGGGAGGTGGAGGAGGAGGAGGAGGGGGAGGTGGAGGAGAAGGGGGAGGAGGGGTAGGAGGAGGAGGAGGAATGGGAGCAGGGAGGAATAGAGGGTGGAGGAGGAGGCAAAGAAGGGGGAGAAGGCGGAGGGGGATGCAGAGTAAGAGGGGATGGGGATGGGGGGCGGAGGTAGAGGGGTGGAGGAGTAGGAGGAGGGAGGAGGGAGGAGGAGGAGGAGGGTGAATAGGCGGAGGAGGAGGGGAGAGGGATGAGGGGGAGGCAGAGGTGGGCGGGAAGAGGGGGAGGGGGAGGAGGAGGATGAGGAGGGAGGAGGAGGAGGCAGAGGCGGGGCGGAGGAGGAGGGGAGAGGGATGAGGGGGAGGCAGAGGTGGGCGGGAAGAGGGGGAGGGGGAGGAGGAGGATGAGGAGGGGGGAGGAGGAGGAGGCAGAGGCGGGGGGTGGGGAGGTGGGGGGTGGGGAGGGTGGGGGTAATTTAGGAATTTTTAATTTGTTAGGGGTGTCCTTAGCAAATGGGGGGGTGTAGAGAGTATTTAATTTTTTTTTAATTTTTGGGGGGTGTCCTGAGCAATAGGGGGGGTGTATAGAACTACCCCAATAGGGGGGGTGTATATAGAGCCACCCAAAAAACCGTTGTATATGGGACCTCGTCTTCCCTATTTAAACCCTTCGCCACTGCCCAAATTGCCACCGACGCCACTCTCTCTCCTCCGTTCCCACTGCCCGCCCGCCCCCCCCAACGTCTCTCTCTGAGCCCAAGAAACTTGAAGGCCGGAAACAATGGCGGAGATGGGGGAAGAAAGCCTCCGCGACCCGGCGACCCGGAGAAGAAAGAAGAGGAGCAGTGATGGGAGGAAAGAACTCTAAGCCTCCTCCAAGGCTCCAAGATCGATCAAGGTCCCACCTTTCCCCATGTTTCCGCTTCCTTTCTTTCTTTCTTCCATCTTGATTCTTTGATGACGCTCTCTCTTTCCTTTTGGTGGGTTTGCAGATCTCTCCGGGGCGAAGGAGGGGAAAAAGTTGGGCAAGAAGCACAAGGTGAAGTGGGTGAAGAGGCCAACGACGATGCCCCAGGTCATCGTCGAGTTCGTCGACTAAGATCTTAGGGAGAACGCCATCAGATACCTAAGCAACTGCCTCGTCGAGGTCTCCATTTCTTTTTGGAATTTTCTTGGGTTTCTTTGTTGATTTTGGGTACATCTGTTTTGAATTAGACTTTTCTCTCAATTCGTGATTTACATGCCCTTCTTGTTCTATTTTGAAAAATCGCTTTTAAAGGATTCCAGGTCATATGAAATTTGGTTGAACAAACCAAGATCCAAGAAATTGATTAGCGGTGATTAATGATTATCAGAGTATCATCAATTTATACATTCTTGGCTGCAGAAAAAGGGAGGAAGATCCAGATAATTACCACCGGGCTGGTTTTTTGGTGTTCAATTCCTATGCTACAATGTCTGGATTGTTGCAGGTGGTCGTTTGTTTCTTGGTTTTAAGATTCTATCTGATGCTTTGCAAATGGCTTGTTTAGTTTGATATGAACGTTTTTGATTTGTTGGAACAGGAGATTGTGGGGTTTTACATGAAGATGGTAAACGAAACTCTCAATGTGAGATCTATTAAATGTCTTGCTAATGTTCTCGCACTTTTTCAGGTCAGTTTTGTTCTCTGTGTTGGTGAGGTTTATGTTATTGCCTCCTCCAAGGCTCCAAGATCGATCAAGGTCACACCTTTCCCCATGTTTCCGCTCCCTTTCTTTCTTTCTTCCATCTTGATTCTTTGATTATGCTCTCTCTTTCCTTTTGGTGGGTTTGCAGATCTCTCCGGGGCGAAGGAGGGAAAAAGTTGGGCAAGAAGCACAAGGTGAAGTGGGTGAAGAGGCCAATGACGATGCCCCAGGTCATCATCGAGTTCGTCGACTAAGATCTTAGGGAGAACGCCATCAGATACCTAAGCAACTGCCTCGTCGAGGTCTCCATTTCTTTTTTGAATTTTCTTGGGTTTCTTTGCTGATTTTGGGTACATCTGTTTTGAATTAGACTTTTCTCTCAATTCGTGATTTACATGCCCTTCTTGTACTATTTTGAAAAATCGCTTTTAAAGGATTCCAGGTCATATGAAATTTGGTTGAACAAACCAAGATCCAAGAAATTGATTAGCGGTGATTAATGATTATCAGAGTATCATCAATTTATACATTCTTGGCTGCAGAAAAAGGGAGGAAGATCCAGATAATTACCACCGGGCTGGTTTTTTGGTGTTCAATTCCTATGCTACAATGTCTGGATTGTTGCAGGTGGTCGTTTGTTTCTTGGTTTTAATATTCTATCTGATGCTTTGCAAATGGCTTGTTTAGTTTGATATGATTGTTTTTGATTTGTTGGAACAGGAGATTGTGGGGTTTTACATGAAGATGGTAAACGAAACTCTCAATGTGAGATCGATTAAATGTCTTGCTAATGTTCTCGCACTTTTTCAGGTCAGTTTTGCTCTCTGTGTTGGTGAGGTTTATGTTATTGCCTCTCCAAGGCTCCAAGATCGATCAAGGTCCCACCTTTCCCCATGTTTCCGCTCCCTTTCTTTCTTTCTTCCATCTTGATTCTTTGATGACGCTCTCTCTTTCCTTTTGGTGGGTTTGCAGATCTCTCCGGGGCGAAGGAGGGGAAAAAGTTGGGCAAGAAGCACAAGGTGAAGTGGGTGAAGAGGCCAATGATGTTGCCCCAGGTCATCGTCGAGTTCGTCGACTAAGATCTTAGGGAGAACGCCATCAAATACCTAAGCAACTGCCTCGTCGAGGTCTCCATTTCTTTTTTGAATTTTCTTGGGTTTCTTTGTTGATTTTGGGTACATCTGTTTTGAATTAGACTTTTCTCTCAATTCGTGATTTACATGCTCTTCTTGTTCTATTTATAAAAATCGCTTTTAAAGGATTCCAGGTCATATGAAATTTGGTTGAACAAACCAAGATCCAAGAAATTGATTAGCGGTGATTAATGATTATCAGAGTATCATCAATTTTTACATTCTTGGCTGCAGAAAAAGGGAGGAAGATCCAGATAATTACCACCGGGCTGGTTTTTTGGTGTTCAATTCCTATGCTACAATGTCTGGATTGTTGCAGGTGTCGTTTGTTTCTTGGTTTTAAGATTCTATCTGATGCTTTGCAAATGGCTTGTTTAGTTTGATATGAACGTTTTGGATTTGTTGGAACAGGAGATTGTGGGGTTTTACATGAAGATGGTAAACAAAACTCTCAATGTGAGATCGATTAATTGTCTTGCTAATGTTCTCGCACTTCTTCAGGTCAGTTTTGTTCTCTGTGTTGGTGAGGTTTATGTTATTGTCTCCATCATGGTTTTTACTATCCTAACTCATGCACTTTTTTTTAAAAAAAAAAATTAATTGTGCTTTCACTCAAATCTGATATTAAGGTATTGTTGATGTATTAGTGGGCATTGGGCTTCATCTCCAGGCCTGCAATCTATTCTGTTTGAGGCAGACAGCTGGAGTTCTAGCAGGGTATGTGCTGCATTCTTGCATGCTTTCTTGTATTAACTTGTGGTAGTTTATTTCTAAAAGGAAGTTTTCTCTCTAGAGTTATATAGCTTGTACTTTGCTTCGCATTTAAATAACTAATCTGCACTATCTTTTCTTGTGATATGATTTAAATTTTGCTTCCTAATTTATTATGTAAACATTTTGACAGTATCATTTCTTTCCTAAAGGACTTAAGAGGTTCCAGCCAAGCTTTTAGCCATCGTGCAAGTTTTAGCTCAAGTATAAGTGATGCTGACTATCAAGTTCGATTTGTTGAACCTGCATACTCATTTGTTGGAATGCACTGCATCTTTGACAACTGCAAAGCTTCAGGTGATTTTCAATGCATAAAACAGTGTTTTGTTACTATTTTCTTTTCTACTGTTCAAAGGAACGATATCTAATATAATTTTCCAATAGAAACTCATTGAAATGTTGTTTTGTCAGTAACAATTTTAAAATTTGGGCATATGAGTTCGGATTTCCTTGCATATGGTGTATCAGATGGAAACCTGACAATTTGTCATGTCTCTGAACCACCTTCCATCCTTCAGCAAATAAGAGGACATTCAAAAGCCATCACAGGTTAGACCACGTGTCAATTATCTAGAGCTCTATATTTATTATTGCTCAAATTTTTTATTCCTGAAGAAGAGCTATCATATAATTTTCATATCTCGGCTTATTGCATATTGCATTGTCACATGTGTTTCAATATATAATAGATAGGAAATTATGGCTGAAACGGTGCTAGAACTAATGTTAAAAAATGGGCATGTCACACATCGAATAGAAGATAGAGGAAGAAGCAGAAAAGTTCTTGAAAGTGAAAAGAAGGGATGCATCAATATTACGTTCTTAGTACTTCGTATTTTCAATGCATTACAATATAGCTAGTATGTGCATTGGTTAATGAGGAAACTTAGAAATTTGTTTTCTTAGAACTGGTGTCTAATAAATCTAGAACCTAGTAGAACTTGATTTTCTTGAACCTATCATATGAAGTGAACCTACCCCACTTAATGCTTCTGTGCATCATCAAATAATTTTGTTCTTGATTCCTCTATGCATCCCTTCATGTAAAAGCATCTCTTTATTGTGCATAACTATTACTTTAGGGTGAGTATGGAAATGTTCAACTAAATTTGTGACATTGGTCACATGAAATTTTATGGTGATTTCACATCTTTTTGCACCAATACTTCTTTCCTCTATTCCCAAATTGCTAACTAGATTACAGATTTTGATTTTTCATCTAATAGTCAGTACATTGCTTCGTCCTCAATGGATAAGACTGTGCGAGTCTGGGAAATATCTAAAGGTCATTGCATTTGAGTAATATATGGAGTTTCTTCCCAATTATCCATTCGCTTTCACCTGGTGCATAAAGATTCATGTCACTCTTTCTTATTTTTCCTATATAAAGTATCAAGATATTTATGAAAACTGGTTTGTTGTTTCACCCATGGTGTGCTCACATGCTTACATGCTCTGTGTGCATGTGTTACAAGGATTCTGCAATTTATATGTAATCAACATTGCAAATTACTTGATTGATCATGCACTCTTATGACTGTTACTTGATTGATTGTTTTCTCTATCCAGTAACTTGTGAAACACCACATTTTGAATCTACTTTAGTCTAGAACCACAAAACACTTACTAGAAATTAATGCCACCTAATTTGCCAGCTCAATTTAGTGATTTTAGTTTCAGAAGAACATTTGCTTCATATTACTACTTAGTCTAATGTTGGTTGTTAGATATTGAAACTAGAAGTTGCGATTCATAGCATAACTATATTATTTATATTTTTCAAGGTCATCTCCATCTTATAAATTATAAATACTTTTTTAGTTATATTAAATGCATTGCCTTTTAGTAATTCAGTAGGCTGTTATGTGTTCCTTTGAGATCTTTTTTGTCAAATTATTAGGCTCTTCTCTATTAAATTAATATTCTACACTAAGGGGAATAATAAGAATCTTACAGGTGTCAATACCTGTATTGTCCCTGATACAGATCAAACTGGCACTTCAACCAGCTTAAAGAATCTAATGCATTGAATAAGCTTTGTACATTTGATCTTGACCTGTGCAACTATCAGAAGAGTACCGGATTGTCCTATCAGATCAAGAGTTCTGACTGTTATGTTCATCCATTCTAGTTTTGTTTTGTCGAAGCTGCAATGGCATCACTGTCAGCCCCAAGATAATGTTAAATTTCTCAAGAATAAGCTGAGATAGAGTACTATAAGTCAGAGAATTTAGGAATGCCCCCCAAGGCTTACATTCTTTACTATCAAGTTGAAAATCATGCATGTATGAGAGTTTTTCTTTTAAAGTATATGTTGCTTTATCTTTACATGCGCTAATTGGCTGCATCATGCTTCAGTCTAACATTAGGTATGTGCTGGCTTTGGCATATTACTAAGATACTTGATTTTAGGGATTAACTTGGGTGTGGCTAGTATGGATCAAGGCATCTCGTGGTGGTGGCATTGCAGGCCTGATAGCTAAGACTGGCATGGTATCTGCGGTGCCTTGCTAGCAAGGTTCATAATCTCGATGCTAGATCCCATATAGGCAACATGTTGATACAGTGTCATTACATCTGTTATGGGGTTGGATTGGTGTACCAAGACTCAGTACACCACTCAATCTGAGTGTTGGTTCAGTACTGGTATGGTACGGCATGTTTAGTATAGGATGGCATGCATCGGTATGGCACGTCTAGTACAGGATGGTATGCATCGATATGGCAAACCTTGCTTGCTAATGATTCATATAGTCTAGCATTACTATTGGCCAAGCATTGGCACGCTATTGTTACCATGCCTGGTGGAGTACATGGCATGTTCTATCATGCATACTGACTAGCACTTTGATTAATAATTCTTAATACCAAGAATTTGAAAAATCATGAAAAATTTGAAAAACACTGCACAAATTCACATCATTAATCTCACCTGAAATCTCCACGCAGGTTTTAATACTGAATTGCATAACTTTTGTAATCATTGCTCTTTGCTGGAGCTCCTAGCTTAACTTCACCCAAAATCTTCACACAGGTTTGCCTTGGAAAATTGCAATGGTATTGAAGGCGTTGTACTAAGTAACCTCTTGATACTTCTTTAGAATTGCATACTTGCATTCCTACATAAAGGTGATTATACCTTTAGCATCTGATGCTGAAGGATTTAATTGTATGACTACATGATAATCTCTTATTATGTAATGCAAGTTTAGACTTTTCCATGGTGAAGTTTTGGGATACCATCTTCCATTTATGATTAGGCATGACAAAAGAATGCTTTTTTTGAAAATAGTTGCTGCCATTTACTAGGAAGTTCAACAGTCTGCCTATCAATTAGCTAGAGGCCAACCAACAGAAGGTTATCCTTCCTTAGTTGTTGTGTGAATAATTGGAGCTTGTCAGTGTCATTATTAAGAGTAGTCTATCATGCCCAAGGTGCATGAGCCAGAACCTCCTCTTTTAGAGGCTTCTTCATGTATTTGCCCATTGGAAAAGCCTTCAGCTTCTTGCATAATGTTCTAATCTTCTCAACCTCAATGTTTTCTCATTCTCAGTTTGGCAAACAATGCGCCAAACTACAATATAAATTTTGGCAGGGGCAATGCTGCTTCTTCTAGGACTGGATTTTGGAGTTTCTTGTTCCTTCAAGTGCCAGTCTCTGCAAACAGGGAAGCAGTACCATAGATTTGACAGCTGAGAATAACATAAGCAAGCCTGTATATCTAGCAAATGAAGTTTATCCTTCCATCAAGAAATCTGCAGTGACTAATTTGCACAGGTGGATAGAAGCGTCTGATAGTATCAACCAAAATAGAGAATTTTAGAAGTATTTTTAACTTATTAAACTGATCCTTTCTTTGATCTTCTAAAGTCAGATGAAATTTCTCTTTGGATGTTTCAAATCTGCAACTATGCAATGGAGAAAGGTTGTGTCAAGCAAAAGTAACGATCTTTTGCTCTCTCTCTTTTTCTTGCCTTAAGTCCAAACCATGGTAGTTGAAAAGACTGCAGAAACACTTTGGACTAAAGATGCCACATATTTATGGGCTTTTGCTACTGAGACCATTTAATGACCATGAAACATGTAGTTATTTTCATTTATGGATTTCTTGGTTGCAATGGGTTTGTGGATGATCTTGGTATGGCTCTTTAACTCCAAATTTTGTTGACTCGTAATCCTTCTATCTCTTCTTTGCTCATGGTTAACATAATTCATGCCACTTCAAAAAAATATTTCACATTTTTTAAAAATGTTTACTGTCTGGAAAAATATGAGATACTGGGTTATTATTTTGTCCAGAAACAGGAAATATATTAACACTGATTCTAAGCAGTCCCTGTAGATACGGCTTTATCTATGATCTGCTTGATGCTGTTTGCAGGTGAATAACAACTTGTCTTCAGTTGGCAACGCAAATTCTACTGGTAGTACCTCGTGCCTCCTAACTATACCGGTTAGAGAGCAAGTAGAGCAACAACAGATCTCTCTCGGATTGTGAGGCTTGTTCTATTGTAAACGCCTTGCTGTAATCGGAGTTGATTGAGTGGTGTAACTTTTACAACTATTATAAGGAGGGTCGGTTCATCCCTTGGGTGACAGCCAAAGGAGGTTGGGTGTGATTTTGGAGAAAAGAAAAAAGAATGGAGTCCGGAAAAAATTCTAACACCCATCAAGCTAGGCTAGAGGCTTTAGAAGGAAGTTCACAACACATAAGCTGAGCTCTTGAAAATATATCCACTACCCTAGCCGGTGTGAGTGCCCACTTAGAAAGGTTGGATAGGAGGGTAAGTGAAAATGAAAGAGAGGGAGATTACAAGATCCAATGAGGGAGACCCTTGGTCGCACGCATCATGGCGGGACCAAGGACGGGAAGAAAGGGGTAGTGAAGTAGGAGGCTTACGGGTAAACCATCTAGAGGAGATAGACTACCAAAGGCCCCGGAGAAGAGGGGGAAGAATCGAAGCTAGAGGTATCGAATTGAAAGATGGCTAGAGGATGAGGAGCTTAACCATGGTGATAGGGGAAGCGAGCCCGAAGAGGAGTCATACCATGTCCGAAGGCCTATTGGCCGGAGAAATGTCCTAGATGGAAGGAGGAGGTTTAGGGAAGAAGGCTTTGTGGAAGAAGCTAGGGGGTTTGTGCCACAAGAGAGGGGGATGAGAAAACCAAAGATAAACTTTTCCAAGTTTAGTGGCGGAGATCCCTATGAATGGATGGACAAGGCGGAGCAATACTTCGATGTGTATGAGGTACCGAGAGGAGATAAGGTCACGCTTGCTAGCTTCCATCTTGAAGGAAGAGCTAGTAGGTGGTGGAGGTGGATCCGGGACCTCTACGAGAAGGATGATAAGAGACTTGGGTGGACGGCCTTCGTGAAAGAGTTCATGTCACAATGGGGTCCCTCTCCCGTTGTGAACCATCATGGCCAACTAGCCAAGTTGAAGCAAGAAGGGAAAGTGCAAGTCTACATCGACGAGTTTCGGCTACTCCAAACTATGGTGAGCGGGTGGTCCGAAGAAGCCCTCCTAGGCACTTTCCTTGATGGTTTGAAGCCGTGGCTATCCAAAGAATTGAAACTCAAACAACCCACGCGGCTTCAAGATGCAATGAGGATGGCGGAAATCTTGGACCAAAGCTATGGTCCCGAAAGAAGAATGATGAAGGAAGGTTCCTATTCCAAGGCCACCATGCCCTTGCCACCAAAAGCGCCTTCGAAGGGGAAAGAAGAAGCCGGAAGAAGCCACAAAGATCGGCCCCAATAAGTCAAGAAGTTATCGAGAGAAGACCTCCAAGATTATGTCAAGAAGGGCCTTTGCTTCAAATGTGGAGACAAATGTAGCTGGGGCCATCAATGCAAGTCCGGCTAAGCCTTCCTCCTTGATGTTGACTCCGATGGGGAGGAGGCCACTTCGGAAGCTTCGGAGGATGATGATGAGCATGAAGATGAAGGGCACTATAGCCCGGAAGAGGAGGAGGCCGAGCTTTCTTTGCATGCTTTGTCGGAGGTGCAAAGACCGTCCACCATGCGTTTGATGGCATGGGTGGGCAAGCATGAGGTTTCTCTTTTTTGTGGATAGCGGCTCTTCTCACAATTTCATCAACTCCGACATTGTGAGAAAAGTCGGCTTGAAGGGAGCGGCAGTGGAACCCTTTGAAGTCAAGGTAGCAAGTAGAGAAAAGCTTCGATGTGAGGAGGTAGTAAGGGATGTTCACATGAATGTCTAAGGAGTGAGGATCAAAGCCGAACTAAGCAAATAAATCTAATAATTACAATTAATAAAAATTCTTAAAAGAAATAATATTTTTTTTATTCGGTATCAAAATAAATCTTTTTTATCACGAAAGAAATCTATTCTAGCACAAAATAAATCTACTCATTTAATAAATTCAAATCATAAAATTGCAAATCCTACATATCCACTAATATTAAATTTAAAACAAAAGTAAGAGGAAATAGCCTGATTGAAGGTAGGTCGAAGCGCGTAGATGCTGTCTCAAATAAGTGTTTGCCCCTACGTACGGGTCTCCCGACAATTCTCTTCAGAGATACGACGACCCTAAAATTCTTCTTCGGAACGTCTCGGAAGAAGTCAAATTGAACTCGATCGAATTTGTAGATCCAGCGAAGAACGAAATAAAAAGAATAAAATAAACTGAATAGAATTGCAAAAATAAAAATCAGTAGTGATTAAAAGAAAAAACTTTTCTTCAGAATTTTTTTGGTTTTTTTTCTAATTATTCGTACACCGAATAGGATGACATTGAAGGGTATATATAAGGGTGACTACAGAGGTATTAGTTTTTTTTGCGGGCGCTGGCTCACATAATTTTCAGTGGCAAATGCGGCCGCATGCACATTTAATTTTTCCAACAACTTCAACATAGGTTCTTTATTTTAAGAGTGACTTTTTTTTTGTTTTTATCTCTAATTTTATTTTCAACAAACTACAAGGCTTTCTCGTCTTTTTCCACTTACTTTACTCTCTTATGTGTTCCATGGTTGGCATTGTAATTGAAACTATAAAAGTGAGATGATGTTTTTGTTCCTCTATATTTAAATGATACATGCAGTACTTGCTGGTCGGTGCACTTATTTATCTATTTAAAATTTATTTTATTATTATATGTTATAAACTTTAGGAGTGCATTTCTATCGCGAGGCTTCGCTCCATTATGGGACCCAGTTTAAGAAGCGCTTCACATTTTCCCCTCTTTTTCTCATTCGATGGAGTAAAGTCCTCCCCCACATGGCTCTAATTACTTCGCTCTCTCCCTTATATATTTCCTACTACTCGCACTCTAATTGGAATTATGGAAAGCAAGATAATGTATTACATTTTTATTTGCATTAAAATAATATATGCTGCTGAACTTTTGTTGATACATTTGTCTTGTTTCTCTCTCTAAGTCGACATTACTGCTGGATAATAGAAACACTGGGGTCCCTTTTCAACCCCTAGTTCAGCTCACTATGGACCTACTGCTTTAAAACAGGCTCCTCCTTTTGCTTTTTTACCTAATTTTGTTTCTCCATCAAGGTTCCCCACCTGTCTCTACTTGCTTTACTCTCAGTTTTTACATGTTTCACATTGCTGTCATTCTAGCTAAAATTATGAAATGAAATAATGTATTAAAAAAATTTATTTATCTTATAGTCACATATATAAGTGCTACATTAGTAATGAAGGACCGTGCATAAATGGATGATAATTTGACCACTGTGCTTTCTGAATCTTTTGCTAGTCAATGAGAGCCTATTTTTGTCTTGTTGACCCACGAAAATGGGTCTGCCCTACTTTTACCGCCGATAGGGTTACCACTATTTCTGGTCCAAAGCGGGGATTTTCGCATCTTTGCTTACTATTCTGGCTTTGTTCGCTTAGTCACTGCATCAAAATCTTCGACAGATTCAATATAAAGTAATGCATGTTATATTAGCAATGAAGGACAATGTACATGGGGTGTGAAACTTCGCTATAGACATTGTATATTGGCCAAATAAGATTAGTCATGAAGATGACTAGAGTCAAGTGTTTAATATGTCATCTTACCATATTATAGTCTAGGCCTTGCTATGGATGGAATTTATATTATAGGGGAAGAGATGGCCAAATTTTTTTTTTAAAAAATTGTATAGATACGGAGCTGTGCATGCTAAGTTAACCACCTTTAGTCATCGAGAAAATCTAGAATTTATCCCCTGGTGATCTTAGAGTGATAAATAAGACTCTCATTTTGGATACCAATAAAAAAACCACAAGTCAAGACTATTAGGCCGTCCAAGATCTGAAGTTATTTTTACGCTTGGTATTTGATCGAGACAGTTCAATGGCCACTTATTGTTTACCATATATAATATTGTACCAATTATAGTGCATGCCAATATAATTTATCTAGTTTACAAAAATATTTCTTATTTTATTTGATATCTATATGGTTGTGTCACATTAGTACCTATAAAAAAAAAAAAAACTTCGTGTCAATTTTAAGTAATCTTAGGGCATATTTGGTTAGGGAGATTTGGGCTTTAAAATGAAAATAAAAATGAGTAACTTCCATTCTGACCATTTAGTTGGAGGGAGTTCTATTTTCATTCTAATTCTCATTCAAGAGGAGATGGGAATACCCCAAAACCCCAAAACCCAATTTTGGCTCTCCTCTGATATTCAAATCACATTCTGATTTTGATTCTAATTTTAATTTTGATTTCAGTCACGAATCAAATATATCAGGGAGGATGACCGTTCTAATTCCGATTTAGATCATAAACTAAATGCATTTGTGATGTAGTGATTATTTACAAGTCAACTAGAGTCCTCTATTTTCCCACAACCAAGTTGGTCTCTGAACCCAACCGCTGAAAAAGCTGTATCATAATAGGTCGAGAGCCTAGGCCGGGTTGGGGTTGTCATCCGGGTTAGGTCGCTGAAAGCTTCAAACTCGAGGCCGACACGGTTTTAGGGTATTGCTCCGGTTTGTTCGGGACGTGTTGAAGCATCGGCGGAAGGGCGAGATGGTGGTTGCGAGGAAGGCCATGCGGGAATGCCCGAAGAAGGTGGCGAGCCTGATCGACCTCGCCAACCTCCCCTCAACGCTCAGGGAATTCGCTGGCCAGTCCCAGATGTCCCACCTCTCCTTCTTCATCCGCGTCTGGTCCCACATCAAGTCCAACAATCTCCAGGTCCCATCATCCCTTCCCTCCCCTTTCTGCCTTCCAGATTGATTCATAGTAGCATACTTTGATGATTAGATGACCGTGCTTGCGAACTCATATGCAATAGCTTTTCCAACCTTCGCTTGAAACGCATTGTTGGAGGATGATTTAATGAAGTACAGATTTATCTCTGGAAATCAGGGGCCCTGTTGGTTAGACAAAAAAAAGAGGGCTAAATCAAGTTTGTTTGTTCACGTTTAGTGAAAAACTATGGATCTACCGGATAAATGGATACTTATTGGTGTATGTTGTCATGTGCCTCGGAAGGTTGTCTTTTAGAAGTACTTACTTTTACTAGGAGACAATGAGAATTGTCAATGCTCTTAATCATTTGATTTCCATTCTTCGTAATTACATAGTTTGAGCGCCATGTTATCTAGGATTGGGTGGTCTGAGATGCTCGGTGCTCCTCTTAATTATGAGCGGAATCCTTATTGGTGTAGTTGCTCAAAGGGGTTTCATGGGCGATTCTATGTTTTAATATTTTTACTCCATGCTTTATCGAGCAATTGGTGGCGCAAAATTTCTGGACGTCACTTCATAGGAAGTGGACTTGTTATTGGTGTAATTGCTGAAAAGGATTTAGTGACTGATAATATTTTTGCTCCACATGGTGGCTTGCAGACTAATAGGGTCTGTCCACTTGCTGTTTCCATACCATGCTTCTTAATGATCGAGATCAAGCATGCATTTTGCCCCTTATTTTCAGAGAAGTTCGATACCATGGAGGCATCTCAACACTACCTTGTTTGTATTTGAACAAGAAATGCATGTTTCAGAAGCATATATTTTCGTTTGATATATAGTGTTTGCATCTTTGAGAGAAAATAGACATGGGAAACATAGATTTGGGCAATTGTGGTTAGCCTGACTCAGATGAAATCAGTCTGCCAGTGCACTTGCGGATTTGACCTTTTTTTTAATTAGTTTTGGTTGGTTATGCACCTTCTCGCAGACTCTTCTGGCTCCAACCTCTCCTCATTTAGTTGATCCACTGGAAAGTTGATTGATCACACTTTAGATGCACGTGGCAAGTGGAAGCTCAAAACTCCTTTGTGATACCATGTATCCTTGACCAGTGCTTGCTCTGGCCAAAGGCATGTACTATCGGTCTTTAAAGAAAAACTCAGCTTGCAGAGTTGTTTCGTCGGTAAACCTTCATGTGGTTTTTGTCCATGTCTTGGAGGTAGATCTGATCAAAACCCGGGCCGGGCCGGGCTCGGGCCGGGCTCTACAGCAGAAATTAGGTCCGATGGCTGTGCCCAGGCCCGGCCCGGCTCGACTGTCGGGCTTAAATTTTTGTCTAGGCCCGATCCGACTTTATAAATCTGGTTCTAGGCCCGTTTAGCCTGGCCCGACCCGATAGATCCGACCCGACATGCCCGATTTTTTCTTTGTTTGGAATCTGGAAATAGGCCAGAATGGCCCGACCAGGCCCGACCCGATTTTTTTGGTCGGACCGCTTTTGTTGCCCAGGCCCGACCCATGGGCCTTTTTTTAATGCCCAAGCCCGAAAAATTCCGGGCCGGGCGGGCCAGAAGGCCCGTGCGGGCTAGAAGGCCCGTGATCAGCTCTACTTGGAGGCTAGCAGTGGACTAAGCAGGCTATAATAGTGTTTACTTTCACGGCAGAAACCCCAAAAATTTTGCATCCACCATTGCTTCCTCAAGGTCAACATAAACGTTGGATGCGATATCCCCATCTCTTTGATGTCATTCTTCATTATTGAATGGCCCACCCATGTTGAACTCTACAGCACATTTCTTGGTTGCTTCAATTGAAAATTCAACCTGCTAGGGCTATAGCCTACAATTATTGCGATAGGTAGCTTATTGACCGCTCCCAATTTATTACAGCAACTTTACTGTGAACCATTGATTTATATACCATACTGTACCAGATCATACCATATGGTCTATATAGTACCAAAACATATGGACATAATACAAGGATCCATGCTCCTGTATTATGTGAGCCAAGCCATGTCATCCTGTACCCGTTTTATCTGCCATGAGTTATGGGATGTGGTTGGGCATGCGCAGGACATAGCTCTGCATGTTATTTACTGTGCCAGCCAATGATTGGCATGGGAATGGCTTGCAGTAAGCTAATCCTGCGATGGACCATGACAATGGAAAAATACTCCAGCTTGAATCTTTCAATGACATTCACAATAGGACCTCGTTTTGGCTATTTACTGTCCTGTAACTTTCTGTTCTCACCTTCCTGTGTCTCCCTCAGTGTGAAGCTTATGATTGGATGCCTGAATTCCTTTATAATCACAACTCCGGGATCATCCTAAGGAGTGTTCCACATGGTAACTAAGCAGCATCAACTAATACTTGCAATGAGAAATGGATGAATAGGTGATTATTTGTTTCCTTGTTCCTAATACATGTGTAACAGCTCATGTCACTTATTCATTCGGAGCCTGGCGTTAGTTGCAGAAAATTCTATCTTCATGCTGATAAATTCCATATTCAAGTCTACTTGACTGATTTTCTTCACCCAATTCCTGCAGCAGCTTGCAAGCAGATTGTGTTGACGAATAAGTTTGGTTTTGAGAGTCTATACTTATCTCCAACTTCACGAATCCAATCTATTTGTATAGCGATTTTCTTTAAAATGCTTTAAGGGAATATAGCATATACAGCAGGAGCTAGATATATGTTCATGCACACTATCAGTGGGGTTGTCTTGGTAATAAGAACACCAGAAGATAAAAATACATAAAATATTTAAGCTTCTTCATACGACAAGAATGTGCATACATCAGTAGTAATGTTAATGGCAAGCTGCCTTAAAAATGGGCAATAAACCCTGGCAGTGTGTTAATATCTTCTCAAAATTCTGCATTTGCACTGTTTTTTCTTGAAATTTACAGACTTTATTTATCTACAGCATATTTCTGTAAATTTCTTCTCCTTCAAATTTCAATGTTTCCCAATGGTATAAAGCTTGTTTATTATGCTATTCTAAATTTTATATAGCATGTGCCAGTTTCAAAACATTAGTGCTGTCTTTGTACTAAATTTCAAGACATCCTGCTGTTCCGTGGTAAAGTGCTTACTCTGCTTTTGAAAAGTTTGGACAAATTTTGATCGATAATGGTCATGGATTGTTGCAGGATCCAAACAATAAGAACATAGTTAATTGTGACGACAAGTTGAAAAATATATTGCTGGGAAAGTCTCAAGTCGAGCTTGCTGAACTTCCGATGCTTATCAAACTCCATTTTCCCAAAGCACCAAAATAACTGTGAGTATGTTGATCTGCAAGGATCAATCATCACACTGAGAAGCTTAAGCTGACTGCTCCTTTGATGTTATAGTGATTAATTTCAAGGCATATATGCATATAATATTTAAATTATACAAGCTATTTTATTGGTTCCACGCAGCTAATATGAAACAAATTTTAGATTTACATATGTAAGTTACGCTGTTTGATGAAAAACCATTGGTTGAAAATCCTGTATACTTTTTTGGGGTTTTACTGTTTATAATTTTATCCCATTATCTACCTCAGCTTGATACAGCTGAGCTTGGCTGCTTTTATTGTCACATATAGTATGTGAAAATACTTTTGGAGAAACTGAGTTGAATGCTTACCAGTCAGAAAGCAACTAAGCAAGGTCTTTTGGAAAGGGTGTGAAAAGGTTATATTGAATCTAACAGTTGCTTTTTTCCTAGCTATACAATGCAATGCTATCCCCCTCTGTCTAACGGACACAGAATAGCTGTCTATTCAAACAAAATATTAATATTATTTTCTAATGAAAAACAGAATTTGCTCATCTTAGATCTGCTAAACAAAAACCAAAGCTCAACAAAGGTACATTCTGACATGCATGCATGTGTATTTATACGGATGTACATATGCATGTTCATGCTATCTTTGTAGAGATTGCAGATGATATATTATTCAATACTTCAATTCAAGTAGATAATAGTTTTTAGATGATTTAAATTATAGAAAAGATTTTGAGGATGGAACTTTCAAAAATGAAGAGGTAGAACAAATTATATGGATTCCAAGTCTATGTCTCCAATCAGAACACGATGGCCAAGAGATACTACAGTATCATCTTTTCTATTTTTTAGATTTGCTATTTGGAATTAGTTTATAGAAATTAGTTTGTTGCATGAAGCAGATTTTTGTCCCTGGACTGCTCCCGCAATCACATTTTGAGACAAGGTAAGCTTTTATAAGTTCATATATTAAAATATGTTGGACAGATGGCCTAATTGCATGAGATGAGCATTATTGACATGAGAATGGTGCATTAGGTGTGTGGTTAAGCCACAAAAGATGGGATTGGAAACAAATATCATTGGAGAGAGACTTGAGCGTACTCACTGCCTAGCTGTTTGTATTTCTCATTAACATCACTGTATGATCCGCCAGCAATTTGAGAAAAAAAGTAAAAGTGGGAGTGTGTTTAAGAAGGGTGGGGGATCAGTTATTAAAGTGCATGGTGTATATAAGATTACTTTATTCTATAGTTAATGGTATTTTTCCACATTGGAATATATAGATGACCGGCTTACTTCCCCTGTTAGGAAATTTTTCTCAGCCAAAAATCTTCCACCTAGAGTGTTCTGGGTGTTCTTTACATCTTGTCATTGACAACTCATTAAATGAAATGTGTTATCCTATCGACAATAATGCAGCCAAAACCCTTCCCTATTGGTCCAAGTTATTATGGAGTCTTTTCTTATTGGTTTTAGCCATGCTGTTTCTGCTATGCATGGACCTCATTTACATCCATTACATCTACTTATGCATGAGCTGATATTTTAAGAGTAATAGCCATTTATTAGAAACCAACAAAATCATACTTTATCATTATAGAATAAAGAGTTTAAATAAGCCTTTTCTTTTCCTCTGTCATCTTCTTTCTGAACATAACCTGTCGAGGTCCTTCGTTATACAAGTTCATGTTTTAGTGGTCTAGTTTAACCTTTTTTTTTGCAGGATATCATGGAAGCAGACAATGGACTTATTGGCAGCATAATGATGAATGCTCATGGTGTTGCTAATGCGAATTTGTACTATTTGATGGTGTTTCTGTTGCTGGCTTCTGCCTCTCAACTCTCAAAGCTGTCTTCCCACACTTGTCATGCTTCTCAGGTCCTTCCACTTCAAGGTTTCAAGATATTCTCAGAAGACGATCGACCAAGTTAATCTTCAAGTGATGGCTCTGATAGATTAATAGTTGGTGGTGAAGGACATGATTAATAGATTCCAAGGGTTTCAGATGCTGTTTTTTCACTTGTTTTGTAGTCAATGGACTATAATATTTGATCATGTTTGGAGTCGCGAAGTAGCTCATGTTGCATTACATGGAGGCTAGCTTTTATGTCATCCTCTTTTTTCTTATTAAACTTTGTTCTCTTATATGAAGAAAGGATTTTATTTATTCCATACTTGGGATGGTGTTTTTCACTTGTTTTATAGTCAATAGACTATAATATTTTAATATTTGATCATGTTTTGCAGTCATGAAGTACAGTCATGTTGCAGTATGTGGAGGCAACCTTCTATGTCATCCTTTTTTTCTTATTAAACTTTGTTCTCTTATACAAAGAAAGGATCTTATTTAGTCCATATCTAGTTTCCATGAAGTTGGGGGATTGTTATGGGAAGGTTAGATGGAATTCACTACTTTTTTTATGATTGTTGTCGTTGGATCTTTATTTGTTATGATATTTGTCGTGACGTTGTCATCATAAGATATTTATGTCGTATCTCTATTTTTCATATGCTTTCATATTAGAAACTTATTGCTTATTTCTATAGTCAACATGCCCTGGTTATGTTGCCGTTCTCGAGGAAGGAGCTTTACGACACTTTCTTACTCACCTGTATTAGATTATTCTGGAGAGAAGGCGAAATATGTCACCCTTCATTGAGTAATTCATTCTATGACTTGCAATCACCTGTCTTATGATTAAATCAATCGCTATCTAAAGCAATTGCTTATTAGCAAGAAGCTTTGTTCAATCAAGTGGGCTAGTTTTACATGATAGTATTTTGAGCAAGGTATGCCGAATTGTGCCGAACCAGCCGGTTCAGAGCAAAGCCGAACTGGACCAATCGGTTACCGGCATGATTCAGCTTCTTTAGAATGGTTATAAACGGTGAGTCTCTCGTCTCTGTTCACAGCCCTTGTCCCACTAGGAGCCCTCGTCCTCATCAACGATGACAATCCAGATGAGTCTTCTTCTCATTCTTTCTCCCTCTCTTCCTCTCTTTCTATCCTCGTCGTCGGATTTGGAGTTCTCGAAGCTCCTCGCGACAGCCTCGGCCTCTCTCTCTCTCCTTCCTTCCCTCTCCTTCGTCACCCCCTCTCGCTCTTCCTCCCTATCTTCTTGAAGTTCCCCATCAAGGGGTCCTCGGCCTCTCTCTCTCTCTCTCTCCCTCCCTCTCTCCGCCTCCGTCTCCTTCTTCCTCTCCCCCCTCTCCCTCTTGGTGTACTTCAACATGGTATGGTATGGACCTATAGGACTAGACTGGTTGCTGGCCAGTATGAGGCTCGGTACTAGTCTGGCAAACCTTGATTTTGAGCATGCTATTTGTTCTGTTTGGTGGCATGTCAGAAGAGTGGCGCTATATTGAAGATCTGCACCAACAATAGTTCCAACTATGAGGTATTTAATGTATTTTTACCCTAAGTTTATGAATCTAATGTCCTTTTTTCTCTTTTTCTAGTGGGGTGGGTGGGTTAAGGAATCAATGAACCTAGTTTTTATCTGATTAAAAGATTTGCTAATATTTGTGCATGTGGACTACGTGTACAGTTTTTGTCACCTGATCTGGTTTTTATGTTAATGGAATATTGAATTCAAGCACTTTCTTCCCTCATGCTTTAATGTTTAATTTCTTCTCGTTCACTATTTATTTTCATGTGTATGTGGATTCATAAGGTTTTTGGGTGGTGTTACTTGTTTTGTAGTCAATGGACTATAATATTTGATC